>NC_047123.1:10792645-11109168 GCF_902500255.1 Thalassophryne amazonica | reverse complement strand
AACGCTGGTATTGATATTGAGTGATCCTCGTGTAAAAAGACTGATACTCAAGCTTTTTTTCTCTCCCGCACACACTGACTGTTGCGCACGCAGATTCATCAAAGTCTACTCTCTTTAAGAGCAGCACTGCACTGAGTCACACAACACGGAGCAGCGCACCCTTGTATTGTGGTTTGTCAGCGCTATACCTCAGGAGATTTTGTTTTAAGTTGTGTTGAGTGATATTTTTTTTAAACAAAAATGTTGATTGTGATAATAAAGTATTTTGTTGTCACGTACGTTTGGCGAAATTCTATCCTAGGCCTTTTGGATCCTTTGGATCTATGAAGCTTAAATATGAAAAAGTATCAGCATCTGTATCGATATCGGTGATACTGGGCCTGTATTTACTTGGTATTGGATCAATACCAAAATTCACGGTATCGCTCACCTCTACTTCAAACAATGGGCTGCCGCGGAGCCATGTCACTTCCAGTGAAGTGGCCAATCCGAAGGCGAGAATTCGTACTTCTGCGACTGGCCGCCCAATGAAAACACCTCAGGCTGCATTGATTGTCTATTGAAATCAGCAGGTTTTGTTTTGTCTCTAACTTGCTTCTAACAGCCAGCTGACAGCTCTTAAGTTAATTAAACACGAGTTGCCCCATTCAGTCTGTGGTCTGTGTCAGAAGAGACGTCAGAGCTGATGTTCACGACTGCATTCGATGCTGTAGAATTGAGACAGCAAATTTAAAAACCACAGCGCTCTCCTTCTCTTCAAATATGCAAATGGCCTATTTTTAAAACATGGTGCTTCACTCCTTGACGTTTGTGTCGATTTATTTTCAGCCTGTTATCTTCTGCTGCCTTCTCCTTGTTTTGTAGAGTTTATAGGTGTGTGTGCTCCTCCTGTGTGTCTTATCATACATTTGGCGGCTGATCATTACTGACACCTAGTGGTTAGAATAAAAATCATTATCACATCCTCCTTTGTTTGAAGCTGCTTCAAAAATTATGTTTCTAAGTTGGTGCCTCACTGTTATGTCACTACCACTAGATGGCACCAATGTCAAACTTCAAATTCTATATCCAGCACAAAGGCTTTAAATCTGAAGCAAAAATATGCTTTTAAATTTGCACTTTCATTAGCTATAAACTGTACTCATCTGTTGGACCTTGTCAGGTTGCAACGTTTTATGACATAATCAAAGTTGTTTTTTTTTTTTAAAGGCTTTATATTTATTTTTTTAAATGTTTAAAAAAAACATGAAGCAGGAGGTGATCTACAAGAAGGAGACAAGTGAGGGAAGCCACCAAGACACCTGTGACAGCTTTGAGTAGTGGTTGAACATTTGTGTGGTGGGTTCAAAGAAAAACATCTGGTGTCACAATGAACCAGGAGAACAACTGTAAGTTCATTCAGGCTGACAGTAAGTTTTTGATATTTGACATTAAAATCCAAAGGAATGATTCATTTTTATAGGCCTGTATATAGAAACATTATTTTCCATTAAAATAACTGCACTTTGGAGGGGGGCGAGTACCAAACTGGCAGGAATTTTCTTGCGCAGACTTTACTCTGTGAAGCCAGGTCGAGACACACAGAACAAAAAAACAAAATAAACACAGCATGAGATGTTAGAGGCCACTTTCAAACACAGTTATTTACCATTTAACACTTTTAATGAGACTGTCCACAGTTTACACCAAAACAGGTGATGTTACATATTTTTATGAGCGAGATCACAATAAAGCAGGCAGCTCGGTGAGATAAGCCAACATATAGGCCAGGGTTCGATTCCCGGTCAGGCTCGTCTGTGTCCTGGGACAAGAAACTTCACCTGCATTGTCTCAGTGACTCCACCCAGGTGGAAATGGGAACCAGTCTTGGCTGAGGAGGTAACAGGTGATGGACTGGTGTCATCCACCTGGGGATAAAGTCAAATAATTAAAGAACTATTGATAATATTAAAACTGATCACTCTGATAACTGATGGGGAGCAGCATTAGTTGTGTCTCAAATTTAGGGTCTGAACCCTCCTAAGGTCTGTGTCCCATAAATTCTATGACTCTCTCTCCCCCAGTTACTGTTCTGAGGGGTGCAGTCAGCCTGAGATCCCATCAGGTCTCAGAAGCTAAGCAGAGTGTGTCCTGTTTAGTACTTTGGTCAGGAAGGGCATCCTGAGTAAAACTTGTGCCAAATCCCAATGTGGATCTGTGCTGGTCACCCTGAACAAAACAGGAGCAGCAAAAAGTCAAACAACAACCGTTCTGGGTGTCACAGGGGTATTTATGACTCAAGGTCAATGAAAATCCAGACTGACATTGATCCAAGGAATTGATGTGCAGAATTATAGAAAAAAGATACTCAATAGTTTTTTTCCAAAAATCAGTTTTAAACGTGTGCAAAATGTCATTTTGGCCCTTTTGGGTGGGGGGTGGGGGGTGGGGGGGGCAGTGCTTAGAATGATTCAAGGACCATGAAGTTTTTTGCCTCCAAAGGAATCTTTAAAAAATTAAAAAGTTTAACAGACTTTCTGCAATTTAACAGTGTGAAAAATGGGAGTAGAACCCAAAGAGTGGAACCCAGGAAACATCTAGAAAAACTACTGTTACTGAAAGAAGGAGGCAAAAAGCTACTGACACACTGTCTGTTACTCACACCAGCTGCACATGGCTCTTCATTTAACAAACCACACCCACATGACACAGGTGCAAATAATGAGTCCATCACCAAACAACTATCAAATTAACAAGAAAACAGCAAATTAACTAATTGGGAGCATTTTCTCAACATCCCCACTTTATTGCAAGGGGGGGATGTTGTATATATATAAAACATCAAAACACATCACTTCAAAAATGTACTTTTCAAACTCATCCAACTTAAATTTTGTTGCAGGTTTTGTCATTAAGTCAACAATCATATGGTCAGTAGCACAATACTCTAATCATATTTTCCCACATGCAACAGAAAGTCACCGCTGCAAAATGCTATGAGACGGGACGCCTCTGTCATCATGTACCTACACGTTATACACCTGTTGTATTTCACTGTGAATGTTGAACAATAAATTATTGTACAACCCTGATTCCAATGAAGTTGGCACATTGTGTAAAATGTGAATAAAAACAGAATACTATGATTGAATACACCACAAAGACAAGATATTTAATCTTCAAACTGATAAACTTTGCAAATATTTACTCATTTTGAAATGGATGCCTGCAGCATGTTTCAAAAACGTTGGGACGAGGCAACAAAAGACTGGGAAAATTGATGAATGCTCAAAGAACACCTGTTTGGAACACTCCACAGGTGAACAGGTTAATTGAAAACAGGTGAATGTCATGATTGGATATAAAAGGAGCATCTCCAAAAGGCTCAGCCATTCACAAGCAAAGACGGGGTGAGGATCACCACTTTGTGAACAACTGCGTGGAAAAAAAATAGTCCAACAGTTTAAGAACAATGTTTCTCAACATTCAATTGCAAGGAATTTAGGGATTCCATCGTCTACTGTCCATAATATAATCAGAAGATTCAGAGAATCTGGAGAACTTTCTACATGTAAGCGGCAAGGCCAAAATCCAACATTGAATTCCCGTGATCTTCGATTCCTGAGGCAGCACTGCATTAAAAACAGACATCATTGTATAAAGGATCTTACCACGTGGGCTCAGGAACACTTCAGAAAACCATTGTCAAACACAGTTCGTTGCTACATCAACAAGTGCAAATTAAAACTCTACCACCAACTCTACCTGTATTCAGTTGAATATAGGTTGAAGAGGATTTGCAAATGATTGTATTCTGTTTTATTTACATGTCTCAACTTCACTGGAATTGGGGTTGTACTTTTTCAAGAAATGTCTCCACTTTTTTGTCACATAATTTGGTACTGTAACATACATTTGATTTGTAAAGGTTGCCAAGATTTACTGGCATAAAATGCTAAAAGAGTGGAAAGCTGTTTAAGTATAATCCAGTAGTATTATTTTAAAAAAGGTTTTACATTTAATGGGGCCATAAATACAAATGGAAGTAGACAGTAAAACCGGTTGTTCAAAATATGTGAATAAATTATTTCTGGTTTGGTATAAATCATCCAGCAGAATTATGCACCATAGTACATTAGTTTACAGTAAACTGTTCCATCTCATTAAACCCTAACCCTCATATAGTCAGAATTCCTTGATATAATGGTGCTGTCACTGAAGTCTCTATTTAAACCTTTTCATTTATGTTAAATACAATTTGATAAAATCTCAGTTTGGACATTATTCTTTCATCTTTGTAAAAATTCTGTCATGTGCAGTGACAAAATCCAAATTAAAAATTCTTAAACATTAACCATCATTACACCAAAACAGTGATAAATATGTTTTTTTTTTACTGTTGACTCAGCCTGAAATGGCAGAAAATTATGGTACAATCACATAAGTCAAATAATTTTGTTACGGCCGAGCCAGAATTAGATCAAGATAGAGATCTGAGAGTGAGCAAAACAGAATAATTTATTGTTTTGATGGTGCAACAGAATTTGGAATGTGCAGGGCACGCTGGAGTCAGGAGGCACAGACTGGAACAGGACCAGAGGAAGCACAGGGAAATGGAACCAGGTGCTGGAGGCAAAATACAAAGATTACCAGGTTAACATGGAGTAAACTGACTGGGGTATAATCCTACATGACAGAGGGCCAGATACTGCTAGAGACAACGGGGTTTGTGGCAAAAGTGGAGTGGATGAACCAGGGTATAAATTCAGGTGGTGATGATTGCAGACAGGTGCAGCTCATCAGCTCCATGAGATGACACCTGCAGGAAACAGGAGGGGAGGGGCAGCAGAAACAGAGCACAACATGTTTACAGCAACTAAAAGAAGAGCAAATAAAATCTGTGCA
This sequence comes from Thalassophryne amazonica, assembly GCF_902500255.1. Taxonomy (NCBI): domain Eukaryota; kingdom Metazoa; phylum Chordata; class Actinopteri; order Batrachoidiformes; family Batrachoididae; genus Thalassophryne; species Thalassophryne amazonica. The sequence goes on along the minus strand of NC_047123.1, from coordinate 11,104,284 downwards.
ACACAGCAAACTATATAAAAAGTTCCATGTGTCTATAGAGGGTCCAGTCCTTGGGTCAGGTCACGCTCTGGTCACAAATCGGTCACGGACAAGTTGGCCCAGCACTCCAAGCAACGCCTGATTAAACGTAGCTTTCACCTCTCTCGGTTCACGGGTGTCATGGAGGATCAATCGGATGTATTCAGTTCTCATGTCACAGCTTCACCCTCAGTCTCTCTCAGGATGGTCAGATTCTCCTGTTGGAACAGGTTCCTTCTTTTGTCTGGACAATGATGACAGTAGAAATACACACACACACACACACACACACACACATACATACATGTGTGTGTATGTATATGAGACTGACTGAAATGTCTGAAAGCCGCTCACATATAGCACAAGTATTTTAACCACACAGATGGCAGGTTAACGCTGGTTTATTTGTAACAGTTCCAATGGGCAAAGCACATAACAACAACAACAACACAAGCTGTGACAGTCCTTGGATCGGCAGACAAAGGGTGTGGTCACTTACTCAAGTAGACGTCTGGAATATGAGACTTCAGACCAACTGGCAATGGTGTCAAGAAAGAAGAGTTATCCATAAACACAAGCAGAGTTCAGTGCACACAGTGAACAATCATATCAGGTGACCAAATCCAAGAATGGCAGGCAAAAGTCAGGAGACATGGAATGGCGCGCAAAACCTGTGAGACACGGAATAGCATGCAAAACTTGAGAGATACAATGTCAGGCAAACCTCAGGAGAAATGTTCTGGTAATCAAAACCCAGGACACACGGAATGGCAGCACGGGCCAATAACACAGAGACAAACACTAGGAAATAACATGTGCGAGCAGCGAGGAGGTAACGCTTGATGAGAAGTTATAAAGGTCAACAAACAATTAAACTTGGAAATGCAGAAAGAAACCAAAACAAGTCAACATGGAAGAGATGTCAAAATAAAAGCATCAAACGCGGGTGTGAATACCAGTGAGCACACAGATAATCATGATATCAAACAAGAAAATCATGAGAGGACAAAGAATAAACCAGAAGACGATCGCAAAACCCACCTAACAGACCAGAATCAAACACCAGAAACGTGACCCGTGACAATGAGTAGTATGTCTGTATTGTACATTGGAATTTCCTTTGTTAGATTTACGCTGTTCAATGGTCAAGTCTGTAAATATTTGGGGGGACAGTTTTGTAAGTGACCAGCAAAGAAAAAGTAAAAATGAAAAGTCGGTGTACCACTGGCAAGGCTTGTCGAAAGGTCTTTTTGATCTTTTTGCTACTTTCAGTTTTCACTACTGATTCATGTCACAATCCAGTTTGAAATCCTTAAAAAAAAAAACAGTTATATTCCTTTTGGGTAAAAGTATATTCATTGGAGTTGTGTGCCCCAAATTAAGCTCTACGCTGAACCGTTTCTGAAACAACTGATTTTAAATTTTCGACTTGTGATTTATCGATGTATCATCTGATCACTTCCTAAAAGTAATGAGCTGAGGACAAGGACACAGATTTGTATCCTATGCAGCACTAACATGATTTTACTACATTTACTCAAATTTGAAATTTCATCACATTGACCTTTAACCAATATTTTTGGTTGAAATCACATATAGAAAGAATACATGTTTCAAAACTTCCCAAAAATATGTCTTACTGCATATGAATCACATGTTGCTGTTAGGACCCGTAGTTCAGAATTTCAATAATCAATCAATTTTTTTATATAGCGCCAAATCACAACAAACAGTTGCCCCAAGGCGCTTTATATTGTAAGGCAAGGCCATACAATAATTATGTAAAACCCCAACGGTCAAAACGACCCCCTGTGAGCAAGCACTTGGCTACAGTGGGAAGGAAAAACTCCCTTTTAACAGGAAGAAACCTCCAGCAGAACCAGGCTCAGGGAGGGGCAGTCTTCTGCTGGGACTGGTTGGGGCTGAGGGAGACAACCAGGAAAAAGACATGCTGTGGAGGGGAGCAGAGATTGATCACTAATGATTAAATGCAGAGTGGTGCATACAGAGCAAAAAGAGAAAGAAACAGTGCATCATGGGAACCCCCCAGCAGTCTAAGTCTATAGCAGCATAACTAAGGGATGGTTCAGGGTCACCTGTTCCAGCCCTAACTATAAGCTTTAGGCAAAAGGAAAGTTTTAAGCCTAATCTTAAAAGTAGAGAGGGTGTCTGTCTCCCTGATCCGAATTGGGAGCTGGTTCCACAGGAGAGGAGCCTGAAAGCTGAAGGCTCTGCCTCCCATTCTACTCTTACAAACCCTAGGAACTACAAGTAAGCCTGCAGTCTGAGAGCGAAGCGCTCTATTGGGGTGATATGGTACTACGAGGTCCCTAAGATAAGATGGGACCTGATTATTCAAAACCTTATAAGTAAGAAGAAGAATTTTAAATTCTATTCTAGAATTAACAGGAATTTGGCAGCAGGTAGCCACCATCGCCTTCCGCAGCTTGGGGAACATTTTCCACACGTTACCTCTATAATTATATAAATTAGGGGTTGGAATAACTGAGGTCCTTTCTGCTCTACGATGCACAGTTTCCAATATAATTTATTTTTCCAAAATTTGTGAACTTTGACCCAAGCCTATCAATGGTAAACATAATTGGAACCACTCCAAAAAAAATCAGACTTATAGACTCCACCATTCTGCATGGTTTCACCAAATTTCATGTCAACCAGATAAAAAATACTCCAAATCTAAGATTTTTTTTATCATTTCAGTATTTTTGGCTGCTGTCATGTGACCTTGACCTTACCATGATCCGCTTCGATACAAAACATCATCGAATAAAGTGTGGTAGAAAAGATTATTACAGCTATTACCAGTTTTGCTGAAATGGGTGAACAAACAAACAAACAAACATATAAACAAACAAACCAACAGACACACCAACAGAGTCTCAAAGTCATTCAACAAGACTAAAAATGTGTATAAATGACAGACGTGTGGGTGGAAATGAAAAATCTGCTCGGTCTGATTGTTTTGATACTTTCCCGACATTTAAATAACGCTTTTGTCAAAGAAAAGTGTAAAAAGAGCATCAGTCATTTCACAGACACAATGTCTGTACTTCGAAAGTGCAACATGTTCACTGCCAGGATGTTGGATATCTGTGGCAACAAGATTCTAGTAGCTGATCATCTTGCCTGGTGCCAGGGTTCTAGTAGCCGATCATCTTGCCTGGTGCTAGGGTTCTGGTAACAGATCTTCCAACCAAGATGTTGGATATCTGTGTTGCCAGGGTTCTGGTGGTTGATCCTCCTGCCAGGATGTAGAATATCTGTAAGCTATATACAGAAAGGGACTTGAACCCATGAACTTCTTGCTGCGAAGCAAAGTGTTAACCACTGAGCCACTGTGCTGCCACAAAAACTGTAATGAGCAATATTTAATTCAATTTAAATCAAACGTCTGTTAGTGTCCCGTCCCACAACTGTGAGAGCCGCTGCCAGTGGAAAACCTTTCATCCTCTATGCTGGAAATATTGGAGACTTTCACCTGAACAAGCAAAAGTCAGAAGACAAACATCTCATTCTGTTCTGCTGAAAGCGATGCAAGTTTCATATTGTAAAACTAATTCATTCTCTCTCGCTTTACTTTACAGCTTGGAAGTGAAACATTAGCTCGACTGAGCGTGACCGCAAAACACAAATCTAAGAAGCAAAACACTTAAAGGGAAGAACATGAACATGATGTAAAATAACACGTACAACAAGCTCAGTGTGGATTAAGATGAGATTTTCCAGGTTGTCCCGTCTGAAATTAGTCATGACTTGGTATATTGAAGGTGAGCCGTATGCATTCTGTGCAGCTAGCTTGAGCCACACCAAGCTAACCAGCCAGGCTCGATTAATCCTTGTACCGCGTCTGTGCAGTCAGCAGTCTGACGGGAAATCAGTGTGCTGACAGAGAACCAAACCACCGTCTGTAATGTGCTCAAGTGTTAAAAAAAGCCACATGGAAATACCACAGACACACATTGGCACTCAGAGTAGTGCTGTTATTGAGCTAACACCATGACCGTCATTATAGCCACGACTGACTGGTGTGCTGAGAAAAAGGACTTAGGATGGGAAATAACATTCCGGGACAGAATGAACTTGCTGGCAGTTATTGCCTGCAGGAACGATCCAGCTTCTCTGTGGATGGTGTTTGCTACCTGTGCAGCACCAGAGGCCATGTGGCCGCACCCGGGCTGTCTCACAGATGGTCTGGACTTTCTGAGCGGCGTGTTTCTATATGCAGCGTGAGATGCGGAACATATGAGCAAAGCCGACATGTGCTGCGCCAACAGAGCAGCACATGTGGTTCTGGAAGATGTGTTGCACAGCTGTATCCAGGGCCGGATCCAGCTGCAGGTGAAGGGGACCATTGTGACTTACTGGATGTGCAGAAGGAAGACACCCCATTAGATAATAATCTATAGCCCTTTTCCTGCATTCTAAGGCATTCTGGTAAGCTAAATACTGACTCTCTGGTCATAGTTTTAATGCACAACTTTTATTTTAAAAACTGGAAACAGTAGCGTTCATCAATCAACCTTTGCTTATGCAAGACTTTTCCCATGTTTTATCACATCTTTGGTCAGCAGCTCACGGAAAGCAGGGTTGCAACTCCCTCAACCCTGTCATGGGCAGTATAGGTGGAGTGTGTAACAGGCCAGAAAAAAACCTGATCTAAAATCTAGCACAGACTTTTTCCAGGTATAAGGCACAATGTCACAATCCAGGGACCAAAGGTGTTGACTGGAGGTCTTTGGTATTATGTCTCTTCAGAGTATCCTTGGCTTCCACTGGAATGCCTGTGACAAATGAACAAAGTTACAAAGGGAGACTGTGCAAGATCCAGCATGCAGGTGCTTCAGCATCAAGGGGGGTGTCCACTTTTCATGTAGATGCAGCTGATAGCCCCAATCGGACGGGGAGTGACATGTTTAGCCGCATGTTCTCCTTGAATTGCTGGCTGGCTGAGTGGTGTCCAAAAAATGAGGTGGGCTTCATAGATAATTGGCAAAGCTTCTGGGGAAAACCTGGTCTTGTTAGGAGAGATGGCATCCATCCCACTTTGGATGGAGCAGCTCTCATTTCTACAAATCTGGCCAATTTTATTAAATCCTCCAAACCGTGACTATCCAGGGTTGGGACCAGGAAGCAGAGTTGTAGTCTTACACACCTCTCTGCAGCTTCTCTCCCCCTGCCATCCCCTCATTACCCCATCCCCGTAGAGACGGTGCCTGCTCCCAGACCACCAATAACCAGCAAAAATCTATTTAAGCATAAAAATTCAAAAAGAAAAATAATATAGCACCTTCAACTGCACCACAGACTAAAACAGTTAAATGTGGTCTATTAAACATTAGGTCTCTCTCTTCTAAGTCCCTGTTAGTAAATGATATAATAATTGATCAACATATTGATTTATTCTGCCTTACAGAAACCTGGTTACAGCAGGATGAATATGTTAGTTTAAATGAGTCAACACCCCCGAGTCACACTAACTGTCAGAACGCTCGTAGCACGGGCCGAGGCGGAGGATTAGCAGCAATCTTCCACTCCAGCTTATTAATTAATCAAAAACCCAGACAGAGCTTTAATTCATTTGAAAGCTTGACTCTTAGTCTTGTCCATCCAAATTGGAAGTCCCAAAAACCAATTTTATTTGTTGTTATCTATCGTCCACCTGGTCGTTACTGTGAGTTTCTCTGTGAATTTTCGGACATTTGTCTGACTTAGTGCTTAGCTCAGATAAGATAATTATAGTGGACGATTTTAACATCCACACAGATGCTGAGAATGACAGCCTCAACACTGCATTTAATCTATTGTTAGACTCGATTGGCGTTGCTCAAAATGTAAATGAGTCCACCCATTCCTTCTTTATGTTCTCCAATGCCATATACCAACACAGGGTAAAGTAGCTACCTAAACTCTGTGAGTGAGATAGATTATCTTGTCAATAGTTTTATATCCTCATTGAGGACAACTTTGGATGCTGTAGCTCCTCTGAAAAAGAGAGCCTTAAATCAGAAGTGCCTGACTCCGTGGTATAACTCACAAACTCGCAGCTTAAAGCAGATAACCCATAAGTTGGAGAGGAAATGGCATCTCACTAATTTAGAAGATCTTCACTTAGCCTGGAAAAAGAGTCTGTTGCTCTATAAAAAAAGCCCTCCGTAAAGCTAGGACATCTTACTACTCATCACTAATTGAAGAAAATAAGAACAACCCCAGGTTTCTTTTCAGCACTGTAGCCAGGCTGACAAAGAGTCAGAGCTCTATTGAGCCGAGTATTCCTTTAATTTTAACTAGTAATGACTTCATGACTTTCTTTGCTAATAAAATTTTAACTATTAGAGAAAAAATTACTCATAACCATCCCAAAGACATATCATTGTCTTTGGCTGCTTTCAGTGATGCCGGTATTTGGTTAGACTCTTTCTCTCCTATTGTTCTGTCTGAGTTATTTTCATTAGTTACTTCCTCCAAACCATCAACATGTCTATTAGACCCCATTCCTACCAGGCTGCTCAAGGAAGCCCTACCATTAATTAATGCTTCGATCTTAAATATGATCAATCTATCTTTATTAGTTGGCTATGTACCACAGGCTTTTAAGGTGGCAGTAATTAAACCATTACTTAAAAAGCCATCACTTGACCCAGCTATCTTAGCTAATTATAGGCCAATCTCCAACCTTCCTTTTCTCTCAAAAATTCTTGAAAGGGTAGTTGTAAAACAGCTAACTGATCATCTGCAGAGGAATGGTCTATTTGAAGAGTTTCAGTCAGGTTTCAGAATTCATCATAGTACAGAAACAGCATTAGTGAAGGTTACAAATGATCTTCTTATGGCCTCAGACAGTGGAGTCATCTCTGTGCTTGTTCTGTTAGACCTCAGTGCTGCTTTTGATACTGTTGACCATAAAATTTTATTACAGAGATTAGAGCATGCCATAGGTATTAAAGGCACTGCGCTGCGGTGGTTTGAATCATATTTATCTAATAGATTACAATTTGTTCATATAAATGGGGAATCTTCTTCACAGACTAAGGTTAATTATGGAGTTCCACAAGGTTCTGTGCTAGCACCAACTTTATTCACTTTATACATGCTTCCCTTAGGCAGTATTATTAGACAGCATTGCTTAAATTTTCATTGTTACACAGATGATACCCAGCTTTATCTATCCATGAAGCCAGAGGACACACACCAATTAGCTAAACTGCAGGATTGTCTTACAGACATAAAGACATGGATGACCTCTAATTTCCTGCTTTTAAACTCAGATAAAACTGAAGTTATTGTACTTGGCCCCACAAATCTTAGAAACATGGTGTCTAACCAGATCCTTACTCTGGATGGCATTACCCTGACCTCTAGTAATACTGTGAGAAACCTTGGAGTCATTTTTGATCAGGATATGTCATTCAATGCGCATATTAAACAAATATGCCTTGACTATTGTAATTCATTATTATCAGGTTGTCCTAAAAGTTCCCTGAAAAGCCTTCAGTTAATTCAAAATGCTGCAGCTAGAGTACTAACAGGGACTAGAAGGAGAGAGCATATCTCACCCATATTGGCCTCTCTTCATTGGCTTCCTGTTAATTCTAGAATAGAATTTAAAATTCTTCTTCTTACTTATAAGGTTTTGAATAATCAGGTCCCATCTTATCTTAGGGACCTCATAGTACCATATCACCCCAATAGAGCGTTTCGCTCTCAGACTGCAGGCTTACTTGTAGTTCCTAGGGTTTGTAAGAGTAGAATGGGAGGCAGAGCCTTCAGCTTTCAGGCTCCTCTCCTGTGGAACCAGCTCCCAATTCGGATCAGGGAGACAGACACCCTCTCTACTTTTAAGATTAGGCTTAAAACTTTCCTTTTTGCTAAAGCTTATAGTTAGGGCTGAATCAGGTGACCCTGAACCATCCCTTAGTTATGCTGCTATAGACTTAGACTGCTGGGGGGTTCCCATGATGCACTGAGTGTTTCTTTCTCTTTTTGCTCTGTATGCACCACTCTGCATTTAATCATTAGTGATTGATCTCTGCTCCCCTCCACAGCATGTCTTTTTCCTGGTTCTCTCCCTCAGCCCCAACCAGTCCCAGCAGAGGACTGCCCCTCCCTGAGCCTGGTTCTGCTGGAGGTTTCTTCCTGTTAAAAGGGAGTTTTTCTTCCCACTGTCGCCAAGTGCTTGCTTACAGGGGGTCGTTTTGACCGTTGGGGTTTTCCCGTAATTATTGTATGGCTTTGCCTTACAATATAAAGCGCCTTGGGGCAACTGTTTGTTGTGATTTGGCGCTATATAAATAAAATTGATTTGATTTGATAGATGGTTACTTTCAAGAAGTGAAGATGTGCTGGTTGTCTGCTTGGGTGGATGCTCTCCAGGACTACAGGTGGTACCATAGTGTGATAGATACAGTGACACACAGCACTGGCGCATGCTCTCAGGCCAGACCTGAATATTCAGATACACCTTACATAAGCAGGTCCTTGATGCTCCAACACTCTGTGTATAGAAAACTGAATTGGAAAGAGCCCTTAAACAAAATAGAGAATCCAAAGGTTCACCTGTTGCACTTGAGAACATCCACCGTGGAACATCGAGATGGTGCCCAGTGTTTTATGATTTGGTCATCTGAAAGAGTTCTGGATGCAAATCACTGGGAGCAAAGCAGGTTCACACAATCCTTTTGACAAGTTTACTTGAAGAACATCACATGGTTTTATTTTTGTCAGAATTTGTTCCATCGTGTACTTTCAATGTTTCTTAAACCTGCAAACCTGGATCCTGATAGGACTGATCAGGATCTCCTGTCTCAGGAATCATTGATGTAGAACCTGGTGCTGGTTGTTTGGTTGTCCTGTGTGTAAGAAGGGTAAAGCACTGATCTCACCTTCATGGATCTGCATTGCAAAAGGTCATGTTCTGTAACTATGACAAATAGGCCTGTCAAGATAACGGTTTCCCACAAAGGCGATCTAAACTGCCATTTGATCACATAACAAGACTTCTGTTGTGTGGGTCGCTGAAGAGGAGGTACTGCTGGCCGACCACCACCAGATGGCACCCTGCTTAAAGTGCGGGCTTCAAGCACGAGAGGGCGTCGAAGCCACTGGGAGTGACAGCTGTCACACACGATCAACACCAGCTGTCACTCAGCCAACTCATTAACCTCACCATAAAGGCTGGACTGCAACTCCACCTCCTCGCCAAGAAATCAGCTACCTTGGAGGTAATTTTCTCTGCTGAACTAAAAACACTGAGTAATAGTCTGAACTTCTTTGCAGCCGTTTTCCTGTGGTGTTGCCTTATCGGTGGGATTGGAGTTTGGTGTGATCAGCGACGGCTTCGCTTCACACCCCAACCAGATAAGTGGTTAGACAGGAGCTGCACGAGTGTGTGATTGGAGGTGGAGGTGCTCCCTCCCAAAAGAACACAGACAGTGGGATTACTGAGTGTGCGAACTCACACTCATCAAAACTGTTTTCTGTTCTCTGCCAGCAGTACCAGGTCTGACAGCTGGAGACGGTGGCCACCTGGGGCTCCAGGACTTGGCGGCTCCGGTGTTCTTCAGATCCGTTGGCAGTGAAGGCCGTGTGGGATCCGACTCGGTTCAAGACGGACGTCTCCTATCCTCAAGCCTGCCCACACGTCACTCAACATTTAATTGTCTGTGGTACCAAAACTGTATTTGTCTGTATTCCATTGTGCACTTCACAACATTAAATTGTTACTGTTTGGCTTATCCATTGTCCATTCATTTAACGCCCGCTGTTGTGGGTCCGTGTTCCTACACCTTCACAACAGGATTTCTCGGCTGCCGTCATGAATCCTGAGGGGTGTCAACCATCGCTTGAACAGCCAATGGAAGAGCGAGGTGCACAGGCGTCAGCAGGAGGCGTGTTAGGTGAGCTGCAGCAAATCTTGACCGCTTTCACTGCTCGGCTGGACTTAGTCACCAAGCAGAATGTGATTCTCAATCGGAGGATGGAGGCTTTCACCGCCCAGGTGGAAGCTCAGGCTCAGGGCGCTGCTGCAGCACCTCCTCCTGCTGACCGGAGGCCTGAGACAGACATTCCACTGGTCGTTCAACGAACCCCCCCACCATCCCCTGAAGCTTACATAAGCCCTCCGGAGCCGTACGGAGGCTGTGTCGAGACGTGCGCGGACTTCTTAATGCATTGCTCGCTCGTCTTTTCACAGCGTCCCGTCATGTACGAGTCAGACGCCAGCCAGGTGGCTTACGTAATAAACTTGCTTCGAGGAGAGGCACGCGCCTGGGCTACGGCACTCTGGGAGCAAAATTCACGGCTCCTAATGACGTATACTGGGTTTGTGAGGGAGTTCAAGCAGGTTTTTGATCACCCCCATAGAGGCGAATCCGCTTCAAACTTGCTGCTGTCAATCAGACAGGGGCGTTGGAGTGCAGCGGAGTATGCAGTCGACTTCCGCATCGCAGCAGCGAGGTCCGGCTGGAACAACGTTGCACTCCGCGCCGCCTTCGTAAACGGACTGTCTCCGGTCCTGAAGGAGCATCTATTGGCTAAGGATGAACCGCGAGATTTCGATGGGCTTGTTGATCTGGTTATACGATTAGATAACCGATTAGAGGAACACCGTCGGGAGCAGGGCGGAGGGCGTGGCCGGGCACGAGTCATCCCTCTTCCTTCCGGGTCCGAAAGGGTGCCATCTTCCCCACGCTCCACAGCCCGTGACTCTTGTGTGGCAACAGCTCCCCCTGCTGACGAAGCTATGGACACGAGCAGGGCTAAAGTCAATACAAAGCTCAGACAACGGAGGCTGGTCCGCGGGGAGTGTTTTTTCTGTGGCTCAGGTGAGCATCTACAGAGGAACTGCCCCAAATGGTTAAAGGACAACGCCCGCCCTTAGAAGCTGGGCTAAGGGTGGGCCATAATACGCACGCAGGGAAACCCCGTAAATCTGCACGCATCCCAGTTACGATCCTGAGTGGGGATCTGACCCTTCACGCCCCAGCACTGGTAGACACGGGGTTGGAAGGGAATCTGCTGGACAGCAGGTGGCATCCTTCTTCCATTAATCACACACCAGACACAGCCAGTGACACTGGTGATGTCTGGTAATCACAGGGAGGAGATTGTGTTTTATGTCACACCTTCTACCTCCCGTGTGATTTTGGGTTATCCTTGGATGATAAAGCACAATCCCTGGATTGATTGGCCGTCTGGGGTTGTGGCTCAGTGGAGCGAAACCTGCCACCGGGAATGTCTCGGATCCTCGGTTCCGCCTGGTGTGACAGCTAGTGAGGAGGTCAAAGTCCCCCCCAATCTGATGGCGGTGCCAAGTGAGTACCACGATCTTACTGACGTTTTCAGCAAGGATCTGGCGCTCACCCTTCCCCCGCACCGTCTGTATGATTGTGCCATTGATTTGATCCCGGGCGTTGAGTACCCGTCCAGCAGGCTGTACAACCTCTGACGTCCTGAACGCGAATCAATGGAGACCTACATCCGGGACTCATTAGCTGCCGGGCTGATCCGGAACTCCACCTCCCCGATGGGTGCTGGTTTCTTTTTTGTGGGCAAGAAAGACGGCGGACTCCGTCCATGCATTGATTACAGGGGGCTGAACGAAATCACGGTTCGCAACCGATACCCTCTGCCCCTATTAGATTCAGTGTTTACGCCCCTGCATGGAGCTCAAATTTTCACAAAACTGGATCTTAGGAATGCGTACCACCTGGTTCGGATCCGGAAAGGAGACGAATGGAAGACGGCATTTAACACCCTGTTAGGTCACTTTGAGTACCTGGTCATGCCATTCGGCCTCACAAACGCCCCCGCGACGTTCCAAGCTTTGGTAAACGATGTCTTGCGGGACTTCCTGCATCGGTTTGTCTTCGTATATCTAGACGATATACTCATCTTTTCCCCGGATCCTGAGACTCATGTTACGCATGTACGTCAGGTCCTGCAGTGGTTGTTGGAGAACCGGCTGTTTGTGAAGGGCGAGAAGTGCGAGTTCCACCGTACTTCTTTGTCCTTCCTGGGGTTCATCATCTCCTCAAACTCCGTCGCACCCGATCCGGCCAAGGTAGCGGCGGTGAGAGACTGGCCCCAAACAACAAACCGTAGGAAACTGCAACAGTTCCTCGGTTTTGCTAATTTTTACCACCGGTTCATCAAGGGCTATAGTCAGGTGGTTAGTCCCCTGACAGCCCTGACCTCCACAAAAGTCCCCTTCACCTGGTCGGATCAGTGCGAAGCCGCGTTTAGGGAGTTGAAACGCCGGTTCTCGACTGCGCCAGTTCTGATGCAGCCCAATCCAAGTCGCCAGTTTATAGTCGAAGTGGACGCCTCTGACTCAGGGACAGAAGCCGTGCTGTCCCAGAGCAGGGAGTCCGACAAGGTTCTCCACCCTTGTGCCTATCTTTCCCGCAGGTTGACCCCGGCTGAAAGGAACTATGACGTCAGCAATCGGGACCTTCTTGCGGTGAAGGAGGCTCTGGAGGAGTGGAGACACCTGTTGGAAGGAGCTTTGGAGCCATTCATGGTTTTCACAGACCATCGGAACCTGGAGTACATCTGGACCGCCAAGCGTCTGAACCCCAGGCAAGCCCGCTGGTCACTGTTCTTCGGGCGTTTTGACTTTCGGATCACATACCGCCCCGGGCCGAAGAACCAACGGTCTGACGCCCTGTCCTGGGTGCACGAAGAGGAAGTCAGGACCGAGCTGTCAAACCCAACCGAAACCATCATCCCCGAGTCAACTGTCGTGGCCACCCTCACCTGGAACGTGGGGAAGACCATCCGGGAGGCCCTGACACGGAACCCGGACCCGGGGACCGGCCCAAAGAACAGACTGTACGTCCCACCAGAAGCCAGAGCTGCAGTCCTGGACTTCTGTTACGGTTCCAAGATCTCCTGCCACCCAGGGGTGCGAAGAACCGTGGCAGTTGTCCGGCAGCGCTTCTGGTGGGCGTCTCTGGAAGCCGACGTCCGGGAGTACATCCAGGCCTGCACCACCTGCGCCAGGGGCAAAGTGGACCACCAAAAAACTCAGGGTCTCCTCCAGCCTTTGCCCGTGCCTCATCGCCCCTGGTCTCACATCGGCCTGGACTTCGTCACGGGCCTCCCACCATCCCAGGGCAAGACTACCATCCTCACGATAGTGGACCGGTTCTCCAAGGTGGCCCACTTCGTGGCCCTCCCGAAGCTCTAAACTAAAGGACAGATTCATTGGACCCTTCCCCATCCTAAAGGTCCTCAGTCCAGCCGCAGTGAAGCTGAAGCTGCCAGCTTCACTGCGGATACATCCAGTTTTTCATGTGTCAAGACTCAAACCCTGCCACTCCTCTCCCCTCTGTGCCCCCGGACCAGCGCCGCCGACTGCCCGGATCATTGACGGGGAGCCGGCTTGGACTGTGTGCCGGCTCCTGGACGTCCGTCGGAAGGGCCGGGGGTTCCAGTATTTGGTGGACTGGGAGGGACACGGACCTGAAGAACGCTCCTGGGTGAAGAGGAGCTTCATCCTGGACGCGGCCCTCCTGGCCGACTTCTACACCCGGCACCCGGACAAACCTGGTCGGGCGCCAGGAGGCGCCCGTTGAGGGGGGGGGGTCCTGTTGTGTGGGTCGCTGAAGAGGAGGTACTGCTGGCCCACCACCACTAGATGACGCCCTGCTTGAAGTGCGGGCTTCAAGCACGAGAGGGCGTCGAAGCCACTGGGAGTGACAGCTGTCACACACCATCAGCACCAGCTGTCACTCAGCCAACTCATTAACCTCACCATAAAGGCTGGACTGCAACTCCACCTCCTCGCTGAGAAATCAGCTACCTTGGAGGTAATTTTCTCTGCTGAACTAAAACACTGAGTCTGAACTTCTTTGCAGCCGTTTTCCTGTGGTGTTGCCTTATCGGTGGGATTGGAGTTTGGTGTGATCAGCGACGGCTTCGCTTCACACCCCAACCAGATAAGTGGTTAGACAGGAGCTGCACGAGTGTGTGATTGGAGGTGGAGGTGCTCCCTCCCAAAAGAACACAGACGGTGGGATTACTGAGTGTGATAAACTCACACTCATCAAAACTGTTTTTCTGTTCTCTGTCAGCAGTACCAGGTCTGACAGCTGGAGACGGTGGCCACCTGGGGCTCCAGGACTTGGCGGGTCCGGTGTTCTTCAGATCCGTTGGCGGTGAAGGCCGTGTGGGATCCGACTCGGTTCAGGACGGACGTCTCCTATCCTCAAGCCTGCCCACACGTCACTCAACATTTAATTGTCTGTGGTACCAAAACTGTAGTTGTCTGTATTCTGTTGTGCACTTCACAACATTAAATTGTTATTGTTTGGCTTATCCATTGTCCGTTCATTTAACGCCCCCTGTTGTGGGTCCGTGTTCCTACACCTTCACAACAACTTCTGGACTTGTACTATACAAACATGACCCCTCTGGAAAACCTCCAGGTGATGTCATGACATAAAATAAAAAAAAACCTAAAACAAAAACAAAAGGCTCCACAGATTGTCACAGTTCACGATAAAGAAATAAATACATTTCCAATATTTTGAAAATCCCACCACAGTTAGTAGTGCTGAAATTCTTTAACTTGAAGGACCAAAATCTGGATGGCACGTTATGGACAAAACTAAATATTTATCAACTGCACACAATTTTCAATTACATGGTAATAATAATTTTGCAATATAAATATAATACGTTAGAGAAAATTTACATTCTAAGTCTACAATGACATGTCACCATAAAATCACAGTATGAATTTTGGAGAGATCGTCAGTTGCCAAGGTGAGCCAAAACAAAGGGAAGGTAGGCCAAATGTGGCTGATGTCAGGGTTTTCTGGACTAAGCCTTTCTTCTCATCTGTGGTGCTGATGGAGCCAGTTTGTGTGCACAGATGCCGTGTGAGCGCCTGTGGTCGTCACGGTTACTGTGTTTTATCTGCTGTGCTTCCAGTCGAAGTAGCCTCAGATGACTATCGTGGTCGCACCAACGTAATAGATGGAAATAACATCCACCCCAGCAGTGGTCACGGAACATCTGGCAGCACATGCTGGGACCACACACACACACACACACACACACAAACACAGGGGGCAGTTTGCATTTTCTTCTCGTGTCTGTTTCATCCCACCATCACAATCTGTTCCTTTCTCTTCACTTCACTGAGGCAGTTCTTCTAGTTCTGTAGTTGATCCCTGGGTGCATGTGTGCTGAAAAAGGGAGAAGGATTCTAGGGACCCATGACTGACAAGGGCCAAGGGAGGCCCCTAATACAATTATAATACTGACAAAATATGGCGCGGTGGCCCAGTAAGATTTCATTTCATGGGGCCCAAAATCCCTGGCGGCGCCCCTGTGCAGGGGTGCCCGAAATAGGTGAAAATAAGGAGAAGGATTCTAGGAGCCCATGATTGACAGGGGCCCAGGGAGGCCCCTAATACAATTATAATACTGACAAAATAATATGGTGGGGTGGGCCCAGTAAGATTTCATTTCACCAGCTGGAGCAGTCTTCATTCATATACTGCTCATGAGTAATTTTCTCTACTCCGACCCCTGTCGAAAACTGATTATTACTCTTATGGAAAAAAATTGCCAGCTTTCAACATGCAAATGACAATCCAAGCAAACAAACATTTCGGATTCGGCAAGTTCACCCTGGCTACCACTTTCATCTTTCCTCGTCTCTACGGCCAGTTCTCAACACGGACCAAAACTGCTCTAAAACCACAACAAACCATCGGACTTATCATTGCCATCTGCCTCCTGTTATCCGGGGACATCCACCAGTGTCCCGGTCCGCTCTGCCGCCCAGCAGAGGACAGCCATGCCAACACCACCGCTAACAGGAGCAACAACAATAACCTACAGGTATTCTCACTTTGTTCATCCTACTCAGCATTGCATCAACCTCACCTCCATTCCTCTGTCCTTCCTGTGAGCGCTGCTCTGGTGTCCAGGACGGGTGAGGCGATCGGCGAAACGAAGCCACTGGGGTCTGGGAGCGATGCCTCTACCTGGGGCAGACCATGCACACTAGCCCCGCTGCACTCACATGCCGGGCCTGTACATCCTGCCCAGATGGCTCTGCTGAACGCCGAGGAAAGGAGGCTCCACCACCATCATCCTCAATCCGGCTTCAAATCGCCCACATCTAAGAGACATGAGGAATATTCCACTGGCCAGCCCGCACCACGACCTCTTCACCGACTGCATCTCCGCGGCACACATTCAACGCGTCATTGGCAACGACGTCATCAGAACACGACCAGCACGATGACAAATAAAGGGAAACAGGGAAAACGTGGAGTGGATTTCCGCCTGCTCCGGACTTTGCCAAGATGCAAGAACATTTCCAAGATAAGAATAACACTCTTCAATTCCCAATCACTCACAAATAAAACCAGCCTAATATTTGAACATATTCTCGACAAACAAATACATATGATGTGCCTTACAGAAACCTGGCACAAATCAGACTCATATCTGGCACTAAATGAAGCATGTCCCCCAGGATACACATACCTGGAAAGGGCCAGGTCCACAGGCCGGGGTGGGGGTCTTGCTGTCATTTACCATAAAGCTCTTATTATAACACCTCTCCCACTGCCAGAGCTCATCACATTTGAGTGCTTGTTATTCAAATGTAGATCACAAAAAGAAACAACAAAAATTCTCCTCATCTACCGCCCCCCAAAACCACACCCTGGATTCACTGCTGAACTTCAAGACCTACTAACATCACTCTGTGCAACCTCCAATAGTACACTTATACTGGGAGATTTCAACGTTCACGTCGACTCCCCCACAAACCGCCCAGCTGCAGAGCTCCTAGATCTCCTGGACTGCCTTCACCTCACTCAACATATAACAGTTCCCACACACAAAAGGCCACACTCTTGATTTGGTCATAACAGACAATGCTCCCATTAAAAACATAAAGCTGTACGACCTGGGCATGTCTGACCATAAGGCCGTCTCCCTGGAACTGCCATTAGCAGAAACATACCTCTAAACAAAACGTCAAATCCGGTTCAGAAACTTAAAAGCAACTGACACCATTCTGTTCAACCAGGACATACAGAAAATTTCAGTTAATGAATCCGTTCAGCACTACAACTCTAGTCTTCACAACATCCTCGAGTTACATGCACCAGTCAAAACAAGAACAGTAACTTTTTCCAGGTCAGCTCCTTGGTACAGAACAGAGCTCTGAAAAATGAAAACTGCTGGTCATGCCCTGGAGCGCAGATACGTCTCCAGTGGCCTACACGTACACAAACAGGCTTACCGTGAACACCAGAAACAATAGAGAGGTTGACTTCCGGGGGCGTGGCCTGCTGCTGACCCTGCGCGTTTGTTTCACTGTTTGTCTGTTAGCGTTATTAAATTTGTTTTAACGTATTTTTTAAAGCAGTTCATTGGTTTAATGTGGATGTGACCTGTCAGAACTTCACTGCACTTTGCACTTTGGACCTTATCGTCGCAATGAAAATCGTACTGCTGTGGATCATTTTCTGCCTATCAGCGTTTGCGCACGGGAGCTGCCTCACAAGCCGGCAAAGCTTCCTTACCTACACCAGAGAGCATCTTTTGTCACTTCGCTCACCTGGTGGGGTTCCTTCAGTTTGTCTACCTGCGGACTGTCAGGAAATCCGACGGCCTCTTAAATGTCTGGGGAAAAGGAAAAAGCGTGGCTCCAGGGGAGGCGTGAGGCACCGACTCTGGAGACGCCGCAGCAGATTCCCGCTGCCTGTCATCACTCTGTCTAACGTCCGCTCGGTAAGCAATAAACTCGATGAACTTGTGCTGAGAGCCGAGCCTGACAGTGACTTTAGACAGAGTAAGATCATCCGTAAACACAAGATTTCATTTCATTGCTACGCAGACGACACACAGTTATACATCAAAATGGACTCCACACTCCCCTCAGCTCTGCCGTCTGCCTTTCAGGCTTGCCTGGAGGAGATGGAAGCATGGATGACTGATAACTTTCTTAAACTAAACACTGACAAAACTCAAGCCATCCTCATCGGTACCCCACATCAAACCCAGTCCTCCTCCCTCACCAGTATTCCCATTCTCTGCCACAACATTCCCCTGTCCACCTCCGTCACCAACCTTGGAGTCAGATTTGACCCACATCTCACCTTTGTCACCCACATCCGCCACCTATGCAAAGTCTCCTTCCATCACCTCAAAAACATAGCCAAGCTTCGCCCCTCCCTTTCCCAACCAGATGCTGAGAGGTTGGTCCATGCTTTTGTCTCCTCCAGGTTGGACTATTGCAATGCCCTCCTCGTCGGGACCCCTGGTAAAAACCTGCTAAAGCTGCAGCACATCCAGAACTGTGCTGCCCGGGTCATGACGAGGAGGCGCAAGTTTGACCACATCACCCCTGTCCTCAGATCCCTCCACTGGCTGCCCATCAAATACAGAATAGAGTACAAACTCTGCCTCCTGACTTATCAGTGCATGCACGGAACCGCCCCTGTCTACCTCAGTGAACTCCTCACTCCACACACCACCTCAAGATCTCTCCGCTCCACCACCTCCTCACACTGCCTTCACCAACCCAGGACCAGACTCTCCACCATGGGAGACAGGGCCTTCCAGGCAGTGGCCCCTCGGCTCTGGAACTCCCTCCCAGAGACCCTGAGGGCCCCACAAAGTGTGGAGGCCTTTAAAAAAGGCCTAAAGACATTGTTATTTCAAAAGGCCTTTTAGAGATCTTATCGTTTGAATTGATTATTGAAATCTGTTTTAATTCTGTTTTTAAATCCTTGCTGTAGCACTTTGAGATTTCTTTGAAATTTAAGGTGCAATACAAATAAAATGTATTATTATTATTATTTCACGGGGCCTGTGCAGGGGCGCCCGAAAAGGTGAGATTAAGGAGCAGGATTCTAGGAGCCCATGATTGACAGGGGCTCAGAGAGGCCCCTAATACAATTATAATATGGCAGGGTGGCCCAGTAAGATTTCTTTTTATGGGGCCCAAAATCCCTGGCGGCACCCCTGCCTGGGTGACTGCAGCCCCCTGTTTCTCTTGATTGGATGGACTGTGTATGACTATAGTTAGGAGAGGTTCAACGCAGAGGAGAAATTTCATTTTATTCTTAAACAATGAGAATAAAGCATAAAGTCATCAAATCAAATCAATTTTATTTATATAGCGCCAAATCACAACAAACAGTTGCCCCAAGGCGCTTTATATTGTAAGGCAAAGACATACAATAATTACGGAAAAACCCCAACGGTCAAAACGACCCCTTGTGAGCAAGCACTTGCCGACAGTGGGAAGGAAAAACTCCCTTTTAACAGGAAGAAACCTCTAGCAGAACCAGGCTCAGGGAGGGGCAGTCTTCTGCTGGGACTGGTTGGGACTGAGGGAGAGAACCAGGAAAAAGACATGCTGTGGAGGGGAGCAGAGATCAATCACTAATGATTAAATGCAGAGTGGCGCATACAGAGCAAAAAGAGAAAGAAACACTCAGTGCATCATGGGAACCCCCCAGCAGTCTAAGTCTATAGCAGCATAACTAAGGGATGGTTCAGGGAAAGTCATATGCACATCTACGCATTTGGTTGTTCCACAGCATGATTTATAAATGTGAAATGAACAGTTTTAATTACAGATTAATTCACAGGCTAAGTGTGTAGACCTGGTTTCATTTGGGTAAAGTTCTTGTTATAATCTGACAGACCCTGTCGATGGACTCGTGACGCTTTTCTGCAGAAGGATTTTACCAAGTACACTTCAAGGATTTTGACCTTTTGTCCCCAAAATCAAAAGGCTTCTTGGGGTCACCATGTTTGCCGACAATTTGGCAATTAAGTTCCTGCCTCCCACAAGATATTCATAAAGTATGTTCCAGTAATGTTGACCTTTGACCCCATAAATCAGTAGGTTCATGCACCAGGAGGGTAGGGGTCCCAGAAACACAAAAGAATGTTTAGAGAAGTAAAAGACACCAGTAAAATAAAAGCATTTACACACATCATCACCGGCTCAGTTTTACAGCTTAAAGTCAAAGTCAGGTCAAAACATTAACACTTACTTTGACAGCAGGAACGATGGCGGTTAAAAAAAAAAAAATCCACATTCTACACTCAAACAGACAGCACTGAGCATCAACCCTGAGCAGCCTTCAGGGTAATTCATCAGAAATCTATAAAACATTTCCACTGTTTCCTTGATTTTGACTTGAAGCATTTAAAATTCAATATGGAAACAGTGACGGAAGAACTGGAGCTACATTCCAGTACATCACTTCCTATCTGTCTGTGTTAGACAGGAAGTGATGCCAAGTCGTGTCACAGTTTCCACACTTTTAATCCACAATTCAGACAACAGACTCAGCAGACGTCAACTACCTTCTTCTGACAGGCAGAGTCCAGCATCTACGTACCCGTACACCATCGTGACGGGGAGCCCCCCCAAAGTCTGTCTGAACATTCTGTACATTATCACTGTAGATTAAGATCTGAGTCTTTGTGGTGGAACTACTTTGGTCATCTCAAGCATCAGTTCAGACAGAGCTGTTAGATAATGTTTGTTTGGAAATTCTGAGAAATATTAGTTAAGTTTTACTTCATCATATGTCCAAGTTTCAGACACAGGGAGATCTCCTCCTGTTGGTGAGAGCCAGTAACATTAGGAGTGTGCGATTAAACCGCACCCGTTGTTAACACCCACATTGTATAAAAGTGTTGTCCAAGCTATTTCGGGGGCCTTTCACAAGATGGACACTGTCTATGAGGGTCCCTGTCAGGTTTTCATTGTGACCTTTAATAAATCCAAAATGAGGAATACAATGGTTTGGTTCTTGGAAAGGGGCAGTAAATTACATAAACAACCGGGTAGAAATTACAGAGCTTTCAGCTTTACTCTGACTTATTGTGGCTTACAGGACAAACAGTTCTCCAGATTAATCACAGATACAAATATTTCAGTGCTGCCAAATGCTAATGGGAGGCAGGACGGCGAACAGAGTCCTGATCAGTATCTGGAGCCACAACCATTTCACATGTGGTTTGAAAATTAACAAAAATGGTGTTATGCAATTCTGAAAGGACTTCCAGCAAACAAAAACCTGCATGTTGCCGGGAAAGAAGCTGCTTACAGCAAATTATCAATGCAACCCTGGACCACATTGCTAATTTGATGTTTGTGCTAAATATATGCTGTTAGCAATGCTGTAACATGCTAACTTAGCATGTTACTGCTGCTGTGTTACATGCTAACTTAACATGTTACTTCCTTGCTAGAGTACGAATAATGCAAAACATATGATTTAGACCAAAGGTCAGAAGTGTGGAGGTGAGAGGTGGAACTTTAAATGTCGGCAGTGTGACTGGTAAAGGGAAACAGCTAGCTGACAAGAATCAAAAATGTAGACGACATGGGCTACATCCAAATATGCAAACTGTAGTAGGGAAAAAGCAGTATGCACCTCTTTAGTTTGGATCTAACGAACTTCCCGGGAAAATTCAGATGGTGGACATACACTCACTGGCCACTTTATTAGGTACACCTTGCTAGTACTGTGTTGGACCCCTTTTGCCTTTAGAACTGTCTCAATTCTTCATGGCATAGATTCAAAGTGTTGGAAATATTCCTCATATTGACACAATAGCGTCACGCAGTCGCCCATTCAACCAGTCTGTCCATTCCCAGGTATTTGATATCAACAAGGCACTGCTCACTGGATTTCTTCTGCAGACTGACCACCCAATGACAAAGTGCATCTAAAATCTACAGACACAGGAGTGAAACTGTCCAGCGAGCATGAGACAAGCAGGCCGCTGCTCCACCTGGGCCAACTCAAAACAGCAAGGCCCAGCCACATCTTCAAGACCACTGCACTCCACAGGCCCGAAGTCCTCACCCCGGTGTGGAATGAAGAGCCCAACCCAGGGACACATCACCTCCAGCCACCAAGGAGGTGCCTCACACCACCTGTAAAGTCCCACGGCAGCCCTTCACCACACTGTATGCCTCGACCAACATGAGGCCCACGCCAGAGGACAACATCACCACAACCACATGGTCCCTGCGCCTTGTGCCTACACCCTGGGCACTGCCCAGTGAGGAGCCACAGGGCACCCGATGGACACAGCAGAGACCTGCGATGTGACAACCCAAGCCCTACATGCCCAACATGCAATTAAACTGCAAAGCAGAAAGCTGTTTAATTGCTAGTAACCAGAGTGATGTGGTTGATGCATGTATTGTGTTTAAGAACCTCCTGAAGAATTGTTCATCTTTGGTTTCCAGCATCCACAAACTGAAAAAAAAAAAAAAATTGTTTACTTACTGAGTGATGAACAGAAGAAGGTGATGTAAGGCACAGAGAGAGATGTTCTGGTGGTTTGTAACGTTGGGAATCTGTCACAGCTCATTTTCACAAACTGTTTCCCTTGTGGGTCCAACATGACAAGCCACATTCTGGACCAATTACCTGACTTTTCTTTAACCAAAGCCCAAAGGGCTGGGGGGGGGATTAAAACCCACAAAGAGACCATCAGCATGTTCCTGCTGAAGTCTGGGATCCCAGAGTTTAACTACACAATTCAAACTGAATATTTGGTGAAACTGGAGAACAAGGATGAGTTCAAAGTTTCATGAAAATCATGTTGCAAGCAAGGGCTTCAAATGAGCCGCAGCTTTCAGAAACTCAGTACTGACAAACTATTTCTGCATTTAATCCATTCCCAGAGCACCTACCAACACCACCTCTGTTTATGTCTTTTCATTTTCCTTTTCTTTCTTTTCCATTGTGAGAAGATTAATCCTTTGATCTTGTTAAACATTTAACCTAGTTGTCATCTTTGTTCATAATCACTTGTCTTTAATTCCCATCTTTGAAGTTGATTACTGGCTCTTTGATCCTGATCACTCACCACTGAGCCTAATCATTGGGCCAGATTGCCGGGTTTGGCTCCTGATAACTCGTTATTGATTGATCCAGATCACTAGCCTTTGATTTTAATCTTTGAGACTGATTGCTTGATTTTGATCATCTGCTCACTTGTCCCTGAACCTGATTGCTGGGATTTGTTCCTGTTCACTTGTTTATGTTTTCATTGCCATTTGTCTGAGTATTGCTTTGATCTAACAATCAGGATCAATTATCCATGTGTTCATGTTGTTTTGAGATATCCTGTTGATTAAATCAGCAAGTAATCTGTAATCTATATAATAATACTTCTCACAAAAGCATATATTCCTCCCTGTCATGGCCACACTCTGTTTACTTCCAGCGGTCCTTTTGTTTTGACACTCGTGATTTATTTCTATAGATTTCTTACTATCCATGTACACTCCCATTTCCTGTTAATATGCACATGCCCTTTCCTCACTTACTGTGTCACTCTCTCATTTGGTCATCATCTCAAGTGCCAGAACATCTTGGTTCCTACATAGACATCTTGCATTTTTTTTCCTGTGTTTGTGCTCCTGTTGCCAACCTTGTGCTGTCCATTTGTACTGTTTAAGATGTGCCTCGCATCAGTTGGATTATCTGGCTGGTATTAGGTTTGTCTACATTTTGACCCACTGTCTGACCGTGTTACTCACTGCATCTCTTCTGCCCATTATAACACGACTGACTTACCTGTATTTAGCAAACTCTACCTGCACAAAGATACTGAATAAAGACTGTTTTACCTACTCAATTCAGTTTTTTCAAATAGCATCAAATCACAAAATAAGTTGCTCCAAGCTGCTTCATATAAGTAAGGTCTAACTTTAGCAAACAAATAACTCCCTCTGACATTTTGAGGACAAAACCTCAAGCAGATCAGACTCAGGAGTGACCAACTGCTTAGGCCATTCTAAATCTAACAGAGTTCAAATGGCATGCTGGGAAACTGAGTATTTTAAGTTATGTGGGTCAAATTCTAAAGTCATTTCCATTATGATGTGGGTCTCAGGAGTGAGAGGTTTTCTGGTGAGGAAAGTGTTCCGTGTGCAAAGTGCAGAACTACAGGTCCCTGAGGGGGAGCGTATGAGCGCCTCATGCAGTTCAACTCCACAGCAGATGTGACACAAATGTAGGAATATGGGGAAAGATAGATGTCAGCATTTTGTATCCAACTTCACATCACTTATAATACATTCAGACTGAGAAGAATTTTCTATCTTCATTATGCATTTCGTTTCCACAGCACATCCATCATTATGGTCTGTTTGTCAGATTTTAATAAGAGGAAACAAACATTTTACTCAAATTGGCTTCAATCAAATAAGCATTTAAAACTGAAAAAGTTTATAAAAAGAGGTTCTGATGCAACCACAAAAATAAGCATAAGGAAACAAATCAGTTGTAAAGTTCCTGACAGCAGAAGAGCTTTCTTTTGGCTTCAGTTTCACCCCAAAATTCAGACACAGAGTAGAACTTAGGGACGGAACATGCCGCTGTAGTGGCCCCTTCACACGTAGTGCGAAGTTTGGACTAAGTGCACACTTAGTGCGCATGACACAGGAATCATGTGCAAACCGTGTAATGTCGTCACTGTCGCCAATGCCTCGTACACCTGTTGCTACAACTATGTGTGCACACCAGCGCCTGAAAGACAAAGTGTGTGCTCTGCGAACCCATCACACCCTCTCACAGCAGGTACCAGCCAAATTCCAGGTGACACGCACGAACAACTAACACTGCTTGCATGGCATTTAGAAAATGTGTGGCCAGTTGCACTCTTGGCATGACAATCACTGTCGCACTGCTGTGAAATTTGTCTAAGTTCCCCACAAGTGTGACTTTGCAAACACGCACACTGACATGTGGGTGTGTGCACGCTACTCACGGGAGGCGTGGCTTCCAACAGAAAGCAGCAGTGGTGATCTGCCATTCTGGACATTCCACGACAACATGTACTGTGGACAGTTTATGGACAAACAACTGTCCAATGTGAGGCACTTCTGTCTGATTGCTGTATTTATATGGACATAAATACAACATATATTGCTGTGGCTGACAAGCTGCAGCAAGCGCACAACGGAGCGGACACTGACAAACCCCCAGGTTGAACAGACCATCAGATCAGAACATGCAGCGGGCGATCTGACAGTCACGTCACCCATGTGAGCTCTGTTCCACATGATGCGATGTCTGTGCTGTGGTGTGCTGTCCACAAGACACGCATGTCAGGCAGACATGGCCGACTGGGTGCACCTGACCAGTAGATGTGGAAATCAGAACACACTGCTTCTCATTCATGTCATTTCATGACTGTATGTCTGTGACCATGGGTCATCACCAGAGGAACAGAGGAATCATATTTGTATTGCTCACTTGATAAATGCGGTGTTTTTATATGGTGTGGGATTTTTTTTTTGTGATACTTCCTATCCTGTCCTTCCTGATATGAGGCAGCTTCCCACAGCTTTTAAAGAACAGCTTTGTGGCTTAGTGGTAAAGTCTCTGACTAGTAATCAGAGGTTTTGAAAAGTGTGAGTTCACGTCCAGGGAGGTGTTTTTATTATTATTATTATTATTATTATTATTATTATTATTATTATTATTATTATTATTCCACATAAGCAGCTTGATGTGGTTCCAAAGGTACCGGCTGGTTTTTATTTGTTATTATTATTCCACATAAGCGGCGTGATGTGATTCCACACATATCAGCTGGTTTTTATTTCTTCCACATAAGCGGTGCCATGTGCTGCACCTGGCACTATTCCTGCTCGACGGACACTAGTGCATGCACGAACTCTCGCACCGGGTTCGTGCATGCCTGGCCCTTGGTGCGATGTTTCAAACTGTTTCGCTGTTTTCATCCAAACCTCGCACTATGTGTGAAGGGGCCCTAGAGGAAGCAAAACAGGAAACACTACAAACGGATTCTTGCTGATGGATCACTTTTACAGTTCAACATTTGTGCCAAGGGCAGTTCAAGTCAGATGGGGGGAACCACAACCAGATCCCTGTGGTGCACTGTACATGTACACTCAAAATTAAATCATCAACCCATCAGCTACATCAGTAGTGTAAGTTTTATTAGTGCCATTCACTATGGTCGGATGTTTCTGTGTAGGCTCTCCGTTGTCCAGGTGGTTTCCATAGTAGAGAAGCTTGAATCTTCGACTGGACTGGGTTGCTTGACGTGAGGACGTTTCGCTTCAAATCACAGAAGCTTCCTCAGCTAAAATTCTTGCTCTGGTAGTCTGACCTCTGTCTTGACTCTTGTACAGAAGAATAAACCAGAAGCCAACAAAAGCTGGAGTTTTTTTCAAGCTTCTCTACTATGGTCGGAGTTGATTTATCACCATATGTACTGGCTGCAGTGTGAATTTAACACTGTTTAATTTGTGTTAACTTTGTTCAGTGTTGAATTAATGTTCATGTAATACTTTGACTATGGTCCAATTCAAAATAGTGTTAAAACAACTTCATCATATTGTAAAATAATTCTACTAGTGTTTATCACTATGGCGTAACACTGTAAAACAGTTTAACACTGAGTTTGTTTAACACTATTTTGAATGGCACTCATTCTAGTGTTAAATTAACACTCCACAATTTACTGTGTAGAAATTAACAGGTTTTACCCAGTTAATGAAAATTACCAGCACAAGCAGCATAATACTAAACTTTGCTTGGACTTAATACATTGCACATGCTTTTATTTCATTAAGGCTTTTAATGAGCATATATGTATAGAATTAGAAAAAAACTATAGTTAATAATTAAACCTCTTATTGTTGAGCATTTGATTGCCAATGGATTATTTTTAAAGATGTAAACTTGCACTGTATTTGCCAATATAATGTTGGGATTACATTCAACCTTTTACAGTGTTAAAGTAACACTGCAGTGACTACATTAGGACCTTATTGGAATAACACCAAGTCAAAATCCGCCCTTCGTCCATTTCGTGACACATGGGAAATGGATCAAGTAGAAGATTGTCTGTTTGGGGTTAAATACTTTGGGGACCTTGTGTGGCTCGTGGCCACTATGGCACCAATGAAGCCCCAGCAGGATCCCTGAACACAAGACAGCTAACGGGGCTGTGGTGAAACAAGAAGTCCTCAACGGCGGACCAGACAGAGGAGGTGATGGATTGTAACTCAACAGCTCAGACCCCATTCAACTGGGATTTTCACCATCAGACCAGGATGAAGCTCGTGTTCGTTGGCATTCCCACGTTCAATAAACCGAAGCACAGGCTTCTCTAGATCGATCCTGGACCACAACAAGCCAACTCCATTAGAGGGTTGCTGACTGTCATTTTACACAAAGAAAGCTTCAACATCACATTTGAACGGGGGACCATACACACTTGTAGTGTTACTTTAACAGTGAAAAATGCACAGTGTATAAAATTTTTAAAGACAGATGTGACACAAACAGAAATAGTATAATTAGTTCAAAATCTAAAAAATATTTCTGTGTGGAAAATAATTGGTTTGATTTTGTTGAAATGAGTGATAACTAACTGCCACTGTGGAACCATCCAGGAAAACAAGATTTGACTTATGACAGGTTGGAAACACATCACCAGTTGTTCAATGTGGATCTGCCAAAGTAATAAAGACTCAGCATCCTATTTTCATGTAGATGCTGAAAAAGTTAACTAGAGATAAAGAGCTGAGGGCAAATTCATCCAAAGTGCATCAGAATGCACGCAAATCAGGGTGAGGAGCGTGGAATGTGGGTGTAAAAAACCCACACACAACAAAAAAAAAAACCCACACACAACAACAACAACTTCTACCAACTTTTGCCAAGTGGTGCGCCACCAAATGCAGCCAGGAAAAAGACGCTTCAGGAAATCATCCACACACACACACACCAGCCTGAAAAAAAAAAGTTTTGCAGCTGTGTGTAATTAGCTCTTCGGGGGCTTCAAGGCAAGCTTAGCTAACGTCTCAGGATGTGTAGCTTTTCAGTTTGTGTGTGTGTGTCGAGGTTATGTCATGATTCCCTGCAGGGTTGACTGTAATCGCACCATGTGACAGTCAAAGTGCAAAAACAAACACGAATTAAAACCCAGAAATAATAACTTGTTTATTCAAATCCCTTTGCTTCATTTGTCTAACGGGTAGTCGATACAATCGAACCCAATACAAACATCACATTAGTAGTTTTCAACAATCATTTCACCATATGTCAAACAAATCTCTTAGTGCACCCCAAAGTGTTGGACTTTATAGAGCTGCAAAAAAAAAAAAAGTTATGAGGGAATTTCTCTGTGGAAAACATTTTTATTCCACATGAGCTCCCTTATTACCACGGAGGTTCTGTTTTCATTCCTGAATAGTTCACTAGTTGGTTTGTCAGCAGGATCTTTAAAGATTTATGAGCAGATCTATTGAAATTTAGTAGAGGTAGGCGTGGACAGACGCAAGAGGTGGATCAGGATCAAAAGGGTGGATCTGATGTTGATCCGGCATTGGCTTCTGATCATCGGAATTGCTGGTTGGTTGAGCAATCCGGATCAAAGGAAAACAGGCAGACAAATGGCAATAAAATCAGCTGAATACAGCTCAAATCCTCAGATCAAAGACAGGCACCAAATGCCAGTAAGCAGGATCTGGAAGTCATGATCAGAGATCAGTGAACAGAATCAAAAGGTAAGTAATAAAGATTTTGAGGTTGGGACCAACACATGAGTGATTAGGATCAAAGATAAATGTTTATTCAATGCAGGATCCTAAAGTAAACATACCACAGTACAGAGAATGTTGATAATGTTCAAGTCTGTTATCTAAACTTTAAAAGTTAAAATTAGTTAGTGCCCCTAAGATTTTTATTGATTTTACATTTATTTCTGTGATGGTCTGGTGGTCCATCCATAGTGTACCCTGCCTCTCACCCAGTGTCCGCTGGGAATAGGCTCCACCCCCAAATCCTTAAGTGGAATAAACAGGTATATAATAATAAATGAATTGATATTCATTTGAAGAAAATACCAAAGCTTCAAATTCCCTCACAGTTCTATTTGTTAATACTTGTTGCTTTTCCACAGTACAGTGCAGCAAATAAAATGATTAAAATATCATACAACCAATCAGACTTCATGTGTGTCAGTGAGGGCCACTAATTCAAAAAACAACTTTAGTCATGTGAAAATCATAATTGGCAGCTGTTTTATTTCCCAGATGACCATGTTTCCTCATTATTTCATGGCAAATAATGCAGAAAAAAAGGTACGGAGTTTATTCTGACCTCTGAATTTACTGTTCATTGAAAACACTCGGTATGAGGTTTAAAGGAGGTGCTGATGTTAAGTGAAGGAGGTCAGTTAGGCTACAAAAAAAAAAACACAACCAGACAGAGCAGACTCTTTAGGTTTGGCCAAATCAACAATGTGGTGAATAATTATTAAGAAGGAATGTATGGGTGAGCAAAACAACAGATGGCCTGGAAACCCGCAGAAGTGGATGGTGCCAGAATTCTTTGGTGAAGAAAAAAAAAAAAATCCTTCACAACATCTAAGAGAGTAAAGAACACTCTGGAGGATATAAATGTATTGTTGAAACACCTTTGTGAATGTAAGAACAGAAGGTTGAGAAGAAGCTGCAAACCACATGAACATTTAATCCACTCCAGATGTTTGTTCTGGTGACAGCTGTTTGCAGAAACCTCCCCAATTCCTAACTGTACAAACATGAAGATCTGTCTGCCTTGACAGGCTTTTGGACCCTGGTGTGCAGGTGATGGTGACATGGAATCAAGCCAGGAACCTTTCTGTACCTGATGAGTGTTCATCCTTATGGCCAATCAAATGCATTTCAGTTTGTACTGCTCAGTTCAGGTGCATTTCTCAGCCTGAACTTGAGGAAACAAGCTTTGTCCCAACAACCACAAGAAAAAAATAACTTATTTTAAAAGCTGAAAGTCCTTTCTGCAATTATTTTACTGGTGTTACAGCACTCCATTTATTCACACCAGTGTTCACCACAGACATCCATCATCTGTTCAACACTCTGCATGCGATGAAAATAAATTCCATTAAGGATCCACCAAGCAAAAAAAGAAAAAAAAAACAAAAGTTAAATTGCACTCTTACAACAATGCCATTCAGTATGAGCAGCTGAGTGCAGAAAGGGAGGGCTATGGCATTTCAGAATCGTTCCATATTGCTTGTCCACACAGAGATGTACAACCCCAATTCCAATGAAGTTGGGACGTTGTGCAAAATGTAAATAAAAACAGAATACAATGATTTGCAAATCATCTTCAACCTATATTTAATTGAATACACCACAAAGACAAGATATTTAATGTTCAAACTGATAGACTTTTTGTTTTAGTGCAAATATTTGCTCATTTTGAAATGGATGCCTGCAACACGTTTCAAAAAAGTTGGGACGGGGCAGCAAAAGACTGGGACAGTTGATTAATGCTCAAAGAACACCTGTTTGTAAACAGGTGAGCGTCATGATTGAATATAAAAAGGAGCATCCCCAAAAGGCTCAGCCCTTCACAACCAAAGATGGGGTGAGGATCATCACTTTGTGTACAGCTGCTAGAAAAAAAAAGTCCAACAGTTTAAGAACAATGTTTCTCAACATTCAATTGCAAGGAATTTAGGGATTCCATCATCTACAGTCCATAATATAATCAGAAGATTCAGAGAATCTGGAGAACTTTCTACATATAAGTGGCAAGGCCGAAAACCAACATTGAATGCCCGTGAGCTTCGATCCCTCAGGTGGCACTGCATTAAAAACCAACATCATTGTGTAAAGGATCTTAACGCGTGGGCTCAGTAACACTTCAGAAAATCATTATCAGTTAATACAGTTCGTCGCTACATCTACAAGTGCAAGTTAAAACTCTATCATGCAAAGTGAATGCCATACATCAACAACATCCAGAAACACTGCCGCCTTCTCTGGGCCTGAGCTCATTTGAAATGGACAGACACAAAATGGAAAAGTCTGCTGTGGTTTGGTGAGTCCACATTTCAAATTGTTTTTAGAAATCATGGACGTCATGTCCTCTGGACAAAAGAGAAAAAAGACCATCCAGATTATTACCAGAGCAAAGTTCAAAAGTCAGCATCTGTGATGGTATGAGGGTGTGTTAGTGCCCATGGCATGGACAACTTACACATCTGTGGTGGCACCATCAATGCTGAAAGTTACATCCAGGTTTTGGAGCAACACATGCTGCCATCCAAGCAACGTCTTTTTCAGGGACGTCCCTGCTTATTTCAGCAAGACAATGCCAAGCCACATTCTGCACGTGTTACAACAGCGTGGCTTCATAGTAAAAAAGTACGGGTACTAGTCTGGCCTGCCTGCAGTCCAGACCTGTCGCCCATTGAAAATGTGTGGCGCATTATGAAGCACAAAATACAACAACGGAGACCCCGGACTGTTGAACAACTGAAGTCGTACGTCAAGCAAGAATGGGAAAGAATTCCACCTACAAAGCTTCAACAATTAGTGTCCTCAGTTCCCAAACGCTTGTTGAGTGTTGTCAGAAGGAACGGTGATGTAACACTTTGTTCAGTGAAGGCATCTTTTAATTTGACATTGAAAATTGAAGTCCGTTTCCTGTCAATCTTTGTATCTTCTGAGTTCGATCCCCACATTAAACGACTGGGAAGCAGGAAAACCCCCAACAAAAGTATTGGTCAAACACGTTCAACATCTCTTGGATTCTATGACTCATGTTACCCTAAATGTGACAGCTAAGAATGACAGATGTTCCAAACTACTCCTTTTTAAAACCCTGTCTGCTTAACCTGAGGTTCAGGGTGTCGCTGATCTTGATGACTGCTTGTTGTGGAGCGACCAGAACTACATTCTCCAGAGCAGGAGGGGTGAGTCATCCTCCAGCCACATGGCGGTTGTTTATTTCTGTTACAAACTGCAAAAAAAGGATGTAGGTGCACGTGAATTATTTATGCATGTGAGTGAAACAAGAACAGGAGACACTCAGAGAACATCCGGGTCAGTTCATGCAAAGGATCTATGCAAGAAGTGTGCAACCAACAAACTACACATCAGATATCCGGGTAGCTGCACCATGTGAGCAGGTCAGCTGAATAAAAAGCAACTAATCACTGGAATGCAAAAACATGTCAGTATTCAGGCGATTCCACTCCCATCCTGCAGGGGGAGGCACTGGCACTGATAGTCAATGTGACTGATTCCATTTCAATTTTTATAAAACTACTTTAACTCAATACAATAACATTTCACAAACCAGCAAGCATTAAGAAAATGGAAAAACAATATTTTTAGAGACCACACTGACAAAACTGAAAACAACAACAACAACAACAGCGGGCCTCATGCAAGAGACACTCGTACTAACAGATTCTTTCCACATTTACCAAAATTTTTTCATAGGAATGAATAAATCTACGAATACGCCAAAACTGTAACAGGAATATATTTGTGTAATTTATGCAGTAACTTTGAAAACTCTAAATAAATTACACATAATTATATTGATGTGATTCTGTTTAACTCAGCAGCACATCTGTTGTGTGGGCCGCTGAAGAGGAGGTACTGCTGGCCCACCACCACCAGAGGGCGCTCTGTCTGGAGTGCGGGCTCCAGGCACCAGAGGGCGCTGCCGCCTCACAGGAGCAGCCGGGGTGACAGCTGTCACCAATCATCTGATCAGCAGTGGTATATCAGCAGGACGACATCTCCACCTCTTTGCCGAGATATCGCTCTACCTAGAAGGTACCGTACTCAGCTGACTGTGTTGTCTTTGTGACAGTAACCCTTTATTACTTTTGTGCGTTAAATAGCAGACATTCTTCCAACGAGAGGTGGAGGTGGTTTTCCCGCCATACGGATTGCTGGGTGCAAACGCACCCACATTTAACTGTTTTTGTTCCTCGCCAGCAGTACCAGATCCGACAAGCGGAGGCAGTGGCCACCTGGGAGTTCGGGACTTGGCGGCTCCAGTATTCCCGGGGTTCGGTGGCGGAGGAAATCGTGTGGTTCCGGTTCTGCTTTGGACAGACGTCTCTTATCTTCGAGCCTGCCCACGTGACACATTCTTGTGAATTGACTTCTCTGTCTATTGTTGTGATCCGTTGTGTTTGTTGTGCTTATTCACAGCAGTAAAGTGTTGTTATTTGACTTCCTCCATTGTCCGTTCATTTGCGCCCCCTGTTGTGGGTCCGTGTTCCTACACTTTCACAACAACATCCCCTATTTAAACTGTTTATCTGCCTTTTTTTTTTAAATAATTCATATGTGTTTCAAACGTGTGGTATCCGTGTTATTGTTTTATTCTTTTTTCTATCATTTTTTGCTGTTACTTTAATTGTCAATGTTTGCCCCCCAAAAAAGTATGAAAATTGCCTGTGTTTTCTGAAATACTGTGTTTATGGTTTTTGTCCATATGATTTCCAAAATGTAAAATTTAATTTGCAGTGTTTTTTATAAATGAGATTTCAAAACTGTTGCTGTGTTTTATTGATTTTTGTAAGAGAAGAGTTTTCTAAAATGTTACTGTGATTCGGGTTTTTAGTTTGTTTTCTATAATGTTGTGTTTTGCACTCTCAGGGCCACCTCATGTGTTCCGTCTGAAGCATGTGCAGGCATGATATCACACTTCTGAATCAGCAGAAAACACGGGGGCTTCTGGGGCGTTTTCTGGAACAAACCATTACACGGTCAGATCTCACGGCTCCTCGGTCCACCTCGCTGCCACTCAGCGTTTTAGATTTCCAGCAGCAGCCTGTGAGAGGTGTTACATTCCTGTCATTAATTAAATCATTTGTAAAAACAGCTGCTGTGTTGGGAGTTAATGTTTGAAGCCATCTGAAGGGTTCAGCAGAGAAACCAGACGTGAGAAAGGTGAACACGTATGAAAGTGTGGGATTAATTCTGCAGAGCAAAGTCCAAACTGGCAGATGTTCCAGAAACACATCTGGCTCCAGGGTTTATGCTGGATCGGCCTGATGTTTTTCACCACAGCCTGAACACACGATGCCCTCTTGCACTTTCCCTCTTCCCTCCCTTTGACAGCAACAAGGCGTTCCTCCCCTCAGTCTTCTCTCCGTTTAAGATATTTTTCATGTTTTACCTCGACTTAGGAGAATAAATACACTTAGTGCTATAGTTTCATAAAAATCCTTCAAAACCCCCCAAAAGGTGCCGATGCAGATTTTATCCATCACCACCTTTAAAAACATTTATGTTTTGTGGGAGCAGGGTGACAGTAGCCTAGAATTAGAGATTCAGATTCACTATGAAAAGGAGAAAAACAGTTATTAAGTTTCTACAATATCCAATCACCTCCTGGAGTCGGGTTTTCAAATAGACCTTGAATGTAATCATGTGGCGTTGAGACAAACCTAAATTAACAAGTGATCCCCGCTTGTCTAAATAGACCTGGGTTCCCCTGTCTCCATGCCATATTATACCAGACAGCGTGGCTGAGTTGAAATCGCCCATTTTTGACGGTACGCCCAATGCCTTTTAACCAGTTAATGCCATGTTGACAACACATGCTCTCAGAGGATGACCAGGAACAATGACAAATGGATCACAATGAGGAGAAAAACATCAAATTTGTCCTCTTAGAGTCACAACGTTAGGCTCAGTCAAGTGCCTCTTCTGCTACCTCAAGCCTTCTCAGGACATCTTGATAGTAGTGTAGATGTGTCTCTGGGAGCATAGGTATCTTTGGGGTAGGTCTTTCCACAGTTTATCCAAATGGTTCTTGAAGCCGTTAATACTAGATGCTGATGTGACAACGACGAGCAAGTTGTTGCAGGTATCTGAGGTTGTAAAAGGTGCGTTTGCTCAGATTAGTCCTTGGCCTACTTTTCACGACTTTCAAATAATGTCCAGTGGGTTTGGCATTAGGTCTGAGACTTTGATGAAGTCACACACACACACACACACACACACACACACACACACACACACACACACACACACACACACACACACACACACACACACACACACACACACACACACACACACACACACACACACACACACGTCAGTCATATTTACCAGACAGAATTTTATACATTTCAGTCATGTCTCCTTGGAGTCTACAGAATGATAACAAAGGGAACTTTAATTTTCAGAGTCTTTCAGGGTATGATGATCTCCATTTGGCCCCAACCTGGATCATACATGGTCTGAACCAGTCCCCACAAGAGGCTTTCGAGTTCTGGTGCAGCACAAAGGCTGCTTGATAAAGTGTGCAATGGCCTTCCCTCGGTGGGACCTCAGTCCTGATGACAACTGTGGCTGGCTGACTGTCTGGAAAAAAAAACAAAAAAAAAACAATCACAGAACACCAGTGACTCAATGCATCACATGGTTTGCTGCTTCTGGTCCTTTAATCATTACAAAATAAGAGGTGTATTTTTCAGGACAACAAGTCTTTGGGGTCCTGGTACTTCCTGTCTTACTGTATGGTTGCATGACTTGGATGTTACCTATACTGTGTGTCCAATTCTTAGGCAGGTTGTAATCCAGAGGATTAATTTTATTATTGAACAAATACAACGCTCTCAATCATTCTGAAATG
Source organism: Thalassophryne amazonica (assembly GCF_902500255.1). Classification (NCBI taxonomy): domain Eukaryota; kingdom Metazoa; phylum Chordata; class Actinopteri; order Batrachoidiformes; family Batrachoididae; genus Thalassophryne; species Thalassophryne amazonica. Next base: position 11,068,771 of record NC_047123.1, on the reverse strand, counting down.
ATAAGATACCTCAAACTTGAACCTTTTAACAAAGGTTCAAACCATTTGTGTGACTACCACTGGAGACAGGTGTGGCAGGGTTTACAGCACCTCACGAACTACAAGAGGAATAAGTATCAAATTATGTAACGTGAAGTGGCTGGACACAAATGCAAAGCTTTGACACAGATGAGTCACATTTAAAAGGTTTAACTGAAGGCACTGGCAGGGTTCAGCACTCCAACATCAGCAACAGTATCAGACACATGAGACAAAATCAGGGTCCAAAATACAAGCAGGCAGTTCAAAAATGCAGCAGAGCAATCGTGACAAAACTCAGAAGAAAAGAGGCTGGGAGAAAAGGAAGGGAAAGAATGACCAAGGTGAGGCTTAAATACAGAGAGGTAATGAGCAGACGATGAGGAACAGGTGTGAGGGAAAGCTCCAGGGTGTGGGAGTGGAAAGACGGAGGGAAACGCCCACCACCAAGCACCAAGTGACAGACAAGAGAAAGTGGTGAAGCCAAAACCCAAGTAGAAAAATAACAGAAAAACATCACACAAGACATTACAATCCTAATCCTGACAACAAGATGAAGTCACTCAGTGCTGATGCCTCGCTGGTAGAGGAGCTTAACCATTTGTTCACCAGCTGTGAGGCAAAAGGGTCCTGTTCTGCCATTCAGACCCCATGGCCACCCCAAACTCCACCCACTTAACCTGCAGCAACATCAGGTGAGATTGAAGGCTGTAAACCTCAACAAAGCTCCTGGACCAGATAGGGTACTTGGAAAAGTATTGAAGGTCTGTGCTGAGGAGCTATCAGGAGTCCTGACAAAAATTTTCAACATCTCTCTGAAGCAGGTCATCATCTCATCCTACCTCAAAGCAGCCACCATCATCACTGCCCCAAAGAACTCAGCCATAATCTGCTTCATTGACCACAGATCAGTCGCACTGACCTCTGTATTCATGAAGTGCATTGAAAGACTTATTCTCCTCCACGTGAAGACAAGGGATGGGTATTGATAAGATTTTATCGATATTATCAATTCTGCTTATATCAATCAAATTACTTTTCGATTCCCTTATCAATACCTCTTGTGAGTTTTCTGTGTACTAAAAATAGTCTTTACAGGTTCACTATATTAACAACATTTTATTTTATTGAGTCTTAAAGTAAATAAATAAGAAATTGGTCACTGGTCCAGAGATCTTTGATCTCTAGACATAAATAAAAACAAGAGGAATCAGAGATTTCTGACGTCCACCAATCCGGATCCGGATCACCTCCAAAATTTAATGGAGTCTTCGATGGTGTAATATCTGTCTGTGGTGAAACTTTTCTCAAAATCCGTGCAGTAGTTTTGACGTAATCTTGCTAAAAGGCAGACAGACAGACAGACATTCAAATAAATAAATAAATACAGTGGCTTGCAAAAGTATTCAGCGTCTTGGTATTTCATGCATTTTAATTTGTTTATGCCATTTCAAATGCAAAAAGTAGATCAGGCTTCTCAGTATAAAAAAATCTAAAATTATCTTCCTTAGACTCAAACTGAAAGTAAATCTCTACATCTTGATATAAATTAATTAAAAATATAAACGCCAAGATGATGGGTTGCATAAGTAATCAACCCCTTTGGTATAATACCTGTAAATATTCAGTTTAATTGCTAGTTTTCTTCAGACAAGTCAGGGGATGGATACATGAACATTTCCAAGTCACTGAATATGTCCTGGACTTTATTTACATCAGTTATGAAGAAATACACACAGTATGACACTCTGTGGTAAATCTGTGGGAAGGAGACAGTTCTCAAAAACTGAGTGACTGTGCAAGAAGGAGAAGAGTGAGGAAAGCCACCAAGACACCCAGACAACCCAGAAGAAGTTACAGGCTTCTGTGGCTGTGATTGGAGAAATTGTGCACAGTGCAAGTTTTGTATTTTCTATCCCCAGTTATACAGCTTCACAATGAAGTGGTATAGAGGAGGGTTTTATTAAGTTCAGTTCTGAAAGTTCAGCTACAATTTGCCAGAAGGTACATCTGAGAGGCAAGCCTAGATTTGATGTTTTGGTGAAAGAAAACCCTCCTCCTCTAAAGTTCCAGACATATTCAGTGACTTGGAAATGTTCATGTATCCATCCCCTGACTTGTCTGAAGAAAACTAGCAATTAAACTGATTATTTACAGGTATTATACCAAAGGGGCCCATTACTTATGCAACCCATCATCTTGGCTTTTATATGTAAGGATTAAACAACGAGAAGCCGTGCATTATACGGTTTGAATACACAATGCGGAGTCTAAAACACCACGACGCAAAGCGGAGTGATGTTACTCCACGAAGTGCATTCAAAACGTATAATGGACGGCTTTGAGTTGTGTAATCCGCTTATACCATGGTCCCACACAGTGAGCTAACACAGAAATAGTTAAGTTAACTTTTTTGTGTTCTCTTCTTCTTTCCCATCTTCAATCTTGTCCAGTTCGTCCGATGATCTTTATGCTGTTGCTTTTGCTGTTCTTCTTGTTTGCTCTCCTCCTCGTTCCATTCCTAAAACGTTTTATTTTGGCCACAAATATTAAAATTCACTTGGAAATCCATGTTTTATTGCATTTCTGTCATTCACCTGTCAAAACACAGCTGATCTGCAACAACTGATTTGCACGTTGCTATGGTGATGACCAGAGCGGAGTGATTATATCAGTGACTTAACTCGCCGAACTATGTGTGCGTATATACGAAAATAATGCATGCCAGTTAGACATGGAATTCTCACTGACCATGGTATAATTTTAATTAATTTATATCAAGTTGTAGAGATTTGCTTTCAGTTTGAGTCTAAGGAAGATAATTTTCAAAATTTTTATATCGAGAAGCCTGATTTACTTTTTGTATTTGAAATGTCATAAATAAATTAAAATGCATGAAATACCAAGCGGCTGAATACTTTTGCAAGCCACTGTAAACGCCAATGATTTTGTTATGTCCTTGGTGGACATAATAAATAAAATCTGTACATGGTCACTGGATCCTAGATCTCTGGACATAAATAGAAATAAACAAAATCTGTAGGTTTTGTCCAAAGAATTTCCTTTCAGATATTAATGGAATACATCAACATCAATGTAATTCATAAACAACGGAGGACGTCTCATTTTGGAAGAAAAGAAACAGTTTTGGTTGGTTGTAGTTTATGTTTGCAGTAACAACATTTGACCTTAAAATTTGCTTTGAAGTTATCTTTCCAACTTTACTTGGCAGAGAGCCGTGCAGCGTTTGGAGCTGTGCACTTACCCCCACAAAACAGAGGATATTGTTATTGTTATTATCATTATTTCCTTTACCTGATGGACAACTTCAGTTTACGCACCGGCGAAGTGGGTTCAGCTCACGCCAGAGAACCATAGTGTAAAACTCCGGCGTGGAACGATTCTTGTTCCTTGCACGCAATAAGACAAGAGTCCCAATTAGTGACTTTAATCATCTCAAAAGTGACTCACAATTGACATCTTAAATGGCTTTGATAGGAGTTAATGAAGTAATTATGGACCTGCTGCTTCCGAAAAGCAGCCAAGCAGAGAACCAGCGGGTCACAAGACAGTTTCCACAGTCACCCTTGTCTCTTTACCACTTGTAGGTGGTGACAACTATTGAGTCATTCAGATCTATGGTTATTTCTTCTTGAATAAAGATTTTGATGATGAGTTGGTGCAGTTGATGTTGGAGTAAGGGACCTTCTTCTTTAAAGACCTCAGCGAGAATGTCGCTTTGTTGTTTTTCATGCATTTAAGGGTGAGGAGAGTTTCTTTGAGAGTTGGCGTTCGGCTGAGTTCTTCAAAGATGTCTTGTCTTGGTAGATGGCTGAGCACTTCCGAATTCTCAATGATTTGATTAGCGTTGAAGTTTTCTTTCCATCGAACACTTACTGTATGTCATCTTTGGTCTGAAGACCAAGCTCAGGCCATCCTTTCTTCAAAGAGGTGTTTGTCCTTAGTTGAGGGGAGAGCTTCTCTTGTGAGGACATATCTTTCTGGAAGTTGAGGAAAGCTTTTCACTTTTAGTCAACAAGTCATTGGAAGACCTGGCCATTCTCATCAAACCAATCCTGGTACTTTCTCTTCTGGTGTCCAAGGGTTTCTAGGCTTCCTGTTGTTCTGAGCTTGTCCCGATGTATAGGAGAGGGATAGAGTACTTCATGGGGAGTTCTTTCATCAGGCGCTCTTAAAACTCTACTTTTGTTTCTGGGTCTTTGAGTTTGACAATGTTGAACCTTTTGACAGTTTTGTAGCGTCTAGGCCTCCTCTTAGGACAGATGTTCAGCTGAATCTTGGAGCAGATCAGACAATAATCCATCCAACAATTGTCTGTGCCAATCATTGCCTTGTTGGATAGGACATCTTTCTGGTCACACCTTCAGAAGATGATGTAGTCCAGCAGTTGTCTGCATCTCATTTCAGAACAGTTATGTTCAGCCATCACATCGCGTTTCAATTTTTAACCTTACATTTGCAAGGTAAAATATTTATGATTAGCTCCAAACTGACAGAACAGTAGTTCTCACTCTCATTTCAACACGCCAAAGTCCATTCGTGGTGCAGAATTAATCAAATCCTGAATATTGTGGCCCACAAATCTAGACTGAAGCAGTTTAACAACAGGACCAGAGATTTACTGTAGCTTCACATATGGAATAGTTGAGGATTACCTGGAGGAGGTTTCAGTCACCACATGTCTGGTTGAGAAAAAGAGAAACGACTTGTGTCCAAGTCAAGAATTTCTTACATTTCTTAAACTTTTTAGTTCCATGTCTTCAAATGTAGTCTTGATTCCATCAAAGGTATTTCCTTGTAGATCAAAAGCTGCAGTGTTTTCTTACCACTGCTTTAGGGTTTTGAATGAAAAACTGTGTGCGTGATTTAGTACAAATATGCCGTGCTTATAATTAAGAGTCATGGGTCTGCAGGGCAAAGGGATTTGGGTGGAATCTTGAAGTATGTTTTTGTTGGAAAAACCTAGTTCCTGACATCCTACAAAAATGAGATTGCTGTAAAATACTGAGGGGATTAAAACAGTCAGCATAGCGTTTGTTCCACTGTACATTTTCATAAGATTGCTAATGCCACTTCTGAAGTGTATTTTGAAATAGATGCACTCATTATCATAATTTATTGTTGCCCTGGGTCATGGTGGTAGCTGGTTTGATGTATCTCAGATGACCTGTTCCACAGCTGTGTCATTCAGCTCCTCCTGGTGGATCTGAAAGCCTTTCCGAGCCAGATGGGACATGTAATAAAAAATTTTAATCCATAATATTGACATAAAAAGGCTCATTTTACAGTTAGGGTTACATAAATTAAAAGTAGATAAAACGGGAACCAACCTTAAGTTTTTTAATAGGAGCAGAAGAGACAAGAAGTAAACCCTGTTATGTTCTTGTTTTGCCCGGCTTATCTCCGGATTCTGCAGTGTGAAGCTCATGAGGTTTTATGAGTCCCCCTGGATGGGACACCAGTCCAACAAAGGTTACTTCCCCAGCCAAGGCTGCTTCCATTTACAGCTGTGTGAACTGATTCAATGAAGAAGTGTCTTTTCCATGGACACAAGGAGAATGACCAGGAATCCAACTTAGGTCTCTTATTGGTTGTCCAAGTACCTGTCTCACTGAGCTACCTACTCTACTGAATCATGCAATCATCTGATGGGTGGAAAACATGGAAATGCCCAGGGGTCCAGGAAAGCACCGCCCAGGCACTACGACCAGTCCAATCCAGTTCTCAATGTTGCCGTCTGTGGTATACGGTATTCAGATGAAGTGAGAGCATCTTCTTGGCCTTTCCAATTGCTGAAGACCTCACAGTGCTGAGGACCTCCAAGCCAGATAATTAACCCCTTAAGCCCTAGAGCCTGTTTCACCAAAATCACATACCCATACATTATGATTTATTTCTCAGCTTGTACAACCCCTGGCAAAAATTATGGAATCACCGGCCTCGGAGGATGTTCATTCAGTTGTTTAATTTTGTAGAAAAAAAGCAGATCACAGACATGACACAAAACTAAAGTCATTTCAAATGGCATCTTTCTGGATTTAAGAAACACTATAAGAAATCAAGAAAAAAGATTGTGGCAGTCAGTAACGGTTACTTTTTTAGACCAAGCAGAGGAAAAAAATATGGAATCACTCAATTCTGAGGAAAAAATTATGGAATCACCCTGTAAATTTTCATCCCCAAAACTAACACCTGTATCAAATCAAATCTGCTTGTTAGTCTGCATCTAAAAAGGAGTGATCACACCTTGGAGAGCTGTTGCACCAAGTGGACTGACATGAATCATGGCTCCAACACAAGAGATGTCAATTGAAACAAAGGAGAGGATTATCAAACTCTTAAAAGAGGGTAAATCATCACACAATGTTGCAAAAGATGTTGGTTGTTCACAGTCAGCTGTGTCTAAACTCTGGACCAAATACAAACAACATGAGAAGGTTGTTAAAGGCAAACATACTGGTAGACCAAGGAAGACATCAAGCGTCGACAGAAAACTTAAGCAATATGTCTCAAAAATCAAAAAATGCACAACAAAACAAATGAGGAACGAATGGGAGGAAACTGGAGTCAACGTCTGTGACCGAACTGTAAGAAACCGCCTAAGGAAATGGGATTACATACAGAAAAGCTAAACGAAAGCCATCATTAACACCTAAACAGAAAAAAACAAGGTTACAATGGCTAAGGAAAAGCAATCGTGGACTGTGGATGACTGGATGAAAGTCATATTCAGTGATGAATCTCGAATCTGCATTGGGCAAGGTGATGATGCTGGAACTTTTGTTTGGTGCCGTTCCAATGAGATTTATAAAGATGACTGCCTGAAGAGAACATGTACATTTCCACAGTCATTGATGATATGGGCTGCATGTCAGGTAAAGGCACTGGGGAGATGGCTGTCATTACATCATCAATAAATGCACAAGTTTACATTGATATTTTGGACAATTGAAAGGATGTTTGGGGATGATGAAATCATTTTTCAAGATGACAATGCATCTTGCCATAGAGCAAAAACTGCGAAAACATTCCTTGCAAAAAGACACATAGGGTCAATGTCAATGAGCAGATCTGATTTGATGCAGGTGTTAGTTTTGGGGATGAAAATTTACAGGGTGACTCCATAATTTTTTCCTCAGAATTGAATGATTCCATATTTTTTTCCTCTGCTTGGTCTAAAAAAGTAACCGTTACTGACTGCCATAATATTTTTTTCTTGATTTCTTATAGTGTTTCTTAAAGCCAGAAAGTTGCCATTTGAAATGACTTTAGTTTTGTGTCATGTCTGTGATCTGCTTTTTTTATACAAAATTAAACAACAGAATGAACATCCTCTGAGGCCGGTGATTCCATAATTTTTGCCAGGGGTTGTACAAGGTCAAAAATGCAAAAGTTTGGATCAGCTAAAAGACAGGTCCTAGGGGATGTTGTGGATGCAAAAAAATTGAAAGTAAATAATACTTGGCAGGGGTAAATGAGTTTTTTTCCCCAAAAGATGAATTCCGATTTATGTCTTTATTTGCATGGCATTTCAGCTGTGGTTAGCTGATATGTGATTGAAGTGGATACCTTTGTAGAGGAGACTTCGCTTGATGCTTTGATGTACGAGGGTAGGCTGAAAAGTTCTACGGTTCACTGTGATACAGTTAATGCATTAACTGCATCATAGTGAACCGTAGAACTTTTCAGCCTACCCTCATATAATAAGTGTATGTTGATGTCAGCACTGGTTAGTTATGAGTGTTCAAATGTTCCAAAACAGGGCAAGTCCCCAAATTTAGGGACTCTAGGGTTTAAGAGGTTAATAGTGAACATGTCACATGGCCAAAATGTAGTTGACATTCCCTCATTATGCAAGTGATAGTCTTGATCTGAGTCTCCATGAGTAACCACTCAGTTGACACAAAGTCATTCCAAAGGTACCCTATGATCTTCCAAAAAGACCTGGGACCGAATGCATTCAGTCGTCACCTGAGGTTCCACTGGTGAGCATCCAAGCCTCACAATTATATACAAAAACAGAAAGCACCAGGACCTGAAAAACCTTTGTTCTCCTGGATCAGTGTCGGCATTACCACACACCACTGTTCAGGGACTGTACAACTCCATAAGATCTTTCCAGGTGTGTTTTCACCTGAAATGCTGAGGACATTTCAGAAATAAGTGAATGTCTCTCCAAGTTTGACACTTTCAAGACATGCAGATACACTTCTGATGGCCAAGTTCATGAAGTCATTGAAAGCCAACTTCTGACAAGTTTTTGGATCCCACTTTCATGTCATGCAGACACACTTCTGATGGCCAAGTTCATGAAGTCATCGAAAGCCAACTTCTGACAAGTTTTTGAATGCCATCAGTGAAGAGATTAGGTGTCTTCGCTCGCCAGCAGCGATGTACAGCTGCTTGTACCTCCTCATCATTAGTGTGATGGTACCCCTTTAGGAGTTTTTCAGCTTTGGGAAAAAATTAAAAACTGTAAGGTATGAGATCCGGATTGTATGGGAGGTGTGGTGATATTTGCGCCTCTGCAATGCATCCTGTGTTTGTTGACTTGTGTGGACGAGCATCGTCCAGCTTTTGCATTGTCCATGTATCAGTCAGAGTTGACAAACAAACATCTCCAGAGTGTACTGACATCCACAGGGGTGTCGCCATAGACAACACTCATTTGTTGACGAATATCAACGGGTGCACATGCGGAATTCAGTAACACTGGGTTTTTTTCAAATGCACGTCCATGTACATCGCCTTTTTTTTTAACCAACTACATGTGTTATGTCAAAGGCAGTTGTTCACATCCCCGAAACTGCAGCTTAAAATGGTTTGGTGTCGCGATGGTCAACAACAAGTCAAGGATTACTGTCGTACCAGTTTCACTTCAATATCTTGCTTGTTCTTGAAATAATCACAGTGGACACAGACCTTTTTAGCCGACCCTATCGATCATAGTAGATGATATATGTTGGGTAAAACATAGTAACAGTAACAGTCAGAGGCATCAAATCTGAAAAAGGTAACATGAGGGGTAGAGACATGTTTTTGAATTAATGACAACCACTGGGTTTCTTTAAACAACAGTACTACGCTTTGAAAGTACAGTCGGTGACAACTGTTAAAAGCATTTATTGAAGTTTGATGCAAGCCAGTCGCATTTCATAACACCACTCAGGTTTACAAAAATAGGATGTTTCCTTCAATATAAAGCCTTTTTATGTTCTGTGCTTCTGCTGGTGTAAATCCTCTTAAAAGAGATTAGTCTGAACAATGTCATATTGTGCCATTAAGCACTGCGATCATTTATTAACTGTAATTTTTAAATGTACATTTATGTTTCATAAGTTTTATGACTCACCTATCATTGACACATGTTGAACTCTGAGATTCCAGAAAGCTGTTAGCATCTCTTAAAAAAATAAAGGCAGAAGATTTTTCTTCAAATTAATGGCATCACAGCATTCGATTGAAAATGACTGAATTATTTGATTCTGCATCTGCTGGATGCTAAACATCTTCAGAGTACCTGCTCTGAAATACCACATTTTAAAAAGTAAAATACTTTAAAGGGATGCTGCATAATTGTTCAAGGAGTTTTACAGAAACACAAATCCAAGTTTCCACCTCCAAGGATATCTATCTGTCACTGAAAAAAGAACCAACTTAAAATAGCATTGCAACTGGTAAAACTTGAATGAATTAAGTTGTTTGAACTTAAGTTAGCAAGTTAGATCAGCTCTAAGTTCAAACAACTTAATTCATTCAGATTTTACCAATTGTAACACTTTTTAAGTTGGTCCAACTATTCTCTTTTTTTTTCAGTGATGTTTTGGTTGCCATTGGCATGTTTAATTTGATTGGCCTCAGGATCCTCAACGAGGCAGGAACAAACTTCAATAAGATTTGGTGGGCAGTTTGGCCTGAGGTCAAGGAAGAACAGGTCAGGTCAGGTCAGGCAGAGAGCATGCAGTGGTGCCATCCACTCATGTCCACTGAAGCCACTAAATTTTGCTGCAGATCCAGAAGATGAGGTGGATGTTTTTTTTAATCTTTGGTAATCCTGTTTACTTTGATCCTGATCAATTAACTTCAATTCCACTTATGCTATAATCAGGAGATTCAAAGATCAAAGGCAGGGTCAGATCAGGATCCTGATTGCAAGATCAAAGTAAATAGTAATCAGGATTAATGGCAGCTATTGTGATTAAACCTCAGTGATTAGGAACAAACAGCGGTAATCAGATCAAAGCTTGATGAGCAGGGTAAAAGGTGAATTATCATCATCATCATCATCTCAGTTCAGCGATAAAGATAAATATATATTGATTGGCCAATAATATCGGCCAGTACGAGGTCTGTGAGAAAAGTATTGTACCTTTTTATTTCTTTCAAAAACTATATGGATTTGATTCATATGTTTTTACGTCAGCCAAGCTTGAACCTTCGTGCGCGTGCGTGAGTTTTTCCATGCCTGTCGGTTGCGTCATTCACCTGTGGGCAGGCTTTGAGTGAGCACTGGTCCACCCCTCTCTTCGTTGTTTCATTGTGAGGAAATGGTGGAATGATTTGGGCTTTTTTTCCATCAGAATTTTTTCAGAAACTGTTAGAGACAGGCAGCTGGAAACCATTCGAAAAATTTATCTGGCTTTCGGTGAAAAATCTTCAGGCTTCACAGAGAATAAGGAGTGTTACTACAGCTTTAAGGATGGCCCACAATGGCGCTCGGCGCGCCGCGCTCCGAGCCGCCATCGAGAGGCAGAAACCACCACATCATTTCTAAACGGATCGCTGTGTGGAGCCGGGACCATCGTGTGCAATTTCTCTGGTTATTACAAGAGCTGGACATCAGCCATTTTCCAGCAGATTTCACTTTTAACAAGAGATTTTGTCATGGAAAGCCGTGCGGAGGCTTCGCGCGTCACGACCAATTCGCTGATGAAGCGAGACAAAGGAACACCTCCGTTTCGGAGTGCCAGGGGACAAGTTGGAACATGCCCAGCTCTCCACAATTTCTCTTATACTCACTCGACTGGTAAGCACTGAAAGCCGAGATAGGCATGTCCCAACTTGTCTTTTAACACTCCGAAATGGAGGATCCAAAGATCAGTGATCGGGGCAAAAGTGGAACATTCAGTGTCCTCAGGATCAAAGGTTGTGGATCAGAATTGAATACGGGCGATTTGAAGTTTCAGGAGTCGAAGGATTGATTCATGAGCTGTACTGTACTGGGGCGACCCTTTTTGGAACCTGTTTCAAAGCTGAAACAGAACCTTGGTGTTGAAAACTTGGAGTTTGAGTTGTAGTTTCCATTTGAACAATAACATCTCTTTAAGAACCAATAAAGTGCCATTGTTCATCAATGTGTGAAGGATATACAACAAAGGAACTCTGGACCTTTTAACTCTTGACTTGTCATTGAATAATCCTAATTGTATTAAGCAGGAGGGATTTTTTTCCCATCTGTTTCCATGGAGTGTAGATACACTCTGTCAAATAGTCCATTGTTCTCAAAAACACAACTCTTAATCTAATTCTGGGACAACCCCCCAGTTGACTCGACCCTGTGAGGTTTTGATGGCCTCAGACATCAACCTCAACTGCAGACATTCCTCACTGACACTACATTCAGCTGTGTTCAATAGAAAACACAAAAATATGTCAGAATTTTCATTTCATTGTTGAGTAAGAGGTTTGAAATCTGGTATAAATTTGTAATTCAACCCATGCAAATTGCTGGACAAGCGTATTCTCATAGCCTCAGTGCATCGCGAAAATCCCTATAACACGCAGAGGTGCAAAGGCGCAGAAGTAATACCTTAAGCTGGACCCCGAGCTGAAAACAGTGGACTTTTGTTTAATTTTCAAGATACAAAATCATTGCTGATCACATTCAAAGGTACATCGTTTAAACCCCGCTTGGGTACATCTTGAGCGACAAAGCATTGTACACTTAGTGTCAAGAGTAAAGTCACTATGATGTTCAGATGTCTGATCAAAACACAGCCCTTTGCTGACCTGCGTACTTGCAGCCGTCAGTGAATAATAAAGAGAACAGTCTGTGAGCAAAGTTCTGCTTTCAACATTTATCATCATCATATTTATCATTATGACACTCATCAGAGGAATACTTGCCCCGTCTCTGTCTCAGATTTATTCTATAAAAGTTCTTCATTTCCTCATGAAGCCAAAAGAAACATTCAGAATGTTTCTTAGCTGATTATATCCAGGTCAATGTGGGTGATGGCTTCCTTCAGGTACGATTGAACAGTAACTCTAAAGCTTTGGTACCAGACCCATCTCACCTCGGTCTACTGCCTTTTGGAGCCACTGGCAGGTGTCACGGTTTGGGAAGGCTGCTGAATTTTGATTCTGTCATGAGGATATGGGAGGCCTGGAGGACCAGGAGTTCCTGGTGGACCAGGTGGCCCTGCTGGCCCTGGTTTTCCCTTAGGCCCTGGTGGGCCAATGATGCCTGGTAGTCCCTCATGGCCCTGGACACCTGGAGGTCCCGTTGATCCTGGTAAGCCATCTTGACCAGAGCGGCCCATGTCTCCTTTCTCACCCCTCTCACCACGTGGACCTGGCTGTCCAAGTGACCCTTTGGCTCCTTTGAAACCAATTCCACCTCTGGAACCGGTAGGGCCTGTTTCACCAGGTGGTCCCTTGGGCCCAATAGCACCTTTCTCCCCAGACAATCCACGGATTCCAACAAGACCTCGGTCACCTTTGCTTCCTGATAGACCAACAGGGCCTCTTGAACCAGCCTCACCACGATTCCCTTTTGGCCCCGGTGGTCCAGGAGCCCCTGTTGACAGTAGGCAGTGAGACAACAAATACAAAACATTAACTATTCATCAAGTTTTTTTTCTATTTATGCACATACCTTTTACTATAGTGAAGTTCTTTATGAGCTGAGTATGATGAATGTCCACTAATTTCATTTCTTCCATCACCATAGACAGGTTCCTGACATCAACATCTAGTCGGACATTCAGCAACATGTTCTGCTGCCTCAGCGTGTCTGCTAAGTGGAGGAGTAACAAGACTGTGTTGTTCAAGTCCTGCAGAGTCCATGTCAGGATAAATAGAAGAAAGAAAGAACCAAGAAGAACAGAAACACAAAGAACAAAGAAGAATGAATACAGGCTGTCCACCACCGCCAACTCCAATGCAAATGGTTCTTCTAGCTTATTTTTCATGAGCAGCTAAGTCCTTGCAGTACCAAATGCCTTTTGACTGTATACAGACATAGCTGATAAACCAACATAAAATATGGCAGGTCTATATTCCAGATCCAGATCCTTATCCAGATTCAGGACATAATGGCAGCAGACCAAGCAGCTCACCCAACACAACCCATCTTCAGCCAAATCCTCTAACTCTTCCTGGGGGATCCTGAGGTGTTCCTAAGCCAGCCAGGAAACATAATCCCTCCAGCATACCTTGAGTCTACCAGTGGCCTGCACCTAGGTGGACCTGCTTTGAATAAGCAATCTGCTGAGGTTGTCCAAGCCAATCCATTTGTCAAACAAAGGCATCAGAATAAAATTTTGCATCTCCAAACTCCTTCTGCAGCATGGTGAATTAGTGGTTAGCACTGTTGCCTCACAGCAAGAAGGTCATGGGATCACTTTCCCACCCATCACTTCCAAAGACATGCAGGTTAGGTGGATTGGAGACTTTAAATTGACCTTAAGTATGTGTGTGGGTGTGAATGCATTTGTCTGTCTATATGTGGCCCTATGACAGACACGTCCTCTTCAGGTTGTACCTCATGCCCTATAACTGCTGGGATAGGCTCTGGCCCCCATGACCATTGGAGTAAGCGGTATTGAAAATGGATGAATGCATGGATGGGTGGATCGAAGGATGGACAACCCTTATGTCCCATGCCCACTTTGGCAAAGATCCATCCCAGAAGGTTAAAGTCTGTAACCATGACAAACTAGCGTTTCTAGCTCATAGTTGGCCATGAATGTGATCTACAGAGTGGTTTATTGATATAACACAACAAGATTGTATCACATTCACACCCACAAGGGAAAATGTCAACAGCATCTCTTGTTATTAATGTGCACACAGGTTGTTAAGGTTCTTTGCAGTTACCACCTGTAGATCTTCGGTGTGTCTGCCCAGGCGACTCTGGCATGATGAACTCTCCATGTTGATGTACCTGTACATGCTCTGGACATGGCTCACTGTGGCGTTGATGCTTGAGGAGATGGTGTCTATCTCCATCTCGATGGAGTTTAGACGACCTTCCATGGCAGAGAAACGTTCACCTGTCCGATTCTCGTAATACCTGATACCAGAATGATTAAAGATCATTACAATGGAGATGATGAGTTGTAATTCTGGAAAGAACATGGACTGTGTGTTCATGTATGTGTGTACAACTGTGATATGATAATGCACATTTTCATGCCATTCATGCTTGCGTTTGATACCGTGGATCATCAATTTACTCGATAGGCTGGAGAATCACTTGGGATTGCTGGAAGTGCCCTTGCGTGTCTGATGTCATACGTGTCCAGTCGTTCTCACTGTGTTTTATACAATAACACTACCTCTAATATTAATGACATGACATTGGGTTCACAGGGATCTGTTTTAGGCCCCCTGCTTTTCTCCTTTATATAGCACCTTTTGGGCATATACTGCTGTGTTTTGGGATTGCCCTTTCATTGCTATGCTGATCATACTCAATTGTACATGTCAATAACGCTGTAACTCACTCAAATAAAATCCTTAGAAGATGCCTTCCATCAGTAAGAAGCTGGATGTCTAGTACAACTTCCTACTTACTTACTTTCTGATAAGACTGAAATGATGGTTCTTGTCCAGCGAGACATCGGTATCACTTTGACCAGCTGGCGATGGGCCTGGGTTCGTGTGTCATACATCATATGGAAAGATGAGAACCTGGGGTAGTTTTTGATCCTACATTGTCTTTTGAATTCACATTAGAGATATACAAGGATTTGCTTCTTCCATCTGCGAAATATAGCGAAGATTTGTCCATCCTGTCTATGGCTGTTGCTTAGACCACGATTCATGCATTTGTCTCTTCTAGATTGGATTATTGCAATGTTTTATTTTCTGGGTTGCCGCAGTCCAGAATCAGGGGTCTTCAATTGGTTCAAAATGCTGCTGCCACACTTTTGACATGAAGCAGAAAGTTTGACCACATTACTCCCATTTTGGTGTCTCTCCACTGGCTTCCTGTCTCTGCAAGATCAGATTTTAAGGTCCTGCTACTGGCCTATAAAACGTCATGGACTGACACCGTCCTATTTGGCTGATCAACTTAAACTCTACGTACCGGCCCGGGCTTTGCGTTCACAGGACGTAGCCTTACTTTGTGTCCTTAGGGTGAATAAAAAGTCTGTGGGAAATACAGCCTTCTCTGATCGTGCCCTGGTCCTGTGGAATCCTCTCCCTGTGTTAGTGAGGCAGTCAGACTCTGTTGAGAGTTTTAAGTCACGATTGAAGATGTATATGTTTTCTATTTTGTATGATTAACATAGTTCACACTCTGATTAGTCTGTTGTTTGCCGATGGACAGTGAAAAGCCGATTAATGTCAAGCAGAGCCAAGGTCCCCCAGACACCACGGGTCTGCTGGACTCCGCATTGCCCAAGTGACATCGCAAGGTGACGTCACTTGGGCAATGCTGATGTTCATTGTGGTCCAGGAAAAATTTTCAACATGCTTAAAATCTTTGACATCCATGCTAAAATGCTAGTATGCCGTTACTGTTCTGTTTTCCTCTGTCGCCCTCTGCTGGCCAACGCTGCAGCCTTGAATGCATGCATCCCCTCTTCTGGATCAACTTGTCATTAAGGAATAAGTAGAAATGTGAAGGAACATGTATTGACAATGCGCCAGTAGCAAGTGACAAAATCGCAACTACTGATTTCATATAGGCTACGTTACATAATATCTCATACTTTGAGTCAATGATCAGTTGCGCCAATCTATGCTACTGCTCTGGGAGCATACTACCAATGTACCCACCCTCTAATGGCAAAAGCTGAACTATGTCCTATAGCAAGTCCATGGACTGTTGCCAAACGTCAAGCTTCACCAGTACAATATTGCCCTCTGCTGAGCTATGTCAACCCGTGTTGAAGGCAGTACATTTAGACCCCTGGAGTGAGCCTACTCCGGCATTTCACAGAGATTTTTGAGAATCTGCTACATCGGTCACGTCAGCCACATTAAGTCATAGTGTAAACAAACCCTTACCTAGAATGGTATTGAAGGTCATGCATGTTCTCCTCATGTTCATCCATGAAAGACGTTACATTATCAAGCTGCATTTGTAGGTTCATCACCTGCATGTAACAAATTTGGAAGCATACAAGACATACTGTTTGTACTAAACTTGCGTATTACAGTGTCAAATGTTACTGCATAAGGTCACCTGCTGGGTGAGGTCATAGTACACCTCTGTGGACACGGCAATTCTCTGGAGTGCTGCGGCAACACCACTTTGGAGGTAACGTAAAGTCTGTGGCGCACTGCTCATCTCGGATTTGATTTGTGGTCAGAACACGGCTGTAGTTCTGCCAGTCCCCTGGTCAGTGTCTGGAGAACCAATGTATCCTCCTCTGCTTTTCCTTTGCAGGGCATCTATCCACATTGTGCTGAAGGACAAGAAAACATAACAAATACAACATTCAATAGATGAAAGTGTTATTGTCATCCATCCAACCATCTGTTTTCCTTCATATATCTGGGGGCGGGTCATGGTGGCAGCAAATAACCCATATGTTCATCTTCACAGACTCATCTTCCAGGTATTTGGGGGGAATCACAAGACATTTCCAAGCCAGATTGGATGTACCTTGGGATTCCTACCAGATGCCTGAAAAATTTCCAGATGGAGGCATAGTATGGAAAAACAGTTCTACTATGAGCTCCTTCTGAGCGTCAGAACTCTTCACCCTGTTGTGAAGGGAATCCCCGCCACACAGCAAAGGAAATTAATGTCAGCTGCTTGGAACCACAGTCTCATCCTTTTGGTCACTACTCAGAGATCCTGACCACACTTAAAAAATGGAATGTAGCCTGAATGTAAAATTGAGACCTTTTCCTTTTGACTTGGCTGACTATTCACCACAACAGTCTGAAACCACACCGGCATTACTGAGCACCCTGCACCTCTCTCATAAACAAGATCCCACAACAACTTCACTTAGAGAAGTAACTTCCTCCCAACCTGAATTGAGCAATCCGTTAGTTTGAGTCAGAGTACGATGGAACTAGAATGGGAGGTGCCAATGCTTATCTTGGGCATTTCAAATGGTCACTCGAAGAAAAAAACATCAAAGCTGCATCATCTGCAAACAGCAGCAACGCTATCCTGAGGTTACTGCAATGATTTGAGTTCAGAAGTGACTCCAACACAGAAAACCGGCAGGATATATTCTAACAGAATTCTTTAATCAGACCTGAGAGATCAGCCCACTGTCATTTCTGGGAGATCTGTCAAATGACAGAGGTGTCCGAGAGGCAAAGAGCCAAGAAACTAACCAGGAAATGACGCAAAGAGTCCAAACACGGTCAACAATCAAAACAGGCGATGGTGTCCAATGACATCAGGCTAAACTCAGAAAACCTGAGGAGGTCACAGAGGTCAGCAACTTCAAATCAAATATGGAGAAATGATGTAAGAAGGACAACATGGAAATTGGACAGACATTCTGGCACCGGAGACAGCAAAAGGGATGAAATTAACTTTAGTGCAATTAGGACAATAAGGAACAGCTGCAGAGGGACGCAGGAAGAAAGGCACAAATACAAAACTAATCACATATCACAAGAACTAAAGTAGTAGGAGGAAACAAACAACTAGGAAAATAACAGCAGGACACCAGAGGGAGGCAGAGGACAAAGACAGACATCAGACAATTTATGATGACTTATTTAATTAATTTAAAGCCTGATTTATGCAGCTGCACAGCAATGACGTGTGCGACAGTTTTAAAATTCTCCACCTCTGGATTATACTTTATTCGGGACTAATTTGACCCTCAACAAGCTTTTCTTTCTACAATCATCACCTCCAAATCAAAGGTAAGCTGTACATTTTCCTCTTCTACCAACTTTGTCCTGTAAATGTGCGGACTTTTCTGATATGTTTGTAATCAGCATGCACACTGCAAAAACTAGTAAAATATGATGATAGCAGTGAAAGCAGAACAGTGTCAAATCACAGCCTTTTGTGTCTGATTTAACAGGTGCACGTCCAGGCTGCGGGTACGAGTCTGAGCAAAGTTTCCTGCAAATTTCCTTCCGGCTCTCGGGTTCAAATTTCCTCTCCTGCTCGGCATGGATATTGCAAAAAATGAACTAAAAAATACAAAAAATAAATGGCCGGACTTTTTAATAACAGAAATGACTCCGACACCACTTTCCTCAAATTGGTGAGTGTCAGAGCTGAACTTTAATTTGTACCTCTGTTACTGTGCAGGTCCAGACTGCTCGGGGTTTTTAATGGAAATGCAATTGGACGGGACATTTTATCCGATTGTGAACAAAAAATCCGTAATACAAAATTCGTTATATATTGTGTTTATTACTGGAAAACAATACAAAAACATTGGACTTTTTTTTGTCCGGTGAATGCAAATTTTACACAATGATGGTTTAGGTGAGTTTTACTGTACATGGGATTGAACAATAAATTTACTTCTCAAAACTGTGACAATGAAGTCAGCTTCTATCCCACACAGCTGACTTTATTTTCCCAATTTTTTTTTTTTTTTTTGTTCAGATCAGAAGGGAATCTTTACATCTTGAAGCCCTTGTTCTGTCTATTTGTGCATCCAAATGCACAACAACCCATCATTTTCAGTGAATAAATAAATAAAATAGCTGGATTTCCATGCAGACAGATTAACAGCAAATGTTATTTTCAACCCAAGATGGGACCACAAGTCACATGACCGTTTTTTTTTTCAACTCGTCATGTCGCCACTCTTTCAATTAAGGCACTCTACATTATCCAGTCTCTCTCCATCATTTTAAATACTCATCATCTCCTCAAAGTACTCCCTCCACCCTGCTGTGCAGGAGTAGCGGCATCGGTCATTAACTTAGCCCTCCGCTGATCAGGCATGAAAATTTATTTTGTGACATGACTGTTTGGTTTGGAATATTTTATCCTGGATGCCCTTCCTGATGCAACCCCTAGATGTTATCTGGACTTGGGACTGGTACTCAGATATACACTGGCTTGTGCACTCCATGTGACAGATATTTGACAAAATTTACATTGTACACCTTAAAAACGTTACTGCTGTCTCAACAAGAAAAAAATATGTAACAATTTGCATAGATTTTTTTTAAAAGTTATTTCAACTTAGCAATTACTGAGTTAATGCTCGGCTCGGTATTTGCCGGCATTTGAAATGACTTTAGTTTTGTGTCATGTCTGTGATCTGCTTTTTTTCTACAAAATTAAACAACTGAATGAAACATCCTCCGAGGCCGGTGATTCCATAATTTTTGCCAGGGGTTTTATATATATATATATATATATATATATATATATATATATATATATATATATATATATATATATATATATATATATATATATATTTGCAAAAATCTGAAAAAAACTTGTCACATTGTCATTATGGGGTACTGTGTGGAGAATTTTGAGAAAACAAATGAATTTCATCCATTTTGGAATAACATAAAAGAAAATGTGAAAAAAAAAGTGCAGCGCGTGAATACTTTCTGGATGCACTGTATATGAAGACTTTTGAGCTTGTCAGCTATCTCTTTGATCTCTGCCAGGGGCACTGTTGAAATTTTCCATTGCTTGCTGAAAACTGCGTGGTGTAATCCCTATCTTTCCTTCTTGAATTGGATAGCTGGACTACATATCAAGGCAAACTGGCCTTCCAAATCTCTCACCACATTTGAATTTTTCTTCAGTATCAAATGAAATTACAGTCCTGTGAGCTGCTTTGGGTGCTCCATGGACTACACAAATCCAAAAAGACTCTAATTTTAGAGTTTGACAGAAGTATGTTCCCTCAACCTTCTTGGCACCGCTTCAAATAGCTTTACTGTATTTGGCTGAAGGCCATAAAGTCAAATAGTAAGTGTGGCTAATGAGAAACATAATCTTTAAGCACACATGGTGTAGAGGATTGCTCATGGATACTACCGAATTTACTCCATCTATAAAACTTTCGAGCACAATGAACCCAATGAACCATATTTGGAACATACCATGCACTGGAGTATAAGTCAAACCTGTAAAAAAAAAAAAAAATGTCTCTTGAAGAGGACAAAAACATATGTAAGTCACACAGGACCAGGACCAGTCACACTTTTTTCCTGCATATGAACTCACTTTCTTTTAACACAGCGTTTCTCTGGAAGTGAGCTATGGACAGGACTTCAGTAGAACATGTGCACACCACAGTGTATGCTGTTTCTTAACATAAGGACTTTTAAATTCCAAGATAAACATGTTGGATGTTATTTGATGCAGACAAATACGGATTGCTTGGTCACAGTACAACAAAAATGTGCATACATTTAATTTTTTTTATCACCTCTTTAATTTGTTGCTTTTTTCCATTGTTGTCATACACTTTTATTATTGGAGTTTATTTTGTTAGGTATTGTGATTCCTGGGAAAACCACATACCGATATTATGATTATTATTTTTTTATTAGAATTATTGATCGTATGATTTTTCATGATAGTGTGTTACGTTGCAGCAGAGTATAAGTTGCAGTACTTCACAAACTAGTTAAAAAAGCCACAATTTGTACAATCAGGACACAAGACCCCATAGCTTTGTGCAAAGTTACCATCTTTATTCAACCCTGGAAGTCGATACAACATCCGTAGAACTGCATTGTGGGAACAGTAGTCTCCCGTTACACCACCTTTTAGCTAAAGACATCTCTATGAAGACGACTCAAAATGGTTCACAAAAAACATAACTGTGGAGCATTCTTCAATGTGAACATTTTAAATACTTTTGTTGTACAGTTACTTTTAACATAGAACACAAATGTATTTCTGGTAACCGTTCTTTTTTACAGCCTATCAGACATTTCTATAAGCATGAATGCATACCATTAGCAGATTTACATATCCAACCTTTCCGGAGGTCTCACGACTCGTCCAGATCTGGTAACAGTCCCTGTTGGTCTAAGGTGGCTCCTATTTCTCCTTAGAAGACCCCTGTCTGTCTCTACCACATAAGATCTTGGAGCATTGCCAGGTCTAACTACTGCTCCAGTGGTTCCTTCAGTAGTTTTCCACACTTTCTGTCCTGTCGCTAGTTCTGGGAGCGGTCTGGCACGGTGTCTCTGGTTATACTGCTTTGCCTGCTCACACCTCCCCTCCTCATCATTGTTTTGAAAAGTCTTCAAGTCGGGCCACTTGGGCACCAGTTTGGCTGCAGACTGTGGTAGGGAGCTGCGCAGGTGTCTCCCCATGAGCAACTATGCTGGTGAGAACTCATGCTCCAGTGGGGTGGCTCTGTACATGAGCAGCGCTCTGTTGTAGTCACAGCCCTTTTTCCACAGGTCTTTAATGGTACGAACAGCGCGCTCTGACTCCCCATTGGCTTGGGGGCACCTGGGGTTGCTCGTGACATGTGTGAACTGGTACTCTTTAGCAAACTGTCTGAACTGGTCTGATGAACACTGCGGCCCGTTATCTGATACCACAGTCTCTGCAACGCCATGTCTTGCAAAGGCCTCTTTTACAGCTTTAATAGTGACCTCTGCAGTTGCGTTCCTCAGTTCAGCTATCTCAATGTACCTAGAGAAAAAGTCAATAAACAGCAAATATTGTTTCTTTGACCACTCAAAAAGATCCATGCCAACTTTTGCCATGGGCGGTCAGGAACAGGAGTTGGTAACAGTGGTTCACGATTCTGTACCCTGTGCTTTTGACATATTTCACACCTGTCTACCACCTGCTCTATTTGAGTTGAGATGCCCGGCCACCACACAGCCTCTTTAGCTCTAGCCCTGCACTTTGAAATGCCCTGGTGGCCTTCATGGAGACGTGCCAAAACATCCACTCTCAGTGGAGGTGGTATCACCAGTCTCTCTCCTTTCATGAGAAGACCATGTGCTACATTTAAGTCCATTCTGTGTTGCCAGTACCCCCTTAACTCTGGATCTAGCTTACACTTTTCTGGCCAACCTGTCAAGCAGTAATTTACCACCTTTTTACACAGTTCATCTTTACCTTGTGCTAGCTTAATCTCCTCCAGCCTTTTGTCCGTGGCTGGAAGATGGGATACAACACAGTCCACAAAGACCTCTACTTTTTTTTCCAGCTGAAGGCCCCCTGCCAAGGGCGGGCCCTCCAGCAGAGCTTGCGACAGGGCATCAGCGGTGACGAGGTTCTTCCCTGGAACATGGACAACGTTAAAAGAAAAGCGCAGCAGTCTGAGGCGGAATCTCAGAATGCGTGGAGGTAGGTCGTCCAGGCCTCTTGTGCTCAGGAGGGGAACCAGGGGTTTGTGATCCGTAATCAAGGTGAACTGTAGTCCCATGAGGTAAGATGAAAGTCTCTCACATGCCCACGTTACAGCAAGCGCCTCCTTTTCTATCTGCGCATAGTGTCTCTCTGTGTCTGTGAGTCCTCTTGAGATGTATGTCACTGGTCTCCACGAGCCGTCGGACTGTTTCTGAGTAAGAACGGCTCCAGTACCGTATGGCGACGCATCAGCAGCAACTCTTGTATCTGCTGAGTTAGAGTACTGAGCGAGCACTTCAGGAGAGCTTAGTATCGCTTTTAGTCTCTGGAATGCTGTGTCCTGTGGCTCCGCCCACATCCACTCGTTTCTCTCTTTTTGTAGCTCTTTTAGCGGTGTGGTGATTGTGGCTAATTGTGGCATGAACTTTGCAAGATAGTTGGCCATTCCCATGAGAT
Source organism: Thalassophryne amazonica (assembly GCF_902500255.1). Lineage (NCBI taxonomy): Eukaryota > Metazoa > Chordata > Actinopteri > Batrachoidiformes > Batrachoididae > Thalassophryne > Thalassophryne amazonica. The sequence goes on along the minus strand of NC_047123.1, from coordinate 11,045,805 downwards.
GGTGCACATCTTCCACACGCTGAGGCTGTGGCAACTGTTGGATTGCTTTTACCTTGTTGGGATCAGCCTCAATACCTTTTGCTGAAACTTTGTGTCCCACAAAGATGATTTCACTTTTAGCAAACTCACACTTATCGTTCAGACTGCGACCTTCCGTCTGAAACTTTTGGAGCACACAGTGCACCCTATGGTCATGCTCCTGCCTGTCTCTGCCATACACAAGCACATCGTCAGCATGACAAATCACACCTTCAGAATCCTCCAGCATCTGCGACATTCTCCTTTGGAAATGTTCCAGTGCCGATGCTATGCCAAAAGGAAGGCGGTTGAACTGAAACCTTCCAAAAGGAGTGATGAAGGTTGTGAGCGGCCTTGACTCGGGTGTGAGAGGAATTTGCCAAACTCCAGAATGGGCATCGAGCTTTGTGAACACTCTAGCATCCTTCAGCATTCCTAAACTCTTAAACACATCTGGGTAAGCTGCTCTGAAATCTGTCTCTGATTCAGTGACTGTGTTTACTCTGTACACTAGGTCTAGAGCCTCACATGCTGGTCTGCTTAACAGTGGCTGTACTAGGTCTGACACAAGGTAGACATCCTGTGATACACTGTGCCCTTTCACTACCAGCTGTGCCCCAAAGCAGCCCTTAACATTGAGTGGGTAACTGCCTGGCCCCAGTAGTGTCTTCTTAGGTTTCTGCAGCTTACCATCCCTGTCTGGTCTGTATAGTCCCTCTGGAATAGACGTAACATCTGCCCCTGTGTCGAGTTTAAAGTCTATGTTTTCCCCATTTAACTTGACCTTTTGCATCCAGGGCTGTGACCTCACTGTCCCTACTTCTCCCAGGAACACACAATCCTCACTGTCTGTATCTTTTAGATTTTCTGTCACTTCACATAATCTTGCAGCTTCACTACTGCGACAGACTACAGCAAAATGTCCTTTCCTCTGACATTTTCGACACTGTACTTCTTTAGCTGGGCAATCTTTCCATGAGTGCTTGTTCTTGCGGCCACATTCCTTTTCACTTTGCTTGATTGGCTTTTGTTCTTTCTTCTGCCATGTCTGTGTTTTTCCTCTTTTCATGTTTGTCCTTATAGTGTCCATGTTCAGGGTTTTCTCTTCTGCAGAGCTGCTGTGAAGTATTAATTGTTGTTTCTTTACAGTTTCACTCTGCCTGACTTTCTGAATGGTTTATCAAGAGTTAACTCTGAGTCCATTTGTAGCTGCTCGGACGGTCTTTTGTCTCTTATGCCAACTACAACTCTGTCCCTTATAAGTTCGTCTTTGAGCACTCTGAAGCCACAGTTTTTTGCAAGTTTGTGTAGAGCTGTGATGAACGATTCTGGACTTTCACCCTCTTGTTGCTGTCTGGAATTAAACTGTGCTCTTTCAAAAATGACATTGTGTTTTCCAACACAATGCTTCTCAAATGCCTCTTTAACAGTTGCATAATTCTTTTTATCTGCATCACTCAGTGGTAAGACAGCCAAAACATCGTCAGCAGCATCTCCCATAGCATACAGGAGTGAGGTGACCTGATATTCGTCAGGCTTATTGTCAAGAGTGGTTGCAATGCGAAACCTTTCAAACCTTCTGATCCACTTTGGCCATTCAGCAGGATGAGAAAAGTCAAATGTCTCTGGGGGAGTTATTTGTACAGTGGTCACCATCATGATGAGTGGATCCCTGGCTACTTCGCGTCCAGAATCCGAACTATCCAGTGAGCCGACCACGTCTCCCTCCTCCGACATGTAGGGCCGTGCTTAACAGAGCGCACACCCCTTGTAGCTAGCACTGGTGTCTGTCTTGGCCGCGTTTCGCCTGCATGCTGGTCATTTTCGGGTTGCAACTGCACGAAAACCTCCGCAAGTTAACTGCACTGTACTGCACTCGAAAATACCACGGAGGCAGATCCCACTTCTGACACCATGTACAATCAGGACACAAGACCCCGTAGCTTCGTGCAAAGTTACCGTCTTTACTCAACCCAGGAAGTCAATACAACATCCGTAGAACTGCATTGTGGGAAGAGTAGTCTCCCGCTACACAATTTATACTTCAGAAAATATGGTGTGTCACAGGCACAGTCAGTATCTATTTAGTATCAGGAGGTAAGTATTGACCCATCTACTACACAATCTGTGACTCACCTGAGTGCCACTGTGGTGTTAATTTGTTGTGCTACAGCTTTGAGGTTATACTGATCCTCTGTGACGGTCTTCATTTTCTCTTCAGTTTCCTCAATCACTTCCTTCCAGCCATCCACCTGATCACGGTATCTTCCCAGTGACTGGCTGAGAAGCTTGATTGACATGATATGGTTTTGCATGTCACGTGTCAGACGGTCGCTTGTTGCTTTCAGGGTGTCCTGGGTCTGGGAGGCCTGGTCCAGGATCTGGAGGATGATGAGTGACAGGAACAAATACGAGAAAGTTACTGCCAAAACAAAGGGCTTCAAATAAATGATAAAACACAGCGGCATTGCCATTATGTCCACTGCCATCTGGTGGAGGAGGGCAGTTGGAATGAAGTTGGGCTGAAGTTGATGCACATAAGTGAACATATACAGTAGATTTACTGCAAACACCAAATCACAGAAAAGTCGACAGCATGTAAGCATCATCCAAGCAGTGTTGGGTAGGGTTCTAGCTAGAACCAGTTTAGTGTCGGGTGAATTACGTGATCACAGCTCACGGCCGGGGGTGCAGGGCCCCCCGGCGAGGGTCAAGGGGGCAAAGCCACCTGAAGCTATAGGGTTTTATTCCTCTAAAATGTTATTGGGAAGCTCTATTTTAACCAATTTTGAGTGGTTTTAGATGCATTGAAATAAAGAATAATAGTAATATTTATAATACCATAGTTCTTTTTAAAAAGTTAACAAAATAAATAATGTCGAAATGGTTAAAAACATTAATATTTGATGGGCATATTGCATTTGCTCTCTTCTTCCTCTTTCATCCAGTGAAGCAGGCAGAGTTTTTCTGACATGACAGTTTTTTTGTCAACATGTTTGAGTGGGATTGCATTACTTTAAAACAACAACAAAACAATATAACCACTAATTGTTTTGTTTGAACAAGAGCTGACTAAGGCTCCTCTTCCCCCACCCTCCTCCTCCTCCTCCTCCTCGCTCTCAATGTCAATGCAGTTTTCCCAGAGCTTTTTGGAAATGGGAGCCTTTAAACTGTAAAATAAACCGTAAACATCTGAATGTATCAGCATCTACCGAGACTGACACTCTTGATTATTTTAATGAAACATTTTAATGGAGTTTTTTTTCCCTTTAAGTCAGAGCGGATTGAGACTGCTCTGATCTGCTTTCAGCATTTGCTGAAAGCAGCTGACTGCTGATCTCTACTGTTTGCAGCTGAGATATGAAGAAAATGAGAAATATATTTCTTATTTCTTTAATTATTTGGTTGGAATTGTAAAATAGAACAAAAGTACAACACTATAACCTTGAAATATGATGGAATTGGCACATTTTTCAGCAACATTTCAGTTCATTTTTGGAAAATCGGGCGAGAGAAGAAATTTGAACCCCAGAGCCGGGAGGAAATTTGCAGTACTCAGCAGTACTGCCCGGCGCCACCCACCATAGCTAGAACCCTGGTTTGGAATATCTATGACTGAAAGTTAGAGTTATGGGGTAAAAAGAGTAAAAATGGTGACAAAGGTCAGGTTCAATTTGTACAGAAGTCAAAATTAAAAGTTGCTCCAGATTTGGTAAAAAGTGATGCAAATTATTGGTTGAGCTACTAGGATAATAAACAGAATAATTTTGACTGTGATGAATGTCTGGTCTCCAAAATAATGGTCAAACAAGGTCAATGTGCAATGGATTCTGTCACATAACGTAACGTGACAAAGAAGCATAACCAATGGTGAAAAATATTCCTGTTTAAAATTCTATTAGCCCAACCAATATTTTCCATAATTTTTTAAAAACAAAACTGGAGCAATGTTGGCTTTTATCTAGTCGTAAAAACAACTGAAATATATCCTGCCAAAAATCTGGATAAAGATATAAAGTGGAATAAATAGAGGACAACCGCAACTAGTGCAGCAGATAATAAAATATTTACAGAGGAATCCTTCAAATGGTGATGCAAGCACCAAATTTGGCACAAATAAGTTGCTGTACGTGCAGTAAAAAGGTCTGCTGTACCTGATTCTGCCCCAGCATCATTTTCTGGATGTCTGCAAACTCTCGCTTCAGCCTGCTGATCTCCTTGTTGTTAAAAACCATATCCAGACAGCCCGAGCAGTTGGAGGTGACGCTCAGGTCTGAGAAACAGGCGAAAGAGGCAACAGGTGGATTTACAGGACAAAGATCTGACTCAGTCCCTCCTGCTAATAAAACAATACATTATGCAAGGTAGCTACACAAGGAAATGTGCACTGGGCCAAATGGAATATCAGTTTAACAGACAGGTGACCTACACTCAACAAAAATATAAACGCAACACTTTTGGTTTTGCTCCCATTTTGTATGAGATGAACTCAAAGATCTAAAACTTTTTCCACATACACAATATCACCATTTCCCTCAAATATTGTTCACAAACCAGTCTAAATCTGTGATAGTGAGCACTTCTCCTTTGCTGAGATAATCCATCCCACCTCACAGGTGTGCCATATCAAGATGCTGATTAGACACCATGATTAGTGCACAGGTGTGCCTTAGACTGCCCACAATAAAAGGCCACTCTGAAAGGTGCAGTTTTATCACACAGCACAATGCCACAGATGTCGCAAGATTTGAGGGAGCGTGCAATTGGCATGCTGACAGCAGGAATGTCAACCAGAGCTGTTGCTCGTGTATTGAATGTTCATTTCTCTACCATAAGCCGTCTCCAAAGGCGTTTCAGAGAATTTGGCAGTACATCCAACCAGCCTCACAACCGCAGACCACGTGTAACCACACCTGCCCAGGACCTCCACATCCAGCATGTTCACCTCCAAGATCGTCTGAGACCAGCCACTCGGACAGCTGCTGAAACAATCGGTTTGCATAACCAAAGAATTTCTGCACAAACTGTCAGAAACCGTCTGAGGTAAGCTCATCTGCATGCTCGTTGTCCTCATCGGGGTCTCGACCTGACTCCAGTTCGTCGTTGTAACCGACTTGAGTGGGCAAATGCTCACATTCACTGGCGTTTGGCACGTTGGAGAGGTGTTCTCTTCACGGATGAATCCCGGTTCACACTGTTCAGGGCAGATGGCAGACAGCGTGTGTGGCGTCGTGTGGGTGAGCGGTTTTCTGATGTCAATGTTGTGGATCGAGTGGCCCATGGTGGCGGTGGGGTTATGGTATGGCAGGCGTCTGTTATGGATGAAGAACACAGGTGCATTTTATTGATGGCATTTTGAATGCACAGAGATACCGTGACGAGATCCTGAGGCCCATTGTTGTGCCATACATCCAAGAACATCACCTCATGTTGCAGCAGGATAATGCACGGCCCCATGTTGCAAGGATCTGTACACAATTCTTGGAAGCTGAAAATGTCCCAGTTCTTGCATGGCCGGCATACTCACCGGACATGTCACCCATTGAGCATGTTTGGGATGCTCTGGACCGGCGTATACGACAGCGTGTACCAGTTCCTGCCAATATCCAGCAACTTTGCACAGCCATTCAAGAGGAGTGGACCAACATTCCACAGGCCACAATTGACAACCTGATCAACTCTATGCGAAGGAGATGTGTTGCACTGCATGAGGCAAATGGTGGTCACACCAGATACTGACTGGTATCCCCCCCAATAAAACAAAACTGCACCTTTCAGAGTGGCCTTTTATTGTGGACAGTCTAAGGCACACCTGTGCACTAATCATGGTGTCTAATCAGCATCTTGATATGGCACACCTGTGAGGTGGGATGGATTATCTCAGCAAAGAAGTGCTCACTATCACAGATTTAGACTGGTTTGTGAACAATATTTGAGGGAAATGGTGATATTGTGTATGTGGAAAAAGTTTTAGATCTTTGAGTTCATCTCATACAAAATGGGAGCAAAACCAAAAGTGTTGCATTTATATTTTTGTTGAGTGTATATTCAGGACTGATGTTCGTATTTGTACACAGGGTAAAGTGAAAATAACAGTAAAGATGCATAATGAAACCTACCGGAACTATATTTTATGTAAAGTATGAAGACCTAGCATGAGCAGGATTCAAACCCAGGTCTACCTAAAGGGTCTCAGGCCAACTTCTTCTGCTTCATAATTTTTAAACATCTGTTGACCAAACCTTGTGAAGCGTTCTGAGTCTGTATGTATTTTACCATCTAATCCTTGCTGAACCTTGGCGATCCTCTTGTGATAGAGCGACTCCTCTTCAGACAGATTGTCGACTTTCCTGAACACTGGAAACAGGAGGGAAATGAAGGCCAACTGTTCACGATGAAGGTCAAAAAGGAATCAAACAGTCAGCTTCGGACAGGGTCAGTAAACAGTCACGTATAAAAATACAGAGAAATATTTGCTTTTGCATTTGACAGTCAAAAAAATTCATGCAATCACACTATAGATTTGAAGAATAAATAAGGCATCTGCACATCAGGTCAGAGAGCGTGTGCTGGTGCAGAACACTGCTGCTTCCACCAGACTTTGGAACCGCCTTGCGTTCTGGATGATCCCGACATCCACATACAACCATCAAACTGCTGCCCTCAGGTGCAATATGGGCGTCCTCTTGCTTTTCTCCAGCTCCTGGTGTCTGTATCCTCAGGTACCTGCATGCTACAACAGGACCAAAGCACTCGCCACATGTCCAAAATGTCACAGCTGACATTCCCTCATGATGCAAGTGATACTCCTCATCTGATTCTCCCTATGTACAGACTCATTTGACACAAAGACATTCCAGTGGTACCCAAGGATCCTCTGAAGAGACGTGGTTCCATTTGTCACCTTAGATGACTGGTTCATGTCCAAGTCTCACAACTGGAAGAAAGTACCAGGACCATAAAGACCTGAGCCTTCATTCTCCTGCAAACATCTTGACATCACCAAATGCCACCTCCAGCCACCTCATGACTCCATAAGATCTTCTCTAGTGTCTCTCAACGTGAAAGCCAGAGGACCTAGAGTCATTAATATCACTGCTGAGATAAGCGAATGTCTCCAGAAGTACAACATTGAAGGTCAAGTCCATAAAGTTACTGAAAGCCTGGATCTTAGTCTTCATCCACGACAATCTGAAACCTAGACACTTTAATTCCTCACTCAGGGTCTCAAGTGTTGCAATCAGGTTATCCATAGACTCCACAAAGATCACAGCATCATCCCCAAAGCCAAGATGAGGAAAACGTTCCTCACAAAGAAACGCACTAAAGTAGCTCGGTTCCACCTACCTGACCCAAAACCCTGTCCATGCAGGCAACAAACAGTCAAACAAAAACACCAGTAAAAGGAAAAACATCAAGAGATTCCACCACTGTTCCACACGACACTCACAGATCCTGTTTGGAGGCTGGCTATGATGTCAGACATAGAAAACACATCTGCAGCACGTAGGTGTGAAAAGAAATTTAGATGAATTTATGGAAGCAGAAGCAAGATGTGGTAACTTAAGTCATGTAATGCTCTTTCTTTTTCTTGTTTTTTTTTAACAAATCCGTCCCAAACGCTGGTGAATGTTGGTTTACTCAGCTGTCTGAGGCCCCTGGCATGTTTCCCTCGAGAGCAACAACAATGCTGTGAGAGTGTAACCGTGTATGTTCCAGTGCACATTAGAAAAAAAAGTGTTTGAGATGTTCTGTGCACGTACTACCTGTTCAACCGCATTTGGACAGGAGTCCAAAGTTCCCTGCTTTGTATCTACTAGTACAATTGAACACTTCAGCAATGTGCAATACTTTTTCTGTTGATTCTAAAGTGTTTCAGTGGTTTGTTATTGTGCAACTTTTTTTCTGTAAGTTAATCAGGACAATGTTAAGGTTCTGCCACATCATCTGTAGTATTGGTTTCATCCTGATTGTGTTTGCCTTGATTTTCAAAAGTAATGGACATGGTAACTGGGGGTGGTAGATTAAGCAATGTATTAATTTTTACCCCTTTTCTCAGTTTCTTTGGTATTATGCAAGAGGCCATTATTTACAGAGCCCCAAAGTGACCACTGGAAAGAAAAAACAACTCAATGGAAGCCATGACTGACTGCACTGAGCACTTGAAATGCTATTGCAAGTGCACAACATACACTTTTGAATCATTTGTGCACATGTTTTGATTAATTCACAGAAATTCAGTTTAGTGCATCCACAGCGCAGTGTGGTGAATCAGAAGAGGCACTTCCTGTGTCAAGATCAAAATTAGCGTTGGTTAAGGAAAGTGGGAGACTGTGAATAGAATCAACATGGAGTGATAACTGTTGTCTTGTGTTTACTCTTGTGGAAATACTTAATTCATTTTCTGATTCATGGTGGCAGTAGACTAAGCAGCTCAGCCAGCACTTCCTTATCTTTGGCCAAGTCATCTAGCTCTTCCTGGCGGATCCCTCCAGCATGTTCTGGGTCTTCCTCGGGGTCTCCTCCCAGTTGGACTTCCCTCCCTAGGCAGTCGACCAGGGGGCATCCTCACCAGATGCCCGAACCACCCCAGTTGGCTCCTTTTGATGTGAAGAAGCAGCAACTGTTCTCCAAGGCCCTCCTGGATAGTTGAGCTTCTCACACTGCCTCAGAGTCTAAGCCCAGATACCCAACCTTGTTCTTTCAGTTATTACCCAAAGGTCATGGCTATAGGTGAGGATAGGGGTGCAAATTGACTGGTAAATCAAGAGTCTTGCCTTCTGGCTCAGCTATTTCTGTACCACGACGGTTCAGTACCACGTCTGTAAAACGTCAGATGCCGCCCCAATCCCTCTACTGAGCTCACAGTCTTGATCAATGGGGAAACAATTTTATCTTAAATTAATTTGACTTGACTCATATGGGAAAAAAAATTGAGGTGAACTCACCAAGTGATGCTAGCACTACTACAGTAATGATGAGAAATGCAACAAATCCATAGAGGACTTTGACAGCCAGCTGCAGAGAGCTGCTCTGCTGACACCTCACACATCCTCCTCTGGTCCGACCTGAAAGAAAAAATAAACACACACATAAATCAAGGTGAGTGCATGATTCATAACCACATCATGGGTTTTTTTTTTTTACTTTAAGTTAGCGATACAATACCACATATCGCCCAATACTGCAAATAAAGACATACCTTTATCCTGAAGGAAGGGTCCATTTGTTTTGCATTACGAATGTAAAATAAAAGTTCAGATTGAATCTCAGCAGTGACATAATCTGCTACAAAATCAAATATGGGCTTTTAGATTTGTCTGGTTTAAAGGACAACATAGTGTAAAAGTTCAAAAGAAAAAAGTACACTATATCATACATTGTATGATGTAGTGGTGATGTAGTCCACATGGGGGTTGTATTTCCCAGCTGGCATGGGAACGCCTCGGGATCCCCCGGAAGGAGTTAGATCGCTGATGGCCGAGGAAAGTGTGGGTCGAGCTGCTTTGTCTGCTGCCCTCGCAGAACATCCATTCATAAGAAAATGAATGGATGAATAAATAAATTCATGATTTAAAAATTAACTAAATTTAAAACAATACCACTACAAAATAATCAACTACACACAACATAAATAAATGAACGTTGTTCAATACATTTGATTTGTTATAATTTAACATAAGTGTTGTGTGGGCCGCTGAAGAGGAGGTACTGCTGGCCCACCACCACCAGAGGGCACCCTGCCTGGAGTGCGGGCTCCAGGCACCAGAGGGCGCTGCCGCCTCACAGGAGTAGCCGGGGTGACAGCTGACACTCGTTGCCTATGACAGCTGTCACCACTCATTTGATCAGCATTGGTATATCAGCAAGACGTCATCTCCACCTCTTTGCCGAGATATCGCTTTACCAGGAAGGTAACGTTCTCAGCTGGCTGTCAGATTTTTTCGACAGTAACCTTTTGTGACTTTGTATTGTATAGCAGACTCTTTTTCCAACAAGAGGTGGAGTTGGTTTTCCTGCCGTGTGGATTGCTGGGTGCATACGCGCCCACATTTAATTGCTTTTTGTTCCTCGCCAGCAGTACCAGGTCCGACACGCGGAGGCAGTGGCCACCTGGGAGTTCGGGACTTGGCGGCTCCAGTATTCCCGGGGTCTGGTGGCGGAGGAAATCGTGTGGTTCCGGTTATGCTTTGGACAGACGTCTTCTATCTTCGAGCCTGCCCACACGACACCTTTTGTGATTTGACTTTTTGTCTATTGTTGTGATCCGTTGTGTTTGTTGTGCCCTTTCACAACAGTAAAGTGTTGTTATTTGACTTCCTCCATTGTCCGTTCATTTGCGCCCCCTGTTGTGGGTCCGTGTACCTACACTTTCCCAACAGGATATCTCGGCCAACGTCATGGATCCCGAGGGGCGTCAACCGGCTGTTGAACGGCCAATGGAAGAACAGGGCGCACAGGCGTCCGCAGGAGGAATGATCGGTGAGTTGCAGCGGATCCTCACCGCTTTCACGGCTCGGTTGGATTTAATGACCGAGCAGAACGTCCTCCTTAACCGCAGGGTGGAGGCTCTCGCCGCGCAGGTGGAAGTGCGCCCTCAGGGCGCTGCTGCGGCTCTCCCTCCTGTCGACCCTGTGCGTAACAGTGACGTTCCACAGGTCGTTCAACGACCCCTCCCACCTTCCCTGGAAGCATACATAAGCCCTCCAGAGCCGTACGGAGGTTGTGTGGAGACGTGCGCGGACTTCCTTATGCAGTGTTCGCTCGTCTTCGCACAACGCCCCGTCATGTACGCGACTGATGCCAGCAAGATAGCTTATGTAATAAACCTGCTTCGCGGTGAGGCACGCGCTTGGGCTACAGCGCTCTGGGAGCAGAATTCACGGCTCCTTCAGACATATGATGGGTTTGTGAGGGAGTTCAGAACAGTGTTCGATCACCCAAATAGAGGAGAGACCGCTTCAGCCGTGCTGCTGTCAATGAGACAGGGGCGCCGGAGCGCAGCTGCCTATGCAGTCGACTTCCGCATCGCGGCTGCGAGGTCCGGCTGGAATAGCACTGCCCTCCGCGCCGCCTTTGTAAACGGACTGTCATTGGTTCTAAAGGAGCACCTGGTGGCTAAGGACGAACCGCAGGATTTAGATGGGCTTATTGATCTCGTAATACGATTAGACAATCGGTTAGAAGAACGCCGTCGGGAACGAGACGAAGGGCGTGGCCGGGCACGCGCCGTCCCTCTCCCTTCCGGTTCCGACCGCGTTCCGCCCTCCCCACGCTCCACGGCCCCTGCGCTCCGTGTGGTTACAGCTCCCCCTGCTGACGAAGCTATGGACACGAGCAGGGCCACATTTAGGGCACCAGATAGACAGAGGAGGCTGGCCCGCGGAGCGTGTTTTGTTTGTGGCTTGATAGAGCATCAGGTAAGAGACTGCCCCGAGCGGTTAAACACCAAACGCCCGCCCCTAGAAACTGGGCTAGGGGTGGGCCGAGACATTCACGTGGGACACACCCACATTGCCACACGACTCCCAGTTACAATCCTTTATGAGGATTTAACCCTGAAGGCCCCAGCACTGGTGGACACGGGCTCTGAAGGGAATCTGTTAGACAGCAGATGGGCCAGGGAGATAGAGCTCCCTCTGGTGGCGCTTACCTCGCCTGTGCAGGTGCGGGCACTAGATGGCTCCCTACTCCCTCCAATCACACATAAGACTGGTGGTGTCAGGAAATCACCGGGAGGAGATCGAGTTTTTTGTGACTCCTGCTACCTCCCGTGTGATTTTAGGGTTCCCCTGGATGTTAAAACACAATCCCCGGATCGATTGGCCATCTGGGGTAGTGGTTCAGTGGAGCGAGACCTGCCATCGGGTATGTTTAGGTTCCTCGGTTCCTCCCGGTTCCCAGGCTAAGGAGGAGGTCAGAGTCCCGCCCAATCTAGGGACGGTGCCGGTGGAGTACCACGACCTTGTAGATGTGTTCAGTAAGGATCTGGCGCTCACCCTTCCTCCCCACCGTCCGTACGATTGTGCCATTGATTTGGTTCCAGGCGGTGAGTACCCATCCAGCAGGCTGTACAACCTCTCACGACCTGAGCGCGAATCAATGGAGACCTACATCCGGGACTCTTTAGCCGCCGGGTTGATCCGGAATTCCACCTCCCCGATGGGTGCAGGTTTCTTTTTTGTGGGTAAAAAAGACGGCGGACTTCGTCCATGCATTGATTATAGGGGACTGAACGAAATCACGGTTCGTAATCGATACCCGTTGCCCCTGTTGGATTCAGTGTTCACGTCCCTGCATGGAGCCCAAATGTTCACTAAGCTAGATCTTAGAAATGCGTATCACCTGGTTCGGATCCGGAAGGGAGACCAGTGGAAGACGGCATTTAACACCCCCTTAGGTCACTTTGAGTACCTGGTCATGCCGTTCGGCCTCACTAACGCCCCCGCGATGTTCCAGGCTTTGGTTAACGATGTCTTGCGGGATTTCCTGCACCGATTCGTCTTCGTATATCTAGACGATATACTCATCTTTTCTCCGGACCCTGAAACTCATGTCCGGCATGTACGTCAGGTCCTGCAGCGGTTGTTGGAGAACCGGCTGTTTGTGAAGGGCGAGAAGTGTGAGTTCCACCGCACATCTTTGTCCTTCCTGGGGTTTATCATCTCCCCCAACTCCGTCGCTCCTGATCCGGCCAAGGTTGCGGCGGTGAGAGACTGGCCCCAACCCACTAGCCGTAGGAAGCTGCAACAGTTCCTCGGCTTTGCAAATTTCTACAGGAGGTTCATTAAGGGCTACAGTCAGGTAGTTATCCCCCTGACAGCCCTGACCTCACCAAAAGTCCCCTTCACCTGGTCGGATCGTTGCGATGCCGCGTTCAAGGAGTTGAAACGGCGCTTCTCGTCTGCACCCGTTCTGGTGCAGCCCGATCCTAGTCGCCAGTTAGTGGTTGAAGTGGATGCCTCGGACTCAGGGATAGGAGCTGTGCTTTCCCAGAGCGGGAAGACCGATAAGGTCCTTCACCCGTGTGCCTATTTTTCCCGCAGGTTGACCCCGGCCGAACGGAACTATGACGTCGGCAATCGAGAACTCCTTGCGGTGAAAGAGGCTCTTTAAGAGTGGAGACATCTGTTGGAGGGAACGTCCGTGCCATTCACGGTTTTCACTGACCACCGGAACCTGGAGTATATCAGGACCGCCAAGCGGCTGAACCCCAGGCAAGCCCGCTGGTCACTGTTCTTCGGCCGTTTTGACTTCCGGATCACCTACCGTCCCGGGACCAAAAACCAGAGATCAGATGCCTTGTCCCGGGTACATGAAGATGAAGTCAAAACGGAGTTGTCGGATCCACCAGAACCCATCATCCCGGAGTCCACTATCGTGGCCACCCTTACCTGGGACGTAGAGAGAACCGTCCGGGAGGCCCTGGCACGAAGCCCGGACCCCGGAACTGGGCCGAAGAACAGACTCTACGTCCCACCAGAAGCTAGGGCTGCAGTTCTGGACTTCTGTCACGGCTCTAAGCTCTCCTGTCATCCAGGGGTGCGAAGAACCATGGCAGTTGTCCGGCAGCACTTCTGGTGGGCGTCCCTAGAGGCCGACGTCCGGGATTATATCCAGGCCTGCACCACCTGCGCCAGGGGCAAGGCTGACCATCGCAGGGCTTCGGGACTGCTCCAGCCGCTGCCCGTGCCCCATCGCCCCTGGTCCCACATCGGCCTGGATTTTGTCACGGGCCTCCCGCCGTCCCAGGGCAACACCACCATCCTCACGATAGTGGACCGATTCTCCAAGGCGGCCCACTTCGTGGCCCTCCCGAAGCTCCCGACGGCCCAGGAGACAGCGGACCTCCTGGTCCCCCACGTCATCCGGTTGCATGGGATCCCAACAGACATCGTCTCCGATCACGGTCCCCAGTTCTCCTCGCACGTCTGGAGGAGCTTCTGCCGGGAACTGGGGGCCACGGTGAGTCTCTCATCCGGGTATCATCCCCAGATCAACGGGCAAGCAGAACGGGCCAATCAGGAGATGGAGCAGGCCCTGCGTTGCGTGACAGCCGCGCACCCGGCGGCCTGGAGTACCCATCTGGCCTGGATCGAGTATGCCCATAACAGCCAGGTGTCGTCAGCCACCGGCCTCTCCCCTTTCGAGGTATGCCTGGGGTACCAACCTCCTTTGTTTCCGGTGGTTGAGGGAGAGGTCGGTGTGCCCTCGGTCCAGGCCCACCTACGGAAGTGCCGTCGGGTGTGGCGTGCCACCCGTTCTGCCTTGCTGAGGGCCCGGATGAGGACGAAGGCCCATGCAGACCGTCGGCAGACCCCGGCCCCTACGTACCGGCCAGGGCAGGCAGTGTGGTTGTCTACTAAGGACATTCCCCTTCAAGTGGACTCCCCTAAGCTGCAGGACCGGTATATCGGTCCGTTTAAAATCATCAAGGTACTCAGTCCAGATCCATCCCGTTTTCCACGTGTCCCGGATCAAGCCCCATCACACCTCACCCCTCTGTACTCCGGGTCCGGCACCACCTCCTGCCCGGATCATCGATGGCGAGCCGGCTTGGACTGTGCGCCGGCTCTTAGACGTCCGTAGGATGGGCTGGGGCTTCCAGTATTTGGTGGATTGGGAGGGGTACGGACCTGAAGAACGCTCCTGGGTGAAGAGGAGCTTCATCCTGGACCCGGCCCTCCTGGCCGATTTCTACCGCCGCCACCCGGACAAGCCTGGTTGGGCACCAGGAGGTGCCCGTTGAGGGGGGGGTCCTGTTGTGTGGGCCGCTGAAGAGGAGGTACTGCTGGCCCACCACCACCAGAGGGCACCCTGCCTGGAGTGCGGGCTCCAGGCACCAGAGGGCGCTGCCGCCTCACAGGAGTAGCCGGGGTGACAGCTGACACTCATCACCTATGACAGCTGTCACCACTCATCTGATCAGCATTGGTATATCAGCAAGACGTCATCTCCACCTCTTTGCCGAGATATCGCTTTACCAGGAAGGTAACGTTCTCAGCTGGCTGTCAGATTTTTTCGACAGTAACCTTTTGTGACTTTGTGTATTGTATAGCAGACTCTTTTTCCAACAAGAGGTGGAGTTGGTTTTCCTGCCGTGTGGATTGCTGGGTGCATACGTGCCCACATTTAATTGTTTTTTGTTCCTCGCCAGCAGTACGACACGCGGAGGCAGTGGCCACCTGGGAGTTCGGGACTTGCCGGCTCCAGTATTCCCGGGGTCTGGTTGCGGAGGAAATCGTGTGGTTCCGGTTCTGCTTTGGACAGACGTCTCCTATCTTCGAGCCTGCCCACACGACACCTTTTGTGATTTGACTTTTTGTCTATTGTTGTGATCTGTTGTGTTTGTTGTGCCCTTTCACAACAGTAAAGTGTTGTTATTTGACTTCCTCCATTGTCCGTTCATTTGCGCCCCCTGTTGTGGGTCCGTGTACCTACACTTTCCCAACAATAAGTCCACATTATTTAAAGATGATGATCGGCTTTTTTTTAACAATTGTTAAAATTCTAACATTTATCTTGTAGGTACAGTTAAAGTTCTGACCAGCAAAATCATGTTTCTGTCAATAAACATAATCATTATATCACTGAAAAATTGCGAGACTTGTTTCTAATCAACAATACTTAGTACAAAATATGATATGTATAACTATTTGACACATTAAGTAGCACCCCGTGTAGTACGTTTCACAGTGTACCACAATGTAAAATTAAGCATTAATTAAGAGAACAGTGTTGCAAGTCCACATATGTATTTTATCTCTAAAGACAAGTGTGCACATAGTTTGTCCCGGTTGTTTTAGAACATTTGCGACCATTTTGCGGTTGCTTTTCTAAGAATAATTGTGTATGTGACAGTGGGTTGGAACATGGCGTAGACATTGTAACTGAAAATGTCACTGAATCTTTTCTTCACTTTAACATAATCACAGAGGATGTGATATACAATGAAATCATTTGCATATGTTTATATATCAGTGGCTGTCTGTGGAACTGCCCACAGTCTGACCAAAGACTGAGATGGTGACTGCTGTCAAATATGCACAAGACCTTCTAGTTTTATTTCTATTACACAGAAAGACATGATAAATGTCATATTTCATGTTATTTTGGCAGTGGATGTTTCAATTAATTATAAAATAAGCCACAATAAATTAATGCTTAATTGTGGTGTTTTCTGTATTAAATAAGATTATTGAGTGAAAACAAAGAAATGCATATCCAAACAGCTCATGTAAAATGGGAATGACTATCAATCAGATTTATGCTTACATACATTGACCATGCAACATTGAGAAAGCTTTCACCAAATTTTCGAATGTACTAAATTACAGATGCAATTTCAGCCCAATAAAATAGGCCTATTTTCATATTCAACACCATAGCTTTGTGCACGCGAGTGGACTCACCCCAGGTTGCATATTTATGAAGGCAAATGAGTCAATGAACAATGCACATAGGGCACACTTGAAGGATGTACTGTTAGTAAATCAGAATGCACAATTTTTTACAGGGGTTATGGTGTTTGTGCACATTCTACAACCCCTGGCAAAAATTATGGAATCACCGGCCTCAGAGGATGTTCATTCAGTTGTTTAATTTTGTAGAAAAAAAGCAGATCACAGACATGACACAAAACTAAAGTCATTTCAAATGGCAACTTTCTGGCTTTAAGAAACACTATAAGAAATCAAGAAAAAAAGATTGTGGCAGTCAGTAACGGTTACTTTTTTAGACCAAGCAGAGGAAAAAAATATGGAATCACTCAATTCTGAGGAAAAAATTATGGAATCACCCTGTAAATTTTCATCCCCAAAACTAACACCTGCATCATATCAGATCTGCTCGTTAGTCTGCATCTAAAAAGGAGTGAACACACCTTGGAGAGCTGTTGCACCAAGTGGACTGACATGAATCATGGCTCCAACACGAGAGATGTCAATTGAAACAAAGGAGAGGATTATCAAACTCTTAAAAGAGAGTAAATCATCACGCAATGTTGCAAAAGATGTTGGTTGTTCACAGTCAGTTGTGTCTAAACTCTGGACCAAATACAAACAACATGGGAAGGTTGTTAAAGGCAAACATACTGGTAGACCAAGGAAGACATCAAAGCGTCAAGACAGAAAACTTAAAGCAATATGTCTCAAAAATCGAAAAATGTACAACAAAACAAATGAGGAACGAATGGGAGGAAACTGGAGTCAACGTCTGTGACCGAACTGTAAGGATCCGCCTAAAGGAAATGGGATTTACATACAGAAAAGCTAAATGAAAGGCATCATTAACACATAAACAGAAAAAAACAAGGTTACAATGGGCTAAGGAAAAGCAATCGTGGACTGTGGATGACTGGATGAAAGTCATATTCAGTGATGAATCTCGAATCTGCATTGGGCAAGGTGATGATGCTGGAACTTTTGTTTGGTGCCTTTCCAATGAGATTTATAAAGATGACTGCCTGAAGAGAACATGTAAATTTTCACAGTCATTGATGATATGGGGCTGCATGTCAGGTAAAGGCACTGGGGAGATGGCTGTCATTACATCATCAATAAATGCACAAGTTTACGTTGATATTTTGGACAATTGAAAGGATGTTTGGGGATGATGAAATCATTTTTCAAGATGATAATGCATCTTGCCATAGAGCAAAAAACTGCAAAAACATTCCTTGCAAAAAGACACATAGGGTCAATGTCAATGAGCAGATCTGATTTGATGCAGGTGTTAATTTGGGGGATGAAAATTTACAGGGTGATTCCATAATTTTTTCCTCAGAATTGAGTGATTCCATATTTTTTTCCTCTACTTGGTCCAAAAAAGTAACCGTTACTGACTGCCACAATCTTTTTTCTTGATTTCTTATAGTGTTTCTTAAAGCCAGAAAGTTGCCATTTGAAATGACTTTAGTTTTGTGTCATGTCTGTGATCGGCTTTTTTTCTACAAAATTAAACAACTGAATGAACATCCTCTGAGGCCGGTGATTCCATAATTTTTGCCAGGGGTTGTAACACTCACAAATTTTCAGTAAATCAGGCCTATAAGGTTAAATAAGATATTTCCATTTGGTTTGCTATTATGAAGCTGAAATTTCCAATGCCACATGAACACAACATTATTCCGCAGTGATAATTCTGCTGTCCCTTGCTGTGTTTGAGGTTGTAATGTGAATGAAATGTATATTTTGAGCCATAAATGGTGTCACTAAATCTACAGTGAAAAATGCAGATTTAGGAAGCAGGAAAAAGGAAGCTGTTGCTCTACTATGATATTGCTTCCACGTTTATTGATTTTGGAATTGCATGTCACTGAGCACATTTTAAATACATAATTATGAAAAATAGAAATTTTATTTTCTCAGAAATCGCCCCCTGGTGGCCGTCCGCCACAGTCCAGATGTGCAGAACAGTTTATATGTTTTCTGTCTGAATCACCGCTAAAATATTCAGATGTTTGAAGCTTTTGAAGATGATGAGTGTGTCTAACCCGGGACACTCAGGTGCTGGTAGAGAAGCTATGCATGTGCATGTGCATGTGCACTGTGTCCTTCACGACCAAATAAATAAATACAGATGTTCTTGTTTGTTGATGTTATACTTGCGTGCATGCATTTGTGGGTCATCACCTCTAAATGAAGGCATTTCCTCCTCCTCACCAGTAAGATCCTCTTCTGGAAAACAGAACAAAATAAAAGCCGATCAGCACATGAATTGCTTCGGGGGTTTATTTTATCAGTGAAGTGTAAAACATGCAAGAAACTCCTGGGATTATTTAAAACTCACATCCACTTCAAAAAATCTTACAAAAAAAAAAAATGTTTTTGATCTCTTTCAGAGCAGAAAAATAAGTCCTGAAGCAACAACACACTCAGGAGTGTTTCATAATTAGCTGGGGGGTTTTTTTAAACTAATTACTTGAGTGATTGCACAAGGAAGCCAAGACACCCAGACAACTGTCAAGGATTTATACGGTGCATCCAGAAAGTATTCACAGCACTTATTCCAAAGTGGATGAATTTCATTTTTTCCCCTCAAAATTCTACACAGTACCCCATAATGACAATGTGAAGAAAGTTTTTTTTTTTTTTTTTTTTTTTAGATTTAAATCACATGTACATAAGCCACAGTGTCTGTGCCTGTGATTTGAAAAACCGTGCTCCACAGTAGTGGGGCACACAAATGCATTTACTTAAATATAAGGTAAGAAATTCTACTCACAGTTTGCCCAAAGGCACTCGGGAAACCTGAGCCTAGTTTTGATGAGTTATCTTGTATGAAAACGAGTCTCTGTTCCAGTCCACCATGAAGCTGTGACTGGTGGTGCACTTTGAACCGCTTCTTCAATCACAGCCACAGAAGCCAAAAACACACTGAGAGTGGTTTGGGTGTCTTGGTGGCTTCCCTCACCAATGTTCTTTTTGCACAGTCAATCAGATTTTGCCTACCCAGCAAACACACTGTGTATAAAAAAAGGTTGTATTTCTGGAAGTCTACAGTGATACATTGGGAAAAATCACTTTATGACACCATCATTACTAAAAAGTGAATTGTTTGCTGGGTATTCCAGACAGATTTACTACACAACACTGCACTGTGTGAATTTCTTCATGATTGAAGCCAATCAAGTCCAAAATACTTTCAGTGATCTGGAATCTTCATGTTCCTGTCCCCTGAACACAGCCCATAAGTAACTGGACAAACTTAAATATAAGACTTTTTAATTAAAAAAACCCATAAAAGTCTGTAACTTTTATGGGTTTTTTAATTAAAAAGTCTTATTTTTAGTTTGTCCAGTTACTTGTGGGCTCTGAAAATCTAGGGACAATGTATAAAAAATGGCTGTAAGGTTAATGTGAAATTTTTGTCGAAGATTTATAAAAATTTTAATGCGTTCTGTCGTGACTCTCACCGCACACATACACTGCGTTTTATGAACATCGCTCCATACGTATGTTTGTCCATAATCCAATAACACGTGATATGACCTTGGTGGTTTTTACCAATCAAATTTGCTTTAATATTATGATGACCAAAGAATAATTCAAAATAAAATAAATCATCACTTTAAAACATGCAAAATTTGAATTAAAAGTGAAAACACTGAGTGTAAGATGATAATGTCATGAACACAGAGTGTTTTGTTTTGACCAATACCTTTGAAAAGCTGGTTCTCGATGCCAAAGTTTTCTGCCAAAGTGAAAGAAAGAAAAGATCAGACAGACACAGAGAGAAAGAGAGAAAGAGAGAGAGAGAAAGAGAGAGAAATCACTCGTCTGGATCAAATCAGTTCTGCTGTAAACGCATCATAAATCACTGAAACCCAAAACCTCGTCTCCCAGAGAAGTACAGTAAAAATGCATGTTTTTGTTCTAATCGCACACGCTGGTTAAAACGAGCCTGTGACGGTGTCAAGTAAGAGAACAGCGTGTGTGGGTTCGGGTTCATGAACTGTGGCTGACAGCTGAACTGAGAAGCAGAACGTCTCCACGAGCCGACCAGAAAACCGAGAGATCACCAAGCAGCAGTCAGATATCACGTTTTTATCGACGCGCATTACCGACTCCGTTCTCAACAGCTTTAACCCACATTTGCGTGCAGTTAAAACGACACTGTGCCCCAGGTCTGAGGAGTGAACGGGTTCAGCGTTTTCCTCAAGAAAACTCAGCTGCACTCAATTTATTCAATTTATTTAATTTATATAGCACCAAATCACAACAAAGCTGCCTCAAGGCGCTTCACACAAGTAAAGTCTAACCTTGCCAACCCCTAGAGCAAGAACACAGGCAACAGTGGTAAGGAAAAACTCCCTCTGATGACTGGAGGAAGAAACCTCATGCAGACCAGACTCAAAGGGGTGACCCTCTGCTTGGGCCATGCTACCAGGATGAGGCGGAAAGATTATATCTCCACTTCGTCCTGGAAATCCTCAGGTTCCCCCAGTCAGAGGTGGTTAATGTGGCCCAGGAAAGGGACGTTTGGGGTCCCCTCCCGGAGCTGTTGCCCCCACGACCTGATCCCAGATAAGCGGTTGAAGAGGTATGTGTAGTTTTAAAAATTATTTCACAATTTATTCCAAATAATATCATATTACATACATTTCCTTTTGAAGACTTAATTTTCTCTGTACATGTCTGATAGACGGCAGCATTCATGCTAAAAACGGAAAAGAACAAAACCTCAAAAACAAGTAGAAACTTTGTTAAACTTTACAGGACTACAGGTCAATTTGAGTTGCAAGAGCTCAGATGTATTTGTCTGTTTCTTGACCCAGAAGAAAATGTAAAACTTCCGAAACCAAAACAACTGGTGTGGATCAGTCATTGGTTAACCACATCATCAGCTCGGCATGATGAGGAATGAGGTGTTTGTTATGGACCAAATAGGACCAAATGTCTGTGAAGACAGAGAAAGCAGTTAAAGCTCAGCTCCAGAGAAGACGAATTTGAAGTTTTTGAGATGGACTCTCCGGCTGGTATCAGCTCTTGAGTCACAAAATACAGATCAAATCAAATCAAATCAAATCAATTTTATTTATATAGCGCCAAATCACAACAACAGTTGCCCCAAGGCGCTTTATATTGCAAGGCAAAAGCCATACAATAATTACAGAAAAACCCCAACGGTCAAAACGACCTCCTGTGAGCAAGCACTTGGCTACAGTGGGAAGGAAAAACTCCCTTTTAACAGGAAGATACCTCCAGCAGAACCAGGCTCAGGGAGGGGCAGTCTTCTGCTGGGACTGGTTGGGGCTGAGGGAGAGAACCAGGAAAAAGACATGCTGTGGAGGGGAGCAGAGATCAATCACTAATGATTAAATGCAGAGTGGTGCATACAGAGCAAAAAGAGAAAGAAACACTCAGTGCATCATGGGAACCCCCCAGCAGTCTAAGTCTATAGCAGCATAACTAAGGGATGGTTCAGGGTCAGCTGATCCAGCCCTAACTATAAGCTTTAGCAAAAAGGAAAGTTTTAAGCCTAATCTTAAAAGTAGGGAGGGTGTCTGTCACCCTAATCCGAATTGGGAGCTGGTTCCACAGGAGAGGAGCCTGAAAGCTGAAGGCTCTGCCTCCCATTCTACTCTTAAAAACCCTAGGAACTACAAGTAAGCCTGCAGTCTGAGAGCGAAGCGCTCTATTGGGGTGATATGATACTAAGAGGTCCTTAAGATAAGATGGGACCTGATTATTCAAAACCTTATAAGTAAGAAGAAGAATTTTAAATTCTATTCTAGAATTAACAGCCAATGAAGAGAGGCCAATATGGGTGAGATATGCTCTCTCCTTCTAGTCCCCGTCAGTACTCTAGCTGCAGCATTTTGAATTAACTGAAGGCTTTTCAGGGAACTTTTAGGACAACCTGATAATAATGAATTACAATAGTCCAGCCTAGAGGAAATAAATGCATGAATTAGTTTTTCAGCATCACTCTGAGACAAGACCTTTCTAATTTTAGAGATATTGCGCAAATGTAAAAAAGCAGTCCTACATATTTGTTTAATATGCGCATTGAATGACATATCCTGATCAAAAATGACTCCAAGATTTCTCACAGTATTACTAGAGGTCAGGGTAATGCCATCCAGTAAGGCTCTGGTTAGACACCATGTTTCTAAAATTTGTGGGGCCAAGTACAATAACTTCAGTTTTATCTGAATTTAAAAGCAGGAAATTAGAGGTCATCCATGTCTTTATGTCTGTAAGACAATCCTGCAGTTTAACTAATTGGTGTGTGTCCTCTGGCTGCATGGATAGATAAAGCTGGGTATCATCTGTGTAACAATGAAAATTTAAGCAATGCTTTCTAATAATACTGCCTAAGGGAAGCATGTATAAAGTGAATAAAATTGGTCCTAGCACAGAACCTTGTGGAACTCCATAATTAACCTTAGTCTGTGAAGAAGACTCTCCATTTACATGAACAGATTGTAATCTATTAGATAAATATGATTCAAACCACCGCAGCGCAGTGCCTTTAATACCTATGGCATGCTCTAATCTCTGTAATAAAATTTTATGGTCAACAGTATCAAAAGCAGCACTGAGGTCTAACAGGACAAGCACAGAGATGAGTCCACTGTCTAAAGCCATAAGAAGATCATTGGCAACCTTCACTAATGCTGCTTCTGTACTATGATGAATTCTGAAACCTGACTGAAACTCTTCAAATAGACCATTCCTCTGCAGATGATCAGTTAGCTGTTTTACAACTACCCTTTCAAGAATTTTTGAGAGAAAAGGAAGGTTGGAGATTGGCCTATAATTAGCTAAGATAGCTGGGTCAAGTGATGGCTTTTTAAGTAATGGTTTAATTACTGCCACCTTAAAAGCCTGTGGTACATAGCCAACTAATAAAGATAGATTGATCATATTTAAGATCGAAGCATTAAATAATGGTAGGGCTTCCTTGAGCAGCCTGGTAGGAATGGGGTCTAATAGACATGTTGATGGTTTGGAGGAAGTGACTAATGAAAATAACTCAAACAGAACAATCGGAGCGAAAGAGTCTATCCAAATACCAGCATTACTGAAAGCAGCCAAAGATAACGATATGTCTTTGGGATGGTTATGAGTAATTTTTTTTTCTCTAATAGTTAAAATTTTATTAGCAAAGAAAGTCATGAAGTCATTACTAGTGAAAGTTAAAGGAATACTCGGCTCAATAGAGCTCTGACTCTTTGTCAGCCTGGCTACAGTGCTGAAAAGAAACCTGGGGTTGTTCTTATTTTCTTCAATTAGTGATGAGTAGTAAGATGTCCTAGCTTTACGGAGGGCTTTTTTATAGAGCAACAGACTCTTTTTCCAGGCTAAGTGAAGATCTTTAAATTAGTGAGACGCCATTTCCTCTCCAACATACGGGTTATCTGCTTTAAGCTGCGGGTTTGTGAGTTATACCACAGAGTCAGGCACTTATGATTTAAGGCTCTCTTTTTCAGAGGAGCTACAGCATCCAAAGTTGTTTTCAATGAGGATGTAAAACTATTGACAAGATAATCTATCTCACTCACAGAGTTTAGGTAGCTACTCTGCACTGTGTTGGTATATGGCACTGGAGAACATAACAAAGAAGGAATCATATCCTTAAACCTAGTTACAGCACTTTCCGAAAGACTTCTACTGTAATGAAACTTATTCCCCACTGCTGGGTAGTCCATTAAAGTAAATGTAAATGTTATTAAGAAATGATCAGACAGAAGAGGGTTTTCAGGGAATACTGTTAAGTCTTCAATTTCCATACCATAAGTCAAAACAAGATCTAAAGTATGATTAAAGTGGTGGGTGGACTCATTTACATTTTGAGCAAAGCCAATTGAGTCTAATAATAGATTAAATGCAGTGTTGAGGCTGTCATTCTCAGCATCTATGTGGATGTTAAAATCGCCAAAAGGTCAAAAGGTCTGAAAATTCACAGAGAAACTTACAGTAACAACCAGTTGGATGATAGATAACAAATAAAACTGGTTTTTGGGACTTCCAATTTGTATGGACAAGACTAAGAGTCAAGCTTTCAAATGAATTAAAGCTCTGTCTGGGTTTTTGATTAATTAATAAGCTGGAGTGGAAGGTTGCTGCTAATGCTCCGCCTCGGCCCGTGCTACGAGCATTCTGACAGTTAGTTAGTGTGACTCGGGGGTGTTGACTCATTTAAACTAACATATTCATCCTGCTGTAACCAGGTTTCTGTAAGGCAGAATAAATCAATATGTTGATCAATTATTATATCATTTACCAACAGGGACTTAGAAGAGAGAGAACTAATGGTTAATAGACCACATTTAACTGTTTTAGTCTGTGGTGCAGTTGAAGGTGCTATATTATTTTTTCTTTTTGAATTTTTATGCTTAAATAGATTTTTACTGGTTGTTGGTCATCTGGGAGCAGGCACCGTCTCTATGGGAATGGGGTATTGGGGGATGGCAGGGGGAGAGAAGCTGCAGAGAGGTGTGTAAGACTACAACTCTGCTTCCTGGTCCCAACCCTGGATAGTCACGGTTTGGAGGGTTTAATAAAATTGGCCAGATTTCTAGAAATGAGAGCTGCTCCATCCAAAGTGGAATGGATGCTGTCTCTCCTAACAAGACCAGGTTTTCCCCAGAAGCTTTGCCAATTATCTATGAAGCCCACCTCATTTTCCTTGAATATGCACAGCAGGTCAGTTGGGTGACCGATATGCAGACTTGGGTTCGATTTCTGGTCATCCTACCTGCTTGGGTCCTTGGAGAAGACACTTCTGTATTGTCCCAGTTCACCCAGCTGGAAATGGGGACTGGCACTGACTTGCAAAGTAACCTTTGATGGACTGGTGTCCCATCCAGGGGGAATCGTAGACTTTCATTCTCTTCATGATATCCGTGGCTAAACATGGGTGTCAAAGGGCCTCAGGGCCTAGTACACAGGAGTACTTCATTCTTGTGCTTTACTCTTCAAAGTGATTATGTTATGGAGTGATATATCCACCTCACAATGTACGAGGTCTGTTAGAAAAGTATCCGACCTTATTATTTTTTTTCAAAAACCATATGGATTTGAATCACGTGTGATTACATCAGACATGCTTGAACCCTTGTGGGCATGCAAGAGTTTTTTCACTCCTGTCGGTTACGTCATTCGCCTGTGGGCAGTGTTTGAGTGAGGAGTCGCCCACCCTCTCATCGTTTTTTCATTGTTTAGGAATGGCTCAGAGACTGCTGCTTTGTTTGATAACAAATTTTTTCAAAAACTGTAAGGCACAACTGAGTGGACACCATTTGATAAATTCAGCTGGTTTTCGGTAAAAATTTTAACGGCTGATGAGAGATTTTGGTCTGGTAGTGTCGCTTTAAGGATGGCCCACGGCACCTGATGGCGATCTGCACTTCGAGGCGGCAGCGTCTCGCCGTTTCAAGTTGAAAACGTTCACATTTCAGGCTCTGTTGACCCAGTAAGTCGTCAGAGAACAGAGAACTTTCAGAAGAAGTCGGCATGAGGAGTTTATTCAGACATTCCATTGTTAATGGACAGTTTGTAATGAAAGAACGTGCGGGCAGAGTCGCATGTCGGGCCGGACCCAACCGCGGGGGGTCGCGACAGGAAAAACACCTCCGTTGGAAACCTTAACGGGCAAGTTGGAACATGCCCAAGCTGTTAAACAATTTCTCAGTTACTCACTTGTTGAAAGCCATCAAAAGCCGCCTGAATTTTACAAATGGTTTTCAACACGGAGGTGTTTTTCCTGTCGCGGCACACGCAGATTCGGAAGTCGTCACGGAAACGACTCAGTGAATTTGCGCACACGTCTTTCATTACAAAATGTCCTTAAACAGTGGAATGTCCGCATAAAGTCCTCATGCCGGCCTCTTCTGAATCTTCTCTGTTCTCTCACGACATCCTGGGTGAATTAAGCCTTAAATTAGGATGTTTTCAGGTCGAAACAGGCCGACGACGGCGCCTGGAAGCACTGCGCGACGTCCCGCTCTGTGGGAAGTCCTTACAGCGACAGAAACACCATTAAACTTTTCACCAAAAAACAGCTAAATTTCTCGAATAGTGTCCACTCAGATATTCCTCACAGGTCCAGAAAAAATTTTGATAAAGCAATGTCTCGAGCAGCGTGTGAAACAAAGGAATTCAGCCGAGAGGGCTGAACCACATCTCACTCAAGGCCTGCCCACAGGAAAATGACGTCACCGACACGCGTGAAAAAACTCAGGCATGCGCAGGAGGGTTCAAGCATGATTGGTGTAATCGCATGTCATTCAAATCCATATAGTTAAAAAAAAATAAAAGTGTTGGTTTCTTATCTAATAGACCTCATATACTTTTCATTTGTTCCAGTTGTTGTAGTAGTTATAGTAGTTAGGATGACTGGCACTTGTGGCATCAACATGTTGTGTCCCAGATGGGTCAAAACCCCATTTCAAAGATGCTACAAACCATATTAAAAAACTGTACTGTGATTATTCTGTACTTCTTTTGGTATGGAAACGGTTGAACTTAGAGGTTTGAATGTCTCAGCTTGAATTGCAGTAGGGGAATGCATGTGCCAGTGCACATGCCTGGAAGTAGCCCTCACTCAATGCATCATGGGATAGTCTGTATGCCTACAGCTGGTGTTTGTAGACAAAGAAGCATGCAATACTTTTAAGCCAATTTTGTTCCCAGAAGCTGTACCTGGAGCTGTCATTATCTCACCATTCGAGGGAGCAACAGTAGTGGAACTAAAAAGATGGATAAAGTGCAGAACTGCAAGTTGCAGGTATCCCCCTGTTGGTGGTTTGAGTTGAAAATACTCCAGTCACTATCCACCCACAGAATCCTGTCTGCTGCTCTGACAGTCTAATGTCCATCTCGCCCCGGTCAAGTGTTTCTCCTCCTCCACCTCCACCTCTCTTTCTATCCTGCTGCTCTTTCTTCTCATATTTTCCTGCAGCAGTGGAAAAAATCTGTCGCGTCTGTCTTGTTAGTGAGGAAGTCGACCTGTCCAACACTCACACAGCAGAACTGATGTGATGGGAGAGAAACACCTCACACCCCTCAGAGGTCACACCTACACTCTTCATGCTGGTGGTGCCTGTAAAACACTATTATATTTGTTTGCTGTAGACTGACTGGCCGTATTTTCTGAGGTTCAGCTGCTAGGTTTGACTTAACTGATTCCGTCAAAGGGGGAAAAAATGACACTAACAATCCAACCTGTGTGTTAATGACCATATGCCAGAGCCCGTCCTAATCTCTCTGGGGAACGAAGGTCCCCAGAGAGTCAGGAAGACCATCACATTGCTTCTTGCATAGAGTTGCATATTAACTACAAAGGGTCTTACGTCCTACACTACCCTAGAACTGGGTACCCAGTTCTAAAGTCTTATGTTCCCCTGATCTATAGAGCACATACTGTAATGAGTACCTCTTTTGCCATACCAAAGCCACACCCCCTGCCCCCTTAATCATGTACCACAGAGCTGTAGGAACACCTTGGGGTCCCCCAGGGAGAGTTAGAGGACTTCTGGGATGTGCTGCTTGGTCAACTGCCACCTCAATCTGGATAAGCAGCAGAAAATAAATTAATGAATGAATGATTGTAGAAGTCCTACGAACTTAGGAGGTGAATTAACATTAGTCGGGAAAATGTTGATTTCTGTTCTTTAAAACAATTTATTATTGACCATTTTCAGTTTTTAATTGAGGTTTAAAACAAAATGGTATAACAAGTGAAAATCTTTTTCATGTGTGTTAACAGAAAATTTATCTTGGGAATCACGGACTTTGGGAACATACATGTAGGTACACTCCCTGATCTGCCACCTTTTTCGTGTGCGAACGGACGACACTACGCTGAACCATGAGGCAGTTGGAGCCTGGTAACTGAAGAAGAAGACTTTTCAGGGAAAATTCAAAGAAGATGATGGACATACAGTGCATGAAATGGTAGCAGCGTCTAAGGGGCCGTACGTCATCTGTAAATAACGATGGGGAATTTATTAGATTTTATGGATATTGAAGATTTATTGATTCCTGGTGAATTTTCTGTGCAGAAAAATGTTGATCCACAAAGGTTTCCAGAGTCATTTCAGACATTTTCCTTGTGCATGTGCAGAGTTTGGCGTCATAATGCATAAATTTTTGCAAATCCGAATGTAGTAGTTATAGTATAAAAAACATGGTGGCGATGATAAGAGGAACTGATACCATCTGAGGCATATGACTGGAAGTGACCATTTGGAACCGGTGTTCCGACTAGATGATCTACCCGTCGTGAGGATCTCTACCACGTAACTGCACACGTGCAGTTCTCTCTACCTCGCACTTTAACACCTCCCCCATTGAGTTTATCTACAACCCCAATTCCAATGAAGTTGGGACGCTGTGTAAAGATTTTTTTAAATTGAAAAGACACTGTATTTTTATGTAAAGACAAAACTTACGTGGGTTTTCTACTTTTCAACTCAACGAATGAGGTGCATATGCGCAATTGCGTGGTGGAGCTCATCTTGATGGGACACGGTCACCCATTGAGTTGAGCTCCACTACCGAAGAAAACCCACGTAAGTTTTGTCTTTACATAAAAATACAGTAATAAGGTGTTTTTTACAATTTAAAAAAGTAAAGACTTGCATGTACACTCTGTCTTTAAAGCAAAATATTTTTGTTAGATGACGGGAGCTCAGCTCGGCACACATAACTGTTGATTTGCGCTACGGGAGATCAACTCGACGGGGCAGCTCATCTCGACAGAATACCTCGTTCACAAACAGAAGGGGTTCTTGATTCCAATCCCTATCTGACAGGAAAGCCTAGTCGTCTGAATTGTGTCCCTTCAACTCACTTCTCGTAGTCATACTAGAGTACTACACGAACGGTAGAGGTGGGTAGATCAATCCTAATATCGATACCAACGCTGGTATTGATATTGAAAGATCTTCATGTAAAAAGATCGATAATCAAGCTTTTTTCCTCTCGCGCACACACTGACTGCTACGCACACAGATTCATCAAAGTCTACTCTCTGTCTATAAGAGCAGTGCTGCGCTGTGTCACACAACACGGAGCAGCGCACCCTCCCCGCTCTGGTCTTTTGTTGTTGCGCAGTCATGTGGCTCAACGGCGCCAGCCAATTTTGTTGTGGTGTGTTACTTTTGTTGTATTGTGGTTTGTCAGCCCTCTACCTCAGGAGATTTTGTTTTAAGTTGTGTTGAGTGATATTTTTTTAAACAAAAATGTTGATTGTGATAATAAAGTATTTTGTTGTCACATACAACGTTTGGTGAAATTCTATCCTAGGTCTTTTGGATCCTTTGGATCTGTGAAGCTTAAATATGAAAAAGTATCGGTATTGGTATCGATATCGGCGATACTGCGCCTGTATTTACTTGGTATCGGATCGGTACCAAAATTCCCGGTATCGCCCACCTCTAACGTTGTCAGACTGCACTCTACTAGAGGTTGGCTCTCACTGTGGTATTGTATCACTTCCTGTTCCAGAGCACAGCGGTATTTTGCTGTATCTGTTAGCTGTTTAATCTGCATAGTTAGACTGATCTAGATAACTAAATAACAATTTATTTCACAGTGTAATGTTCACGTGCCTTAACTAAAGCACCCTCTCTGCTGAATCACCTCTAAATTATTTTCACATTCTTCACTTTGTGTGTTTTTAGGACTCTGCTAGCTTAGCGCAGCTATTAGCTCTTAGCCGGTTTAGCATGGCAGCTTCTCCTGTCTCTCCCGCACTTTTCTGCGCTGGTTGTGAAAAGTTTAGTTATTCCTCGGCCTCCTTTAGCAGTAACGGTACTTGTAATAAGTGTAGCTTGTTCGTAGCTTTGGAGGCCAGGCTGGGCGAATTGGAGACTCGCCTCCGCACCTTGGAAAATCCTACAGCTAGCCAGGCCCCTGTAGTTGGTGCAGACCAAGGTAGCTTAGCCGCCATTAGCTGTCCCCCAGCAGATCCCGAGCAGCCGGGAAAGTAGGCTGGCTGGGTGACTGTGAGGAGGAAGCGTAGTCCTAAACAGAAGCCCCGTGTACACCACCAACCCGTTCACATCGCTAACTGATTTCCCCACTCGGCGACACACCCGCCGAGGAACAAACTCTGGTTATTGGCGACTCTGTTTTGAGAAATGTGAAGTTAGCGACACCAGCAACCATAGTCAATTGTCTTCCGGGGGCCAGAGCAGGCGACATTGAAGGAAATTTGAAACTGCTGGCTAAGGCTAAGCGTAAATTTGGTAAGATTGTAATTTACGTCGGCAGTAATGACACCCGGTTACGCCAATCAGAGGTCACTAAAATTAATATTGAATCGGTGTGTAACTTTGCAAACACAATGTCGGACTCTGTAGTTTTCTCTGGGCCCCTCCCCAATCGGACCGGGAGTGACATGTTTAGCCGCATGTTCTCCTTGAATTGCTGGCTGTCTGAGTGGTGTCCAAAAAATGAGGTGGGCTTCAAAGATAATTGGCAAAGCTTCTGGGGAAAACCTGGTCTTGTTAGGAGAGACGGCATCCATCCCACTTTGGATGGAGCAGCTCTCATCTCTAGAAATCTGGCCAATTTTATTAAACCCTCCAAATCATGACTATCCAGGGTTGGGACCAGGAAGCAGAGTTGTAGTCTTACACACCTCTCTGCAGCTTCTCTCCCCCTGCCATCCCCTCATTACCCCATCCCCGTAGAGACAGTGCCTGCTCCCAGACCACCAATAACCAGCAAAAATCTATTTAAGCATAAAAATTCAAAAAGAAAAAATAAAATAGCACCTTCAAATGCACCACAGACTAAAACAGTTAAATGTGGTCTATTAAATATTAGATCTCTCTCTTTCTAAGTCCCTGTTAGTAAATGATATAATAATTGATCAACATATTGATTTATTCTGCCTTACAGAAACCTGGTTACAGCAGGATGAATATGTTAGTTTAAATGAGTCAACACCCCCGAGTCACACTAACTGTCAAAATGCTCGAAGCACGGGCCGAGGGGGAGGATTAGCAGCAATCTTCCACTCCAGCTTATTAATTAATCAAAGACCCAGACAGAACTTTAATTCATTTGAAAGCTTGACTCTTAGTCTTGACAATCCAAATTGGAAGTCCCAAAAACCAGTTTTATTTGTTGTTATCTATCGTCCACCTGGTCATTACTGTAGATGCTGAGAATGACAGCCTCAACACTGCATTTAATCTATTATTAGACTCAGTTGGCTTCGCTCAAAATGTAAATGAGCCCACCCACCACCTTAGCCACACTTTAGATCTTGTTCTGACATATGGCATAGAAATTGAAGACTTAACAGTATTCCCTGAAAACTCCCTTCTGTCTGATCATTTCTTAATAACATTTACATTTACTCTGATGGACTACCCAGCAGTGGGGAATAAGTTTCATTACAGTAGAAGTCTTTCTGAAAGCGCTGTAACTAGGTTTAAGGATATGATTCCTTCTTTGTTATGTTCTTCAATGCCATATATAACACAGTGCAGAGTAGCTACCTAAACTCTGTGAGTGAGATAGATTATCAAATCAAATCAAATTGATTTTATTTAAATCACAACAAACAGTTGCCCCAAGGCGCTTTATATTGTAAGGCAAAGCCATACAATAATTACGGAAAAACCCCAACGGTCAAAACGACGCCCTGTGAGCAAGCACTTGGCAACAGTGGGAAGGAAAAACTCCCTTTTAACAGGAAGAAACCTCCAGCAGAACCAGGCTCAGGGAGGGGCAGTCTTCTGCTGGGACTGGTTGGGGCTGAGGGAGAGAACCAGGAAAAAGACATGCTGTGAAGGGGAGCAGAGATCAATCACTAATGATTAAATGCAGAGTGGTGCATACAGAGCAAAAAGAGAAAGAAACACTCAGTGCATCATGAGAACCCCCCAGCAGTCTAAGTCTATAGCAGCATAACTAAGGGATGGTTCAGGGTCACCTGATCCAGCCCTAACTATAAGCTTTAGCAAAAAGGAAAGTTTTAAGACTAATCTTAAAAGTAGAGAGGGTGTCTGTCTCCCTGATCCGAATTGGGAGCTGGTTCCACAGGAGAGGAGCCTGAAAGCTGAAGGCTCTGCCTCCCATTCTACTCTTACAAACCCTAGGAACTACAAGTAAGCCTGCAGTCTGAGAGCGAAGCACTCTATTGGGGTGATATCGTATTATGAGGTCCCTAAGATAAGATGGGACCTGATTATTCAAAACCTTATAAGTAAGAAGAAGAATTTTAAATTCTATTCTAGAATTAACAGGAAGCCAATGAAGAGAGGCCAATATGGGTGAGATATGCTCTCTCCTTCTAGTCCCCGTTAGAAGTTCCTTTTCAGGGAACTTTTAGGACAACCTGATAATAATGAATTACAATAGTCCAGCCTAGAGGAAATAAATGCATGAATTAGTTTTTCAGCATCACTCTGAGACAAGACCTTTCTAATTTTAGAGATATTGTGCAAATGCAAAAAAGCAGTCCTACATATTTGTTTGATATGCGCATTGAATGACATATCCTGATCAAAAATGACTCCAGGATTTCTAACAGTATTACTAGAGGTCAGGGTAATGCCATCCAGAGTAAGGATCTGGTTAGACACCATGTTTCTAAGATTTGTGGGGCCAAGTACAATAACTTCAGTTTTATCTGAGTTTAAAAGCAGGAAATTAGAGGTCATCCATGTCTTTATGTCTGTAAGACAATCCTGCAGTTTAGCTAATTGGTGTGTGTCCTCTGGCTTCATGGATAGATAAAGCTGGGTATCATCTGCATAACAATGAAAATTTAAGCAATGCTGTCTAATAATACTGCCTAAGGGAAGCATGTATAAAGTGAATAAAATTGGTCCTAGCACAGAACCTTGTGGAACTCCATAATTAACCTTAGTCTGTGAAGACGATTCCCCATTTACATGAACAAATTGTAATCTATTAGATAAATATGATTCAAACCACTGCAGCGCAGTGCCTTTAATACTTATGGCATGCTCTAATCTCTGTAATAAAATTTTATGGTCAACAGTATCAAAAAGCTGCACTGAGGTCTAACAGAATGAGCACAGAGATGAGTCCACTGTCTAAGGCCATAAGAAGATCATTTGTAACCTTCACTAATGCTGCTTCTGTACTATGATGAATTCTGAAACCTGACTGAAACTCTTCAAATAGACCATTCCTCTGCAGATGATCAGTTAGCTGTTTTACAACTACCCTTTCAAGAATTTTTGAGAGAAAAGGAAGGTTGGAGATTGGCCTATAATTAGCTAAGATAGCTGGGTCAAGTGATGGCTTTTTAAGTAGTGGTTTAATTGCTGCCACCTTAAAAGCCTGTGGTACATAGCCAACTAATAAAGATAGATTGATCATATTTAAGATCGAAGCATTAATTAATGGTAGGGCTTCCTTGAGCAGCCTGGTAGGAATGGGGTCTAATAGACATGTTGATGGTTTGGAGGAAGTAACTAATGAAAATAACTCAGACAGAACAATCGGAGAGAAAGAGTCTAACCAAATACCGGCATCACTGAAAGCAGCCAAAGATAACGATACGTCTTTGGGATGGTTATGAGTAATTTTTTCTCTAATAGTTAAAATTTTATTAGCAAAGAAAGTCATGAAGTCATTACTAGTTAAAGTTAAAGGAATACTCGGCTCAATAGAGCTCTGACTCTTTGTCAGCCTGGCTACAGTGCTGAAAAGAAACCTGGGGTTGTTCTTATTTTCTTCAATTAGTGATGAGTAGTAAGATCTCCTAGCTTTACGGAGGGCTTTTTTTTATAAAGCAACAGTTAAGTCTTCAATTTCCATACCATAAGTCAGAACAAGATCTAAGATATGATTAAAGTGGTGGGTGGACTCATTTACATTTTGAGCAAAGCCAATCGAGTCTAACAATAGATTAAATGCAGTGTTGAGGCTGTCATTCTCAGCATCTGTGTGGATGTTAAAATCGCCCACTATAATTATCTTATCTGAGCTAAGCACTAAGTCAGACAAAAGGTCTGAAAATTCACAGAGAAACTCACAGTAACGACCAGGTGGACGATAGATAACAACAAATAAAACTGTTTTTTTGGGACTTCCAATTTGGATGGACAAGACTAAGAGTCAAGCTTTCAAATGAATTAAAGCTCTGTCTGGGTTTTTGATTAATTAATAAGCTGGAGTGGAAGATTGCTGCTAATCCTCCGCCTCGGCCCGTGCTACGAGCATTCAAGCAGTTAGTGTGACTCGGGGGTGTTGACTCATTTAAACTAACATATTCATCCTGCTGTAACCAGGTTTCTGTAAGGCAGAATAAATCAATATGTTGATCAATTATTATATAATTTACTAACAGGGACTTAGAAGAGAGAGACCTAATGTTTAATAGAGCACATTTAACTGTTTTAGTCTGTGGTGCAGTTGAAGGTGCTATATTATTTTTTCTTTTTTAATTTTTATGCTTAAATAGATTTTTGCTGGTTATTGGTGGTCTGGGAGCAGGCACCGTCTCTATGGGGATGGGGTAATGAGGGGATGACAGGGGGAGAGAAGCTGCAGAGAGGTGTGTAAGACTACAACTCTGTTTCCTGGTCCCAACCCTGGATAGTCACGGTTTGGAGGATTTAAGAAAATTGGCCAGATTTCTAGAAATGAGAGCTGCTCCATCCAAAGTGGGATGGATGCCGTCTCTCCTAACAAGACCAGGTTTTCCCCAGAAGCTTTGCCAATTATCTATGAAGCCCACCTCATTTTTTGGACACCACTCAGACAGCCAGCAATTCAAGGAGAACATGCGGCTAAACATGTCACTCCCGGTCCGACTGGGGAGGGGCCCAGAGAAAACTACAGAGTCCGACAATGTTTTTGCAAAGTTACACACCGATTCAATATTAATTTTAGTGACCTCCGATTGGCGTAACCAGGTGTCATTACTGCCGACATGAATTACAATCTTACCAAATTTACGCTTAGCCTTAGCCAGCAGTTTCAAATTTCCTTCAATGTCGCCTGCTCTGGCCCCCGGAAGACAATTGACTATGGTTGCTGGTGTCGCTAACTTCACATTTCTCAAAACAGAGTCGCCAATAACCAGAGTTTCTTCCTCAGCGGGTGTGTCGCCGAGTGGGGAAAAACGGTTAGAGATGTGAACGGGTTGGCGGTGTACACGGGGCTTCTGTTTAGGACTACGCTTCCTCCTCACAGTCACTCAGTCAGCCTGCTTTCCCAGCTGCTCGGGATCTGCTGGAGGGGAACTAACGGCGGCTAAGCTACCTTGGTCCGCACCGACTACAGGGGCCTGGCTAGCTGTAGGATTTTCAAAGGTGTGGAGCCAAGTCTCCAATTCGCCCAGCCTGGCCTCCAAAGCTACAAATAAGCTACACTTATTACAAGTACCATTACTGCTAAAGGAGGCCGAGGAATAACTAACATTTCACACCCAGAGCAGAAAAGTGCGGGAGAGACAGGAGAAGCCATCATGCTAAACCGCCTAAGAGCTAGTAGCTGCGCTAAGCTAGCGGATTCCTAAAAACACACAAAGTGAATAATGTGTAAATAATTTAGAGGTGATTCAGCAGAGGGAGTGCTTTAGTTAAGGCACGTGAAGATTACACTGTGAAACAAATCGTTATCTAGTTAACTAGATCAATCTAACTGCGCAGATTAAACAGCTAACAGATACAGCAAAACACCGCTGTGCTCCGGAACAGGAAGTGATACAATACCGCAGTGAGAGCCAACCACCAGTAGAGGCCTATCTTGTCAATAGCTTTACATCCTCATTTAGCACAACTTTGGATGCTGTAGCTCCTCTGAAAAAGAGAGCCTTAAATCAGAAGTGCCTGACTCCATGGTATAATCCACAAACTCGCAGTTTAAAGCAGATAACCCATAAGCTGGAGAGGAAATGGCATCTCACTCATTTAGAAGATCTTCATTTAGCCTGGCAAAAGAGTCTGTTGCTCTATAAAAAAGCCCTCCATAAAGCTAGGACATCTTACTATTCATCACTAAATGAAGAAAATAAGAACCCCAGGTTTCTTTTCAGCACTGTAGCCAGGCTGACAAAGAGTCAGAGCTCTATTGAGCCGAGTATTCCTTTCACTTTCACTAGTAATGACTTCATGACTTTCTTTGCAAATAAAATTTTAACTATTAGAGAAAAAAATTATTCATAACCATCCCAAAGACATATCTTTATGTTCGACTGCTTTCAGTAATGCTGGTATTTGGTTAGACACTTTCTCTCAGATTGTTCTGTCTGAGTTACTTTCATTAGTTACTTCCTCCAAACCATCAACATGTCTATTAGACCCCATTCCTACCAGGCTGCTCAAGGAAGCCCTACCATTAATTAATGCTTCGATCTTAAATATGATCAATCTATCTTTATTAGTTGGCTATGTACCACAGGCTTTTAAGGTGGCAGTAATTAAACCATTACTTAAAAAGCCATCACTTGACCCAGCTATCTTAGCTAATTATAGGCCAATCTCCAACCTTCCTTTTCTCTCAAAAATTCTTGAAAGGGTAGTTGTAAAACAGCTAACTGATCATCTGCAGAGGAATGGTCTATTTGAAGAGTTTCAGTCAGGTTTCAGAATTCATCATAGTACAGAAGCAGCATTAGTGAAGGTTACAAATGATCTTCTTATGGCCTTAGACAGTGGACTCATCTCTGTGCTCATCCTGTTAGACCTCAGTGCAGCTTTTTGATACTGTTGACCATAAAATTTTATTACAGAGATTAGAGCATGCCATAAGTATTAAAGGCACTGCGCTGCAGTGGTTTGAATCATATTTATCTAATAGATTACAATTTGTTCATGTAAATGGGGAGTCTTCTTCACGGACTAAGGTTAATTATGGAGTTCCACAAGGTTCTGTGCTAGGACCAATTTTATTCACTTTATACATTCTTCCCTTAGGCAGTATTATTAGAAAGCATTGCTTAAATTTTCATTGTTACGCAGATGATACCCAGCTTTATCTATCCATGAAGCCAGAGGACACACACCAATTAGTTAAACTGCAGGAATGTCTTTCAGACATAAAGACATGGATGACCTCTAATTTCCTGCTTTCAAATTCAGATAAAACTGAAGTTATTGTACTTGGCCCCACAAATCTTAGAAACATGGTGTCTAACCAGATCCTTACTCTGGATGGCATTACCCTGACCTCTAGTAATACTGTGAGAAACCTTGGAGTCATTTTTGATCAGGATATGTCCTTCAATGCGCATATTAAGCAAATATGTAGGACTGCTTTTTTGCATTTGCGCAATATCTCTAAAATTAGAAAGGTCTTGTTTCAGAGTGAGTCTGAAAAGCTAATTCATGCATTTATTTCCTCTAGGCTGGACTATTGTAATTCATTATTATCAGGTTGTCCTAAAAGTTCCCTGAAAAGCCTTCAGTTAATTCAAAATGCTGCAGCTAGAGTACGGACAGGGATTAGAAGGAGAGAGCATATTTCACCCAT
This sequence comes from Thalassophryne amazonica, assembly GCF_902500255.1. Classification (NCBI taxonomy): domain Eukaryota; kingdom Metazoa; phylum Chordata; class Actinopteri; order Batrachoidiformes; family Batrachoididae; genus Thalassophryne; species Thalassophryne amazonica. Next base: position 11,007,865 of record NC_047123.1, on the reverse strand, counting down.
ATTGGCTTCTCTTCATTGCCTCCCTGTTAATTCCAGAATAGAATTTAAAATTCTTCTTCTTGCTTACCATATCACCCCAATATAGTACCATATCACCCCAATAGAGCGCTTCGCTCTCAGACTGCAGGCTTACTTGTAGTTCCTAGGGTTTGTAAGAGTAGAATGGGAGGCAGAGCCTTCAGCTTTCAGGCTCCTCTCCTGTGGAACCAGCTCCCAATTCGGATTAGGGAGACAGACACCCTCTCTGCTTTTAAAATTAAGCTTAAAACTTTCCTTTTTGCTAAAGCTTATAGTTAGGGCTGGATCAGGTGACCCTGAACCATCCCTTAGTTATGCTGCTATAGACTTAGACTGCTGGGGGTTTCCCATGATGCACTGAGTGTTTCTTTCTCTTTTTGCTCTGTATGCACCACTCTGCATTTAATCATTGGTGATTGATGTCTGCTGTCTTCCACAGCATGTCTTTTTCCTGATTCTCTCCCCTCAGCCCCAACCAGTCCCAGCAGAAGACTGCCCCTCCCTGAGCCTGGTTCTGCTGGAGGTTTCTTCCTGTTAAAAGGGAGTTTTTCCTTCCCACTGTCGCCAAGTGCTTGCTCACAGAGGGTCGTTTTGACCATTGGGGTTTTTCTGTAATTATTGTATGGCTTTTGTCTTACATTATAAAGTGCGTTGGGGCAACTGTTTGTTGTGAGTTGGCGCTATATAAATAAAATCGATTTGATCAATCAATCAATCAAGTTTTTTATATAGCGCCAAATCACAACAAACAGTTGCCCCAAGGCGCTTTATATTGTAAGGCAGACCATACAATAATTATGTAAAACGCCAACGGTCAAAACGACCCCTTGTGAGCAAGCACTTGGCTACAGTGGGAAGGAAAAACTCACTTTTAACAGGAAGAAACCTCCAGCAGAACCAGGCTCAGGGAGGGGCAGTCTTCTGCTGGGACTGGTTGGGGCTGAGGGAGAGAACCAGGAAAAAGACATGCTGTGGAGGGGAGCAGAGATCGATCACTAATGATTAAATGCAGAGTGGTGCATACAGAGCAAAAAGAGAAAGAAACAATGCATCAAGGGAACCCCCCAGCAGTCTACGTCTATAGCAGCATAACTAAGGGATGGTTCAGGATCACCTGATCCAGCCCTAACTATAAGCTTTAGCAAAAAGGAAAGTTTTAAGCCTAATCTTAAAAGTAGAGAGGGTGTCTGTCTCCCTGATCTGAATTGGGAGCTGGTTCCACAGGAGAGGAGCCTGAAAGCTGAAGGCTCTGCCTCCCATTCTACTCTTACAAACCCTAGGAACTACAAGTAAGCCTGCAGTCTGAGAGCAAAGCGCTCTATTGGGGTGATATGGTACTACGAGGTCCCTAAGATAAGATGGGACCTAATTATTCAAAACCTCATAAGTAAGAAGAAGAATTTTAAATTCTATTCTAGAATTAACAGGAAGCCAATGAAGAGAGGCCAATATGGGTGAGATATGCTCTCTCCTTCTAGTCCCCGTCAGTACTCTAGCTGCAGCATTTTGAATTAACTGAAGGCTTTTTAGGGAACTTTTAGGACAACCTGATAATAATGAATTACAATAGTCCAGCCTAGAGGAAATAAATGCATGAATTAGGTTTTCAGCATCACTCTGAGACAAGACCTTTCTGATTTTAGAGATATTGCGTAAATGCAAAAAAGCAGTCCTACATATTTGTTTAATATGCGCTTTGAATGACATATCCTGATCAAAAATGACTCCAAGATTTCTCACAGTATTACTAGAGCTCAGGGTAATGCCATCCAGAGTAAGGATCTGGTTAGACACCATGTTTCTAAGATTTGTGGGGCCAAGTACAATAACTTCAGTTTTACCTGAGTTTAAAAGCAGGAAATTAGAGGTCATCCATGTCTTTATGTCTGTAAGACAATCCTGCAGTTTAGCTAATTGGTGTGTGTCCTCTGGCTTCATGGATAGATAAAGCTGGGTATCATCTGTGTAACAATGAAAATTTAAGCAATACCGTCTAATAATACTGCCTAAGGGAAGCATGTATAAAGTGAATAAAATTGGTCCTAGCACAGAACCTTGTGGAACTCCATAATTAACTTTAGTCTGTGAAGAAGATTCCCCATTTACATGAACAAATTGTAATCTATTAGACAAATATGATTCAAACCACCGCAGCGCAGTGCCTTTAATACCTATGGCATGCTCTAATCTCTGTAATAAAATTTTATGGTCAACAGTATCAAAAGCAGCACTGAGGTCTAACAGAACAAGCACAGAGATGAGTCCACTGTCCGAGGCCATAAGAAGATCATTTGTAACCTTCACTAATGCTGTTTCTGTACTATGATGAATTCTAAAACCTGACTGAAACTCTTCAAATAGACCATTCCTCTGCAGATGATCAGTTAGCTGTTTTACAACTACCCTTTCAAGAATTTTTGAGAGAAAAGGAAGGTTGGAGATTGGCCTATAATTAGCTAAGATAGCTGGGTCAAGTGATGGCTTTTTAAGTAATGGTTTAATTACTGTCCACCTTAAAAGCCTGTGGTACATAGCCAACTAACAAAGATAGATTGATCATATTTAAGATCGAAGCATTAAATAATGGTAGGGCTTCCTTGAGCAGCCTGGTAGGAATGGGGTCTAATAAACATGTTGATGGTTTGGATGAAGTAACTAATGAAAATAACTCAGACAGAACAATCGGAGAGAAAGAGTCTAACCAAATACCGGCATCACTGAAAGCAGCCAAAGATAACGATACGTCTTTGGGATGGTTATGAGTAATTTTTTCTCTAATAGTTAAAATTTTGTTAGCAAAGAAAGTCATGAAGTCATTACTAGTTAAAGTTAATGGAATACTCAGCTCAATAGAGCTCTGACTCTTTGTCAGCCTGGCTACAGTGCTGAAAAGAAACCTGGGGTTGTTCTTATTTTCTTCAATTAGTGATGAGTAGAAAGATGTCCTAGCTTTACGGAGGGCTTTTTTTTATAGAGCAACAGACTCTTTTTCCAGGCTAAGTGAAGATCTTCTAAATTAGTGAGACGCCATTTCCTCTCCAACTTACGGGTTATCTGCTTTAAGCTACGAGTTTGTGAGTTATACCATGGAGTCAGGCACTTCTGATTTAAAGCTCTCTTTTTCAGAGGAGCTACAGCATCCAAAGTTGTCTTCAATGAGGATGTAAAACTATTGATGAGATACTCTATCTCACTTACAGAGTTTAGGTAGCTACTCTGCACTGTGTTGGTATATGGCATTAGAGAACATAAAGAAGGAATCATATCCTTAAACCTAGTTACAGCGCTTTCTGAAAGACTTCTAGTGTAATGAAACTTATTCCGCACTGCTGGGTAGTCCATCAGAGTAAATGTAAATGTTATTAAGAAATGATCAGACAGAAGGGAGTTTTCAGGGAATACTGTTAAGTCTTCTATTTCCATACCATAAGTCAGAACAAGATCTAAGATATGATTAAAGTGGTGGGTGGACTCATTTACTTTTTGAGCAAAGCCAATAGAGTCTAATAATAGATTAAATGCATTGTTGAGGCTGTCATTCTCAGCATCTGTGTGGATGTTAAAATCGCCCACTATAATTATCTTATCTGAGCTAAGCACTAAGTCAGACAAAAGGTCTGAAAATTCACAGAGAAACTCACAGTAACGACCAGGTGGACGATAGATAATAACAAATAAAACTGGTTTTTGGGACTTCCAATTTGGATGGACAAGACTAAGAGTCAAGCTTTCAAATGAATTAAAGCTCTGTCTGGGTTTTTGATTAATTAATAAGATGGAATGGAAGATTGCTGCTAATCCTCCGCCTCGGCCCGTGCTACGAGCATTCTGACAGTTAGTGTGACTCGGGGGTGTTGACTCATTTAAACTAACATATTCATCCTGCTGTAACCAGGTTTCTGTAAGGCAGAATAAATCAATATGTTGATCAATTATTATATAATTTACCAACAGGGACTTAGAAGAGAGAGACCTAATGTTTAATAGACCACATTTAACTGTTTTAGTCTGTGGTGCAGTTGAAGGTGCTATATTATTTTTTCTTTTTGAATTTTTATGCTTAAATAGATTTTTGCTGGTTATTGGTAGTCTGGGAGCAGGCACCGTCTCTACGAGGATGGGGTAATGAGGGGATGGCAGGGGGAGAGAAGCTGCAGAGAGGTGTGTAAGACTACAACTCTGCTTCCTGGTCCCAACCCTGGATAGTCACGGTTTGGAGGATTTAAGAAAATTGGCCAGATTTCTAGAAATGAGAGCTGCTCCATCCAAAGTGGGATGGATGCCGTCTCTCCTAACAAGACCAGGTTTTCCCCAGAAGCTTTGCCAATTATCTATGAAGCCCACCTCATTTTTGATTTGATTTAACGAACGGATGTTCACACATACTGATTATTTGGACGCAGGGTTGATTTCTAACCTCAACATTAATGACTTTAATAAAGTTTCGTGTGTCTTGGCCTCGCCTTTTAGTTTTTTAAACAAGCAAATGGTGAAAGTCCTGAAGCAATATTGTTAGACATTACTAGAAGTAAAGCTTACATAGAGATTTCATGGTAACTGGAGCCATATCTGTGCCCAAACATGTAAATCAAAGTTGGAAAATGTACATTTCTGATGGGACAAATTGAACTCAGTCGTATTTTAGAGTAAATTTATTTAGAACAGAATCCTGGAGCCTAAAACAACACAATAAAGTCTGTGACTTTCTAAATAAATACACAGATTTTGTAACAGACAGGATTACCTTTTCTGCAAAAGCATGTCATCGTGTCAGTGTTTGTTTTTATATTTTAAAGAGAAAATGAAAGACAGGTTCAATTTACTTGTGGAGGGGAAAGACTGAAGTCACAGTTTATGCATTGTTTAAAAGACCTTGAAAAGGTTTGGCATTGGTTTGAATACAAAATGAGAGTCCTGCAAGAGTTTTACAATGCAAAAATACAATTAAAGTTGCTTTTTGGATCTTCCACCATCTTTTCCCACCGGCCCTTTGGTGTCTGTCAACGCATCACCAAGCCTTTATGAGTCAGCTCACATTAAAAATGATGGCTGGCTCTGCTCTTCCTCCTTTCATTCCCTCTTTATAGGCTCTGTTTTCACCAAAGGATTGTGAAAAAGTCATCCTTGATGAGAAACAGAGATCCGCTCTCGACACGCACGCATTGAAAAACACACTGCGCTCTATTTGATGTTCTTCTTCCTCCTGTTAGTGCGACTTAAATTATTCTGACCCGTAAAATCCCAGCTTTAAATGAGAGCAGAGTTGGTTTCCAAACCTCTGCTGACATCCAGTTCTTTGAGGTGCCCTCTGACTCTGATCTGTGGCCTAGAACCCAAACTATAAAGGCCTGGAATGTGAGCAACACAAAATGCACAGACGTGCCGTTACAAGAGGATGTCCTTTTATTGTAACTCAGCAGTGAAGTTTTACAAGAAAGATTCAGAACACATGGGTGCAGGGGCAGGGGTGCCAAAAAGGGGAGTATAAGAAGAAGGATTCTAGGGGCCCATGATTGACAGGTGCCCAGTGCCCCTAATACAATTATAATACTGACAAAATAATATGGGGGTGACCCATTAAGATTTCTTTTCATGGGGCCCAAAATCCCTGGCAAGCACCCCTGTGCAGGGGTGCCGAAAAGGGAAGAATAAGGAAAAGGATTCTAGGGGCCGAGAGAGGACCCCTAATACATTTATAATACTGAAAACATAATATGGGGGGTGGCCCAGTAAGATTTCTTTTCATGGGGCCCAAAATCCCTGGCAGTGCCCCTGTGCAGGGGTGCCGAAAAGGGGAGGATGAGGAAAAGGATTCTAGGGGCCAGAGAGGCCCCCTAATACAGTTATAATGCTGACAGCATAATATGGGGGTGGCCCAGTAAGATATGGGGGTGGCCCCAGTGCAAGGGTGCCAAAGAGGGGAGAATAGGGAGAAGGATTGTAGAGGCCCATGATTGACAGTGGCCCAGATAGGCCCCTAATACAATTATAATACTAACAACATAAAGGGGGGGGGGGTAATAAGATTTCTTTTCATAGGGCACAAAATCCCTGGCGGTGCAGGGGTGCCAAAGCGGGGAGAATAAGGAGAAGGATTGTAGGGGCCCATGATTGACAGTGGCCCAGAGAGGCCCCTAATATAATTATAATACTAACAACATAATATGGGGGGGGTGCAATAAGATTTCTTTCATAGGGCCCAAAATCCCTGGAGGCGCCCCTGCATGGGTGACACCGAATAGTCTGAGGTCAAAGGGCATATACATAGTTAACTAATGCTTTGATATTTCAAGAGGAAAGACAGAGAATTAAATTAAATCAATATGACCTTCAGAGAGACCAGTAATCTTAAATTTGTTCCCCACTAAAGGATTCAAACTGATTTCAAGCAGCGGCGGCTTTAGTGGCCCCCAGAGGAAGGCTTTGGTAATGAAAAAAACTCACAAATATTGCTTCACGCTACATGCACGTAGCTTCAAAACCACAGATGACTTCAGAGGTTCATTCTTACATCTCAAAAGTAGCCGTTAGTCTGCCTCAGCTAGGTGTAACATGGTTGTCCCCGTGGTCTTCTCCAGCTACTGGGGTCCTCAACACTCAGGCACATGTGTGCTGGATCATTGCTCAGAGAAACAGGCCACATGCCCAAAATGTTATAGCTGAGGCTCCCTCACAGTGCAAGTGATCCTCCTCATCTTGGTCTCTCTTAGTAACTGCTTGCATGATACAAAGTTATTGCAGTGGTACCCAAGGATCCTCCAAAGATACCTGGTACCAAAGACATCCGGTTATTGCATCAGGTCACTGGTCAGCATCTAGGTGTCGCAACCACACAGCAACTCAGGTACCACCAGGACCCTGAAGACTTGAATCTTCATTCTTGCCTGAAAAGATATCAGCATTGCCAAACACTTCTGTCCATTGACCTCAGAACTCCATCAGCTGCTCTCAAACACCTCTTGATCTCTAAGGCTGAGGACCCAGAGACATGAATGTCACTGCTGAGATAAGTACATGTCTCTACAAGTTCAACACTTTGACCACATTTCTGATGGAGTCAATCTCAATCCAAGACATTCTGATTCTTCACTCAGCTTCTCAACTAGATTAATCTCAAATCTGAAATCTCAATTAGAGTATCCACTGATTCTGCAAACATCACAGCATCGACCACATGGTCACAGTCAGTAAATTCCTCCTCACCAACAAAAGTACCAACATCTATCGTTTTCACAACCCTACTCAACACCCAGTCCATGCAAAAACTGAACAGTGTAGGAGCCAGAACACATCCCTGATGAACACCAATTTTCACTGACAAAAACTCAGAGTCTCTGCTTCCACTCTGCACAGCACTCACAGTATCTGTGTATACTCTGGCTATGACAGATTAAGTTCTTGGGGATACCACAAATTCTCAGGATGTCCCAGAGAGCAGTCAAATCAGCTGAATCACATGCTTTGCATGCAAAAAAGTACTTCCAATATCCGCGCTTCCCCACAATCCCCAAGCAAGCTTGATTCTATCCACATTTGTGTTCAGACCTTGGTGAATCCCGCTCAAATCCGACAACCCCATATATGTCTTAAAACCAGGAAAATCATTCTGCTGCATTGTGGTGCTAGTAGAAATATGACGCCATCCATCCATCAGAAAACAAAATCCATAACAAATCAGTTCACACAATCCGTCATAGTGTGACTACACTGAAAAAAGAGACATGAGAGTCAAAGACAGCCACAGAGTAAACTTGGATTATGGGTATTGGTGCCACCTACTGTTGCAAATGTATATGACATGCAAAAGTCTTCTCCGTTATTAAGACAATCCAGTATTTTTTTGATGTCTTTCCTTGGGAGAAAAAAAAAAACATCCTGTATCTGGGACAATATGCTAATGTTTAATTTGATTAACAGTAAATTATTAATTTGCTAAGAATGTGTCAACTGCCGTTGTGGGCCAAAACAAAAGGAGCGTGGACCAAATCCCTTTTTAAGAAAGAGAGAGAGAGAGAGAGAGAGAGAGAGAGAGAGAGAGAGAGAGAGAGAGAGAGAGAGAGAGAAGTCTGTGCTTCAGCTATAAAATCCTTCTGTGAGTTTCAGAACTTAATTACTTTTAAACAATCAGAAAACAACAGTTTATTCCTCTGATTTAGTACATTTCAGTGCAGACATGCTGTCTGTCTGTCTGTGTCTGTCTGTCTGTCTGTCTGTCTGTGTCTGTCTGTCTGTCTGTCTGTCACTCACACTCGTCACTCGAACTCCAACACTTCTCCCACTTTGTTTTTCTTTTGTGCCTAAATTCATGCAAAATCCTTTCTTCGTGCTTGTGTGGGCTGATGAGCTTTAGGATGAAACCACTGTGAAACAATCACAAAAATATTTGTTTACTTCACTAATTTAATATATTTCTGTGTGGAAAAGTTTTGTCTCTCTTGACAATCACACAGATTTCTAACCCACTAGAAATTCTGCCTATTGGATATAGAGGGAGAGAAAAAAAACAGGCCCAGGAAGCTTTGCAGTCAACATCCTATTTTGTTTGTTTGTTTGTTTGTTTGTGTGCTTTTGTTATTTTCCCAGTCAGATGAATTTTCGGTCCCATTGTTTACAGTGCTTGACCTCCACGTGTTATTTCTGGACGTCTCTCCAAAAATAGCTGTGCCAGTTTATCCGATGTTGCGTGAGTATGACCGTGAAGGCTCAGAGACGAAGCGACATCGGTTTAGCGATCTCAGTGGTCCCGCTGTAGTGACTTTGAAGCAGTTACCACTACTAGCTGTTAGCGATGTCTGTGCTGACAGTCGGTGGACAAATGAGGGAATCGAGAAAAACCAATGTGATGATGGCAAATGGGTGTTTAATGACCATCATGTCGAACTTGTGGAACTTTAAATATCGAAGCGTTTGAAGCCAGAAGCAGTTTCAGACAGCAACACGCTGTTTTTTTGAACTAGTTCACACCACTTGCATAATGCAAGTTTTTGTCACTTTCCTTCAGTATCCTAACAAAATTTAAAATGGGATGTCTCTTCATCAACTAAATCCATTCAGGAAACAGAACCTGGTGAAAGTAAAAAAAAATGGAACGATGACAGTTCAACATGCAGATAGTGCCACCTACAGGGGCGTTTTCTCCATCCTGACTGACATTTATTGTTAGCTCTTCTTGTACAGTTCAGAATAATAGTAGTGCTATGTGACTAAAAAGATTAATCCAGGTTTGGAGTATATTTCTTATTGTTACATGGGAAACAAGGTACCAGTAGATTCAGTAGATTCTCACAAATCCAACAAGACCAAGCATTCATGATATGCACACTCTTAAGGCTATGAAATTGGGCTATTAGTAAAAAAAAGTTGAAAAGGGGGTGTTCACAATAATAGTAGTGTGGCATTCAGTCAGTGAGTTCGTCAATTTTGTGGAAGAAACAGGTGTGAATCAGGTGTCCCCTATTTAAAGTTGATTGGAGAGGGGAAAACTTATACGCAGGTGCAAAAAATTATAGGCTGTTCATCTACAATGATCTCCAATGCTTTAAAATGGACAGAAAATCCAGAGACGCGTGGAAGAAAATGGAAAACAACCATCAAAATGGATAGAAGACTAACCAGAATGGCAAAGGCTCACCCATTGATCAGCTCCAGGATGATCAAAGACAGTCTGGAGTTACCTGTAAGTGCTGTGACAGTTAGAAGACGCCTGTGTGAAGCTAATTTATTTGCAAGAATCCCCCGCAAAGTCCCTCTGTTAAATAAAAGACACGTGCAGAAGAGGTTACAATTTGCCAAAGAACACATCAACTGGCCTAAAGAGAAATAGAGGAATATTTTGTGGACTGATGAGAGTAAAATTGTTCTTTTTGGGTCCAAGGGCCACAGACAGTTTGTGAGACGACCCCCAAACTCTGAATTCAAGCCACAGTTCACATTGACGACAGTGAAGCATGGTGGTGCAAGCATCATGATATGGGCATGTTTCTCCTACTATGGTGTTGGGCCTATATATCGCATACCAGGTATCATGGATCAGTCTGGATATGTCAGAATATTTGAAGAGGTCATGTTGCCTTATGCTGAAGAGGACATGCCCTTGAAATGGGTGTTTCAACAAGACAATGACCCCAAGCACACTAGTAAACAAGCAAAATCCTGGTTCCAAACCAACAAAATTAATGTCTCTCAGATGTGAAGAAATCATGAAAAACTGTGGTTATATAACTAAATACTAGTTTAGTGATTCACAGGATTGCTAAAAAAGCAGTTTGAACATTATAGTTTTGAGTTTGTAGCGTCAACAGCAGATGTTACTATTATTGTGAACACCCCCTTTTCAACTTTTTTTTAGTAATAGCCCAATTTCATAGCCTTAAGAGTGTGCATATCATGAATGCTTGGTCTTGTTGGATTTGTGAGAATCTACTGAATCTACTGGTACCTTGTTTCCCATGTAACAATAAGAAATATACTCAAAACCTGGATTAATCTTTTTAGTCACATAGCACTACTATTATTCTGAACACTACTGTAAGTTTAAACATATTTTCCAAAATTGGCACTTGTATTTCATCAGAAGAGCAAACAAGTTTTTCAAAATGTTTGATTCTGCAAGTTCTGTCTCTTGTATCTTGTATGTGTTAACTTACTATATATATATATATAATAGGCACAGAAAATTTACTTTAAAATCCTACAAATTCCGTTGCTCTTTGATGACAGAGCCACACCCCCGTGCAGCCCCACCAAGAAAACAAAATAAAATCTGGAGCCGCCACTGATCACGGGATCAGTTTGTAATTTAAAGGGTTTCATTGAGAGTCGTCTGTTAAAAATATGTTTATAATTATTGAGCTAATATATGTGAAAATGTAAAGAAAGAACAAATTAATGTTGCCTCTTTTATGGTTTTTACCGCTGAGTGACCTTCCTGGCGAAAACTGATGACCAGCAACAATTTGGTGTTCACCATCTTGCTCAAGGACACGTCAGCACACAGACCTGGAGCCGTCTGGGATTAAACCGCAGTTTTCCCTTAACAGCCTACTGAGCCAAGTTAGTCACCAAAAGAAGGAGTGGTCTGACTGGAGGGGGTGTGATTCAGGTCTGAGGTGATGACAAGTGATGGGCAGCTGTGGCGCCGCGCGTATCACACGTGCACATATTCAATGAAATGTGTGTTTCTATTGGTGGAGAGATGGTTGTGTAGACATGCCCACGAACACGGCGACAATGTGCTGGAGACGGAGACCCGTAAAGGTGAGGAGAAGGAGGAGAGCAGGAGCAGCGCTGAAGGACAAACTGTAGAGTGAGACGTCTCTCTTCAGTTCGTCTCTGTGTTCACTGAAGCACACGTTTGTTTTTCTTTATCTGTTCATTCTTTTTTTCTCTCGCTCTCGTGCTTGTTTGCAGCCGTTCCGCTCCCCCACCCTCCTGCAGCCGCCGTCTCCTCTGACCACCCACACCCTCACCTTTGACCTCTCCCTCACTCTCTCCTCTTTCTTCGGGAGCCATCCTCTCATCTGCACCCCCCCCCCCCCCCCCCATTCTTTGGCCACGCCCCACCTCCTCCTCCACCAAAAACCTCCCTCTCTTCTGGCCTTCACTTCTCTTCTTTTTTCTACCCCTCCTCTCCTCTCTGGCCTCCTTCCCTGTGTCCTCTGGCCTAACCCTCCTTTCTCCTTTGGATTCTTGTCTGACTCTCTTCTCCCATTTTCCTCAGGTCCTCCTCTCCCTCCCCTCTCTTCTCTCCATGTTCTTGGGCTCCTGTCCTATCTTCTCTGACCTCCCTCTCCTCTGTCTCCTATACTCTGTCCTCACCCCCTCCTCTCCCCTTTGGCTTCACTCCTGTCTGGCTACTCACCTCCTTTCTCCTCTGGCCTCACCCTCCTCTCTCTCTTATGACTTTAGTCTTGTCTGCTAAAACACCCCCCGCCCAATATCCTCTGGCCTCCCCCCCCCTTCTCCTCAGGCCTTCCTCTCCTCTATCTTCCCCTCCCTTCTCCATTATCCTCCTCCCTCTCCTCTCCTCTGGCCTCCTCCTCAGCGCTGTGAGGAATGTAGGAGGCAGCATGTTTAGTTCTGCTCCACGTGGGCTGGGTTCGTCTCAGCAGCCTGGAAACCCACAGGAGCCGACCTCTTGTTCTGTTTTTCCTCCAACACGCTCTGTGCACTTTCTTACAGTAAGTTCACGTGCCGTGTCCTTCAGGACTCCCCGAGGCTCAGCAGGACCACGAGCTCTATCATCAAACTGCTGTGTAGTTTAATTTCTAACCCGTGTGGAGTTTTATGTGGCTCTCCATTAATTAACCAACTGAAGACACGCTCACAATTATCACAGAATAACTGAAGTCCAAGAATCCACATTAAAGAAAATGTGACGCTTCCGTCTTCATGGACAGGAACTAATAATCTGTTTTGCACCTGTGCAAAGTCACTCGTCCTGTATGATCAGTGGAAGACGTGTTCCTTTATGCTTGATCATTAAGATGTCATAAAGCCAGTTCTTGAGCTATTGGGAAAAGACAATATACAAAGAAAGCCTAAGAGGAAAGAAAAGATATGAATAAAATAACAGGTTTCAGGTTTTAAGCTGTATTTTGTATTTTCATATGAGAAAATAGAAGAAAAAAGATATGAGAAAAGAGATCAAATGTAGGCTGGAGTCTTCCAAACTGTAGCTGAATATTTATTTAACAAAATCCTTCTGTATACCACCATGAAACGGTTTAACGGATGATGCAACACACAAGAGCTGCACTCTGCACAGATTTTTTCCAATCGTCTTGTCGTCTCTATGCTGATGACATCCAGCTGTATTGTTCTTTTTAGGCTTCTGAGTTTCATAAACTGTGTAGTTTTAATTGATTGTCTCACTGAAATCAATCAATGGTTATTACTGAAACAAAGTGACATATTAGCTTCTTACTTTCCTGTTTTCAGTCCAGTTTCAGAAATGTGGATGTTGTTTTTGACACTTCAATGTCCCTCAAGCATCATTCAAAACAGCTGGTTTGAAACTGCTTTTATCATTTCAAAATGTTTCAAAACTCAGACTGCTGGTGTCAAAAGCTGAACTGGAGATAATTATCGATGCTTTTGTCTCTTTGTGTTCGGATTATGAGGTCTATTAGAAAAGTATCCGACCTTATTATTTTTTTCAAAAACCATATGGATTTGAATCACGTGTGATTACATCAGACATGCTTGAACCCTCGTGGGCATGCGAGAGTTTTTTCATGCCTGTCGGTTACGTCATTCGCCTGTGGGCAGTCTTTGAGTGAGGAGTCACCCACCCTCTCGTCGATTTTTTCATTGTTTAGGAATGGCTCAGAGACTGCTGCTTTGTTTGATAAAGTTTTTTTAAAAAACTGTAAGGCACAACTGAGTGGACACCATTCGATAAATTCAGCTGGTTTTCGGTAAAAAATTTAACGGCTGATGAGAGATTTTGGTCCGGTAGTGTCGCCGTAAGGACGGCCCACGGCGCCTGAAGGCGATCTGCGCTTCGAGGCGGCAGCGTCTCGCCGTTTCAAGTTGAAAACTTCTACATTTCAGGCTCTGTTGACCCAGGAAGTCGTCAGAGAACAGAGAACTTTCACAAGAAGTCGGCATGAGGAGTTTATTCGGACATTCCATTGTTAATGGACATTTTGTAATGAAAGAACGTGCGGGCAGAGTCGCATGTCAGGCCAGACCCGACCGCGGGGGGTCGCGACAGGAAAAACACCTCCGTTGGAAACTTTAACGGGCAAGTTGGAACATGCCCAAGCTGTTAAACAATTTCTAAGTTACTCACTTGTTGAAAGCCATCAAAAGCCGCCTGAATTTTACAAATGGTTTTCAGCACGGAGGTGTTTTTCCTGTCGCGGCGCACACAGATTCACCGAGTCGTCACAGAAACGACTCGGCGAATTTGCGCGCACGTCTTTCATTACAAAATGTCCTTAAACAGTGGAATGTCCGCATAAAGTCCTCATGCCGGCCTCTTCTGAATCTTCTCTGTTCTCTCACGACGTCCTGGGTGAATTAAGCCTTAAATTAGGATGTTTTCAGCTTGAAACAGGCCGACGACGGCGCCTGGAAGCGCTGCGCGACGTCTCGCTCCGTGGAAAGTCCTTACACCGACAGAAACACCCCATAATCTCTCATCAGCCGTTAAACTTTTCACCGAAAACCAGCTGAATTTCTCGAATAGTGTCCACTCGGATATTCCTCACAGGTCCAGAAAAACGTTTGATAAAGCAACGCGTGCCGTCTCGAGCAGCGTGTGAAACAAAGGAATTCAGCCGAGAGGGCGGGACCACATCTCACTCAAGGCCTGCCCACAGGGAAATGACGTCACCGACACGCGTGAAAAAACTCATGCATGTGCACGAGGGTTCAAGCATGATTGGTGTAATCGCATGTCAATCAAATCCATATAGTTTTTTTTTTTTTTATAAAACTGCCAGTTAGTTTTATAAGATACCTCGTATTGTAATGGTCATTTTACTTGTCTTAACAAATCTACTTTGGAACACTTCAGACTGTGTGGAATGCTGCAGCAAGGCTTTTAACTGGCACAAATAGAAGAGCTCATGTCACTCCAGCTTTGGCCTCTCGCTTTAGAATTCATTTCAAATTTTTAGTTTTCATTTTCAGGGCCCCACGTGGACGAGCTCCCCAGTACATCACGGACATCCTGAAACTTTATTCTTCTTCATGGGCCCTTAGGTCATCAGGGCAGAGGTTGGTGATGGTCCCAAACACTCATTTTAAAACTTTCAGGGATCAATCAATCAATTTTTTTTTTATATAGCGCCAAATCACAACAAACAGTTGCCCCAAGGCGCTTTATATTGTAAGGCAAGGCCATACAATAATTATGTAAAACCCCAACGGTCAAAACGACCCCCTGTGAGCAAGCACTTGGCTACAGTGGGAAGGAAAAACTCCCTTTTAACAGGAAGAAACCTCCAGCAGAACCAGGCTCAGGGAGGGGCAGTCTTCTGCTGGGACTGGTTGGGGCTGAGGGAGAGAACCAGGAAAAAGACATGCTGTGGAGGGGAGCAGAGATCGATCACTAATGATTAAATGCAGAGTGGTGCATACAGAGCAAAAAGAGAAAGAAACAGTGCATCATGGGAACCCCCCAGCAGTCTACGTCTATAGCAGCATAACTAAGGGATGGTTCAGGGTCACCTGATCCAGCCCTAACTATAAGCTTTAGCAAAAAGGAAAGTTTTAAGCCTAATCTTAAAAGTAGAGAGGGTGTCTGTCTCCCTGATCTGAATTGGGAGCTGGTTCCACAGGAGAGGAGCCTTAATTCTATTCTAGAATTAACAGGAAGCCAATGAAGAGAGGCCAATATGGGTGAGATATGCTCTCTCCTTCTAGTCCCCGTCAGCACTCTAGCTGCAGCATTTTGAATTAACTGAAGGCTTTTTAGGGAACTTTTAGGACAACCTGATAATAATGAATTACAATAGTCCAGCCTAGAGGAAATAAATGCATGAATTAGTTTTTCAGCATCACTCTGAGACAAGACCTTTCTGATTTTAGAGATATTGCGTAAATGCAAAAAAAGCAGTCCTACATATTTGTTTAATATGCGCTTTGAATGACATATCCTGATCAAAAATGACTCCAAGATTTCTCACAGTATTACTAGAGGTCAGGGTAATGCCATCCAGAGTAAGGATCTGGTTAGACACCATGTTTCTAAGATTTGTGGGGCCAAGTACAATAACTTCAGTTTTATCTGAGTTTAAAAGCAGGAAATTAGAGGTCATCCATGTCTTTATGTCTGTAAGACAATCCTGCAGTTTAGCTAATTGGTGTGTGTCCTCTGGCTTCATGGATAGATAAAGCTGGGTATCATCTGCGTAACAATGAAAATTTAAGCAATACCGTCTAATAATACTGCCTAAGGGAAGCATATATAAAGTGAATAAAATTGGTCCTAGCACAGAACCTTGTGGAACTCCATAATTAACTTTAGTCTGTGAAGAAGATTCCCCATTTACATGAACAAATTGTAATCTATTAGACAAATATGATTCAAACCACCGCAGCGCAGTGCCTTTAATACCTATGGCATGCTCTAATCTCTGTAATAAAATTTTATGGTCAACAGTATCAAAAGCAGCACTGAGGTCTAACAGAACAAGCACAGAGATGAGTCCACTGTCCGAGGCCATAAGAAGATCATTTGTAACCTTCACTAATGCTGTTTCTGTACTATGATGAATTCTAAAACCTGACTGAAACTCTTCAAATAGACCATTCCTCTGCAGATGATCAGTTAGCTGTTTTACAACTACCCTTTCAAGAATTTTTGAGAGAAAAAATCAATCTGGAATGCACTTCCAAAGTCACCTATGAACTATCCACATGCATTATCCAAAGTCAAAATTCTTCCATTGCACAGCGAGACAACCTTAATTTAAAATACACTCTGTAGTGCAAATAATAATAATAATAAAATATGTGCCATTTTTGCAAAGGTCATAGATTAAACACTTTACTTTTAGATATATTCTTTTCCAGTTCTGAGTGCTTCATGTTTCTCTGCTCATTGTGTCTTGTGATTTGAAAATATTTCTTGGGGAAACACTGTTGTGTGACCAGGAATGGAACCCAGGTCAAAATTAGGGTTTTGTTAACATTCTTTAATAATTTCTATTTGATAAATATAAAAGTCTAGTGAGACCCTTTGGCTGTTCCCTTGTTTTCACTCGGGGTCGCCACAGCAAATCCGAGGTGGATCTGCATGTTGAACTGGCACAAGTTTTACGCTGGATGCCCTTCCTAACGCAACTCCACATGCGGAGTTGCGTTACAACCTTCTGCACTGAATCCAAGTGCACCAACCACTTTGCCACAACCGCTAGAGATAGATATGAAAGTCTAATATGTATTAATAAACTTTTTTATGTTATTAACACATATAGCACACAATAGCATTAATAAATGTCTTATGAGGACTTCACTCACTCACTCACCCATCCGCTTACTCTAAGGGTCACAGGGGCCTGGAGCCTATCCCAGCAGTCACAAGGCGTGAGGCAGGGTACCAGTCTGTCACAGGGTCACATACAGACAAACACCTACACACGCACACCTATGGACAATTTAAAGTTTCCAGTCCATCTTACCTGCATGTTTTTGGATGTGGGAGGAAGCCGGAGCAGCTGGAGGGAACCCACATACACACGGGGAGAACATGTGACTGAACTCCACACAGAAAGGCCACAGGTGGGAATCAATCCCATGACCTTTTTGCTGTGAGGCAACAGTGCCAACCACTAATCCATCGTGCTGCCCTTATCAGGACTTATAAAGTCCTTATTACTAATTATCTGGTTCCTACATGACTCACAACCGTAAGTTGTGCTTGTTGTTGTCCTTCCGTCCATCCTTCCTGTAAAACCTTCCTCATCCATAACTCAAGAACCATAAAACTCTCTAAATCTCAATTTTTATACATTTTATACATTTTATACAAAAATCATGCATTTATGACATGTATAAATCCCTTTTTTACTTTATTATGGGTTTCAAGTAAGAAATGTACAGAAGCCCTGAAATGCTCACATCGCCCGCTAGATGGCGACAAAACTGTTCATGTGTGCGGCAAGGTCTCGACTGTTAACTCATTTGAGAAGTTAATTTTTGGTGAAAATAAGCCAAAAATCAACTTACAGTTGTGTCCCTGCCCTGATGGACAATTTAGTCATTATAAAACGATTTCACTCATATTTCACTCATCAGAAAGTGGTTGTGAACATTTCATACAATGTGATACCAGCAGGAAGCCCAAGAAAGATTCTGTGTGATTTGACAGTGGTGTGAGTTCATGTCCTGCCTACAGAGGGTGTGGCTCCGCCCATCAGGTTCGAGTGAACACGGCCTGTTTTAAAATGACATCACATATTCATCACGGTAGAGTGGAGCAGTTCCTTGAGGAGTGGTGATGTTTTATATTCAGCCTGTCATCAGCAGCTCGGGTTTTATGAAACCTAAAGTGATGCTTGATGGGAAAAACACCTAAATGTGTTTCTGAGGGGAACAGTACAAGCCCCTGATGTCTTAAAACTTTCATGCAGCAGCAGGTACATGGAAAAATGAGCAGCTGAAGTATTTCTGCACAACACTGACAGCCACTACATTTGTCACTGATGAAAGGAAAAAGTCCAAATATGTCCAAGTGCTTAAACATTATAAAAACTAAATCATATGAAGGAGTAAACAGTTAAGGCATTCAGGCCTCCACAAACAGTGTAATGGAAAGCAAATGATGGAGACGCCCATTAGAATTTTTTTAAACCATCTAACCTATGACTGAGTGGAAATCTTGGACCAGTTTGGAATCAGCCAACTTGTGACGTATCCAATAGACCTCTTCTACATGAAAATTTAACCAAAAGGTTTCAGGAGAGATTTTGCAATTTTGTGCCAAGTTTAAGGCAGAATTTCCTGGAGAAAGTCAGCCATGAATCAACACTCTGTTTTTCATCATGTTTCTATGTAGATTAGTGATAGAATGTCACAGACTTCATTCGACCACTTCCTGAAATTACAGAGTTGTCACTTCTCATTGCAATCCCTGTTGTAGACGATCTTTGCCTCACAGCCAATGCTAGAGTCCAGAGAATGTCACCTGGGACTGTGTCTCTCTTGCTCTGCCTGCCACTGCAACAGGCTGGATTCAGAGCACGTCAGTTAGGTTCACACTGCCACTAAACCCTCATAAATGCTTAAAAAAATAGTCCTGTCCACCAGAAAACACATTTTAAATTTTGTTGTCATACAGACAACTGTCCTAAAAAACATACATCCACAAGCTGACACCCCCCACCACCACTACCAGTTTTTCTGAGGGACTTTCCACTTTTCATCCAGTGAAGGATTTTTATAGATGCTTCTGGATACAGTGAAGACAGAAAATATCTAACTAATTAATTTTTCTCAGTAATAATGGAGCAGGACTCAGTGTCATCATTGTGATGCTCCCTTCTAGCGTTGAACTTGCATGAGAAAGATCTTCATCATCTGAGATGTTGGCTGTTTTTGCGTTGCATGTTTGAAAATGTATTCCTGTACTCCGTCTATTTGATCTGTTATTGACCGTTAGAATGGCCGTAGCAGTTGATCCACCCCTCTGAGTCTGATCTGCTTGAGGTTTCTCCTCTAAAATGCCTACGTTGCCTACGTGTTTGCTTGGGGGGCGGGGGAAGGGGGGGGTTGGATTACCCTTGTGAAACACTTTGGAGTGACATATATTGTGATTTGGCACCATATAAATAAACTGAATTTATTTGGCAAGCTTCCTGAAACAGACGCACCCACAATCGAACCAAAGTCCACAAGTTGGACAGGGCTCCATCTACTGTGATACAGATGGAGAAAAGAAATTGGAGGAAAATCTATTTCATGATTAAACATATGGAAATAAAGGAAAATTTTTGATTATGTCATGAGTCAAGAATGTCACAGAAAGGGCCAACAAAATTGGAAAACAATTATAAAAGGAAATGTTTTAATGTTCTCACAACATAAGAAGACAAGTGAAGCCTTCAAAGAATGGGGAGGTTGGCCTGGAGGTTAGAGAAACTGGTTTACGACCAGAGGGTCCTCGGTTCAAATTCCTGTCAGACAACATGAATGTGCGTAATCTATGAGTTGCTTCAGCTGTGTGGCTGAGGTCATTGCGTGACACCACACTGACATCAGTGTGTGTAAGTGTGAAGCATCATGTAATCACGCCTGCATCTGATGGAAATGCAGTACTTTTTCCATTATCACAGGAAAAAAGAAACCTGTCTCACAATGATAGAGACACACATAAAAAGAACACATCTGATCAGGTCATAAGAAACCAAAGGAAAAACTGCTCCACAATAAAATGAAAGAGATAAAAGAAGGCTTGATGATGTCATAAGGACCAAATATTATAGAAAAGGTCAGAAGAAAAACTTTTTAACAATGAAGAATGGAAATATAAAAGTTTTATAAAATATTTTTGATGGTGTTACTCTGTGGTTGTGAGACGCTGACATGAACCAAAAAGTGGATGTCTTTGATAATAGGTCTCCTCAGAGGGTTCTTGGAAAACACTAGATTGAGAGAGACTGAAATGAGAAGGATCAAGTGATCCTTTTCCGATGCAGTTACAATGTTTTTGACCATGTGGTGCATTTCTCTGGACATGACCAAGGACACAGCTGCTTCAGTGTTGCGTACGGAAGCAGTTGGAGAAGGTCAAGGACATGCTGACAAGACACCTGGCTACTGCAGACAGATGATCTTTTAAGACACAATGAAGAAGAAGGAAACCCTATCCAGGACCTGAGACCTACTGGTACCTGTGATTATCCCCAGATTCCATAATGTGAAAGGATGAGAGCCTATGACTCCTCCTGTAAAGTTCACCAGCCCAACATAGGCTACTTCTCAGGCAATGTTGGTAAAAATGTACAGCTGGATGGACTGAGACAATGCAGATGAAGTGTCAGAAGCAGATAAGAGGAAACATTTGGATGATGTCATATGGCATTAAAGCTCAAGAAGAGATCAAAGGAAAAATATCTTCCAATGAAGAAGACACGAAAAAGAAATTCTGAAAAGATATTAATGAGAAGCCTGTTTCCCAGTGAAACAAGTCGAAATAAGTGATCTGTGTAAAGTGAGAAGACGAAAGTCGACAAAAAACAAAGTAGAGTCTTACAACTTAACAAAATAAGAATAAAAATGTAAAGAAGAAATGTGAGAGGAATTAAATGTGTACTACAATAACAAGTACTTTGCCCATAAGGGCAGGCAACACAACTGGAAGTTGATTTTTGGCTGTCAGCCCATTCTGTAGTCGCCAAACTGGTGTCAAAATTTAACCCCTCATCCTGGTCATGACACCTAGGTAAGGGATCAAGTACAGGGTTCCCTGTTGGGATGAAATAAGGTGGAGACCTCGTGTGCCCTAGGGCCCAACAAGAACCCTGGATACGAGACGGCTAACGGGGCTCTGGTGAAACAAGACGTCCTCAATGGTGCATCTGGCGGAGGAGGTGATGGGTTGTCACCCAACGGCTGTGAGGGTGGATGAAGGCTGCAGCAGGTCCTCAGACCCGATCGTCTGGGATTTCCCAGCCATTGCACCAGACTGAGGATCTTTCAGGGAGCGTGTGTTTGTCGTTGTACGACATTCCTACATTAAACAAACCCAAAAACAGGTGTGTCTAGATCGAGACTGGACATCCACTGTGCAGGAATCGACTGAGTCCAGCTTCCTCACCATGAGAATTTGCCAAAAGTTAACTTTTCAAAAAGTTGCTGTACATTTGAGCAGCATTTGTCGCCATCTAGTGGGCAATGTGAGCATTTCAAGGCTTCGGATACATTTGCTACTTGAAACACAAAATTCTGTTTTTAAAAAGGCATTTATAAATGTCAGAAATGCATGCTTTTTTGGCTCGCAGAGCTCTGACCTCCCAATATTAATGTATAAAAATATCAATTTTGTGAGTTTCTTGAGTTTTAAGATGCAAAGGTTTTCCAGAAGAAAGTACAGAATGATGGAATTTCTCCTGACAAGCACAACAAGAATAAATCCATTCTCTTCAAATCCTTACTGGTAATAAATGTGCCGACACTTCATTCTGTGTTATGGAGCTGTGAAGCCACATGTGGGAAATCAACTTTCTTTGCTGGTTTCCTCATTTCTGACAGCCACTTATTGCAGATTGTGAGTCTGGGATGTGGGTGAGAACAGTGGCGTGCTTCAAAGCCTCCGTTTGTGGCACACTGTGAAAAGTCTCGAGTTTAAATGTTGTGTTTTCTCCTCATACTCTTAATTTGCCAGAACCGGAGAAGATTTTGCACATAAAGACTTAAAGCTGACTCTTAAAAGTCTGACATCCAACAACAACAAACCACCACTTTCCCAGGATCCAGATTCCCAGGTTCTGGAGCAGATGTGCAGGTGCCTGCTTCCGCAGAAAGTGCTCACATTAAAATATCAGCTTTGTGATGACTGTACGTGCACACAGCGATAAATGCACATCAAAGCAGGACATTTGCACTTTACCTTTCATGATTCCTCCTTTACAACAGTTATTCGTTCAGGTTGCTGTTGCTCGGGTTGGAGATGGAGATGATGGTGCAGCTCCTCTCACAGAAGTCTCCACTAGCGTCCTGCAGCCAGATGTTTAGCACTGATGCATCAACTGACTCATTCATGCAAACTGGTCCAGGTGTCTTCAGATTCCCAGAAAAGTAGAGAGCTGATGTGAAAAAGTCCAAAAGTTAACAATCACCAAAGGAGAGGAGCAACTCCTCAGCCAGAGATACATGCAGGACATTTAGGATCAGCCCTCACAGGGAAATGTCCACTGCTGACCGCATCAAGCATTCATACAGGACTCTTAAGTTCTCAGCATCAGAGTTTGCCTGTAGCTTTCTGGCATTGTCCCTGCAGAGCTCAAGAAAACTAAACCTCCTCAGAGAGAAACCATGTGCAAAACACGGGCGGGAAGAAAGAGGGAGAGAGGAGGGGAGAGAAGGATGGGAAGAGAACAAAGAAACTGGAAAAAGAGGGAGGAGCTGGAAAGAGGACAGATTGGGGGGAAAAAACACAGGCGGAAGGAGTGTCTGCATGTTTTCGCTGAGAGTCGCTTTGAGGCCGAAGCAAATTGCTAACAAATGTTTGACCGCCGACGGAGTCGCCACCTTGAATACATGAGACGGAAAAGAGTTCTGGTGAGTCGGTACCTGGACCCGCCGGCTCCGGCTGAGGTCCGTGAACGGGTTCCAAAGACAAACAGCAGGTGTAGATCTCTCACAAACACGTGTACATCTCTACTTTAAGCGCACGAGGCAGCTGCTCTGCTTTTTACCCTGTTTGCTGAATTATTTTACTACAAGTATTTGTGCGGTGACCCTCAAAGGTCGTTTAAAGGGGTTAAACCGTACAAACTGGATCTAAGTTTTGCAGTTAAGTCTGGATGAGGTTTCATGTTGAACATCTTTATAATCAGTTTTACAGCAGCCCATGAAGAAATGTCCTTGATGAACAAAATTTAGTCCTGACGTGGCTCATTTTAGTCTTCCGTGACATATGTTACAGAAGTCCATATCTGGTTTCTCATCTTTCTGTGAGATACGGTCACTGAGCCGTCATGCCCCATGTGCTGACACAATCTGTGAAAGTGAGACCAAGCGATACTTCACACTTGAGGGTGGGCGGGGCAAACAACAGCCCCTTTCCAATTAAAGCAACAGGCACAGAAACAGATCTTTTACTTATTTATCTATTTACAACCATGGAAATGGGTCATCTTACAAAACTACTCAGTGTCTGTGCCGTACTTTTAGCTACAGAATTTAAGATCTATTTTTGATCTTGTGCCCTATATCAGCTCGTTTAAGTTGTGTATCATATTAACCCTATGGAGTAAGTAGGTATAGAAAAATGAATGAATGAATAATATTAACCCTTTAATTGATCCCATTCTTTAAATCAGCTTTTCCCAAGCTTAAGAACTCCACAGCCCACTTTAAAATATAAATATCTTTGCCCACCCAAACTTTTAGTCACAGTTTTGACTGAAACATCACACTAACATAAAGTACTTTATATTACAGTACTTGTGTGTTGATGTGTATGTGTTTGTTTGTCTATATGTGGCACTGTGACAGAATGGCATCCTGTCTAGTGTGTACCCCGCCTCACGCCCTATGACTGCCCAGATAGGCTCCAGCACCCCCCGCTCCCATGACTGCCTGAAGAAGGGGTGGGCCAATGCACACGCATGGCCAATATCATGTACATGGTGAGGCCAATTTCAATAAAATGTCTAATTTCATCACAGATAAAGAGTATATCACAAACAACTCACCTGATTGTGTCCCTTTTGTCCTTTTCTCATTCACTGAATGTAGAGACATAAGGGGGAGAGTGGTAAAAATCTTGGTAAGGGAGGCGTGCGTCATGCGTGAGTGTGTAGATGAGTTTATATCAGTTTCTGTCCGTGTGTGCATAATGTCTGGAGATGCCTTGACAACATCTGTACGGGAGGGCAGAAAGATAAGAGGAGGAGCCAAATGGTTCACCGAGGCCATAGAGATCCTTCTGGAGGAAAAACAGCGGGGCGTTTTGACCTTCAGTGGCTGATAAGCCTGCCATGTTCAGGGTTAAGCAGAGAAACACAGAAAATCCATTTACGGTTCCTCTGTCCAACCAATTTATGAGTATTCCCTGGTCTCCGATATCTTCCTTTGCAAGGTGGACAGTTGCTCCCAGATGTTTTCCAACTTGGGTCTGAGTTCAAGGGTTAACGCAGTCTGAGATTGTACCGGCAGCTTGCCCACCTCATTAATCATGACGGAAAGGTGAGGGGTCGTGGTTTTGGTAGCAGCCGTCTTGTCAATTCTCTGGTAGGTCAGGGTAACACATAAACCAAGGAGCAACAGCCCTAATATGATAAAACCAAATAAAAGTAAATCTTCGATGTCCTCCACAGAGGGTGGAGCCAAGCATGTTCAGAGACCTACTGATCAATTCCATGGCTATGACAGATGAATGACTTTGTTTTATTATTATTACTACTGGTACTACTAGGTAATAGTACCCATGGACATGCAGAAAGTGTTGACTATGGAAATGAGACATTTGACTGTTGACAAACTTGACCACACTATTTCACAATTCCAGAACCCATCTCTATATGTGTGCCACGTTTGGTGGCACACATATAGAGCACATTTTGACCTTTTACAAAAATGACTATAACCTCTGGTAAAACTCTAGACCTCACTTACGTACCATGTGACAATAAATCATTTAACAATAAACATGATAATCGATTAGTCCAAAGTTTATAATCAGGAGAAATATGGCAGGAACATGAAATGTCCAAAGCAACGCGTCACTGGCAATCGGAGGAGAAGTGAGGGGATTATAAAGATGACTGTCGGGAAACAGATGTGGCAGATTGTGTAACTTGCAGTCATGAGGAGTGCAGGAGGAGAAAAGAACATCAGTGAACATGTGACAGTCCTGAGAAAAGGAAAATCAGTGAGTGGCACCAATCTTCAACCTCCAATGACCAAACAGAAGAGGAAAACAAGAGGAAGGCAACTTGATATGGAAGAAGGATGAGGGGACTGGAAATGGTACATGGACTGCATTTCTCTGTCACTTTTCCATCTGATGCAGACAAACTACTTGACAAAAAGGACCCACATTCACCCAGTCGTTGTCGTCGTGACAATCCCTTGGTGACAAGGAAGACTGTCTCTTGATCAGTTGTCGGATAAGATATCTAGGCCTGTGTCTGGGTTTATTTAACGTGGGAATGTCGTTACACACCGGCAAACACACAGTCCTTCATTTTCAGTTTCAATTTATTTTCACTTATATAGCGCCAAATCACAACAAGCTTGCCTGAAGGTGTTTCACACAAGTCCTTGACAGATCCTGAGCCTGGTCCAATGGTTGGGAAATCCCAGAAGATCTTCATCCACCTTCACAGCTGTTGAGTTACAAGCCATCTTCTCCTTCCCTTGATACGCCGTTGAGGATGTCCTGTTTCACCAGAGCCCCGTTAGCCGCCTCATGTTCAGGGTTCCTGCTGGGCCTTCATGGTTACAGTAGCGGCTACAAGGCACAAAAAGTCTCCACCATATTTCACCCCAGCAGTTAATTCCCCACTTGACCCGTTACCCAGGTGCCACAACATGGATTAGGGGATGGATTTTGAAACTCTGTTCACCCATTTGCACCTGCACTCATGGAAGCAATGTCAGTCTGCTGCCACAGATGGTGCTCTATTGGACAGGAGGATTAAGGACCTGGTTCAACAGCACCCAAGTGAATTTCATGTCTGATGGGGAAATCAAACCTAGGAACTGATCACAAGCCCATCTCTCACACCTGCAGTCCATCACCTCCCTGTTAGTGCACCAGGCACAGGACCTGGGGTCAGTGAGGACAGGGGCCAGATCTGGAGAAGGTACAGGACCTGGGGCCCTAGGTATTGGTGTTAGATCAGGTGCAGGACCCAATTTGGCAGGCAGCAGGTGAGGAGTAGAATACGTACGGACTGTCATCACCACCTCAACCTCAAGAGCAGGAAAGGCACGTGGGAACATTGTTGCCACAGGACCAGGAACAGGATAGACATACAGGACAACCACTATATAGGGATCAGGACCGGCATTCAGGACCACCAATGCCTAAGGAACGGGAAAGCAATGCCAATTATGACCTTGGACAGTGTCTGGGGTGGTATCTTTCCAGCTTACCTGGGTTTGTTTCCTGGTGGCTATGTCCATTGTTGAGTTAGTGGAGACCACCCTGTATCTGCGTAGCACATCAGGGTCTCCAAGGCCGCCGCAGAGCTGCTGTAGCTGGTGAGTGAGCTGAGATGGCACCACTCTGGGTCCCATTGCACTGCAAGGTGTATTTGAAGAATATAAAAACCATGTCTTTGCTTTTCTGATTTTGGGAACGCTCCAGTGACAGTACTGCTGACAGCTGGGAAAGGCCGCAAGCCAGGATCCTTTTGGGGCATGCAAGACCAACAGGCCAACTATGAGCTTGGACATGGTCTGAGGTGGTATTGCTTTAGCTTCCCAAGGTTTGTTTCCCAATGACTATGTCCCTTGTCGACTTAGTGGGGAGTGCCTTGACTTCCTGCATCCATATGACACATCAGGGTCCCCATGGGTGGTGCAGGGCTACTGAAGTTGGTGGGTGAGCTGAGATGGTAGAGCCAGCACTGCACAGACATGCAGGACCATTACTGCCTGAATGGTAAATGGACTATATACTAAGTGCTGCCAGACAAGGTGCCCAACTACACACCGGAAGAAACTTGGGGATTTATGACCTTACCCACGGACCATTAGTGATCAGGATAGGCATGAAGGACCACCACTAGATAAGGAATAGGATAGACACACTGGACCACTGCTGCCTAAAGAGCGTGAGCAGAATAGGATGAATGCCACTCCAGGATCAGGAGCTGGAGTCAGACTTTGCCTGGGTTCAGCAGGACTTGGACTAATAAGAATAAACCACATTCACCTACATATGTTCCAACAGTCTGACACAAGTCAATACTTACAAATAACCTGAGACACAAACCCTCTTCTTTGTGACATAACAATCAACAAAACAAAAACTTTACAAAGTGCTTTGTCTTCCCATATGGCCATGACCTTTGATTGTGATGTCATAGAGGCAGGGTCTATAAGGCTCAACTGCTTAATATAAAATAATACATGAAGTAATTCATACTTATTACACACCCATAAAGTGTTTATAAGTTCTTACAACTGCTTAATATAAAATAATACATGAAGTAATTCATACTTATTACACACCCATAAAGTGTTTATAAGTTCTTACAATATGTCATTTTGCAAAGTGCTTTTAAAAGACTGTGATGCTGTGAAGACATTTTTTGTGGAAATGTTGCAGCTTTGGATAAAATTTGCTTTTATTGCCTCCCGTCAGAAATAATCCCAGTAAATAACGGCGCCTTTGTGGTTTTTCTTTACCAGAAAAATAAAGCAGAATTATTGCAGCTGCGGTTTCGACGTATTAGAAGGATTCCTTTAATCCACTTGAGGATTCGAGGGCGAGTAGTTTCTTAATGCATATAGTTCGTGCACACTCCCACACAAACTCACATGCACACACACCAACGCACACACACACACACACACACACACACACAGATTGTGTCATTCCACCAGTGGGACCAATTAAACGCGGCGATAATTATGTTCTGCACGAGATTCCAGCAGAATGTGTCGTCCTCTGCGGTCTGTGTGCGCTCAAATTAAAGCCAGCAGTGCAGCGCTGGGATTGTGTTCCACAGTCAGCTGATTGAACTCTGCAGTCGCTTGGCAGTGAGCACAAACCCGCAAACACACACCACAGAGACGCCGTCAGCCATCTGGTCTCATGTGGACCCACGCGTTGTGTAGGACGTACAACACAAAACTACCCCCACTGTCAACACAAGGAATCCACAGGACACAGAAGGATAAGTACAAGCGGGAAGGAGCTCCGATTCCGAACACCAGCTGTGTAGTACGACAACGACTGAAACATCACAAAGGCCCGGAGCCTCCATCCGGCTTCACAAAGCTCTCTGGGATGTGTAATGTGAGCTAGCACAGGTGACTTTTTACAGAGATGCTCCCTGAGCTGCCCGACTGTTGACACATCCACTAGGAGGCAGCGTCTGCATTGATCCATTGATCTTTTGCTCAAGTGGAGGGGTTCCGGTACTGTGGTAACATGCACATGCCGTTGCACACGTTCTTCATAGTTATCATGAAATAAGGACCTTCTGGAATGGGCACGTCGTGATTCGTCATGGAATTTGATTTAAAAAATTGTAAATAATGAAATGAGGATTATATAATCAGGGGTGCATATAACTGGTACTCACGGTGCTCATGTGTGCTAAACATTAGCTTTCCTCTTATGAAGCGCTTCCCTTGTATTGTGCATCATTTATTTTTAGCGCACACACAAGCACCAGTTATGTGCACCCCTGTATATAATTCCATTCCAGGATGTATAATTTCAGCATTCAGGGCGGGTAGTTTGCTAGTACACTGTAACTCCATTTTCAGAGGCCAAAAATAATTGGACAAACTAAATATGAGGCTTATTGTGAATGAAAATCAACACTTTTGCAGCCAGGGGATGAACACATGAACATTTCCAAGTCACTGAATATGTCTTGGACTTCACTTACATCAGTAATTAAGAAAACACAATGTCATTGTACTCATAAGTGAGTGAGCGAGTGAGAGAATGAACAAGTGAGAGAATGAAGGCATGCAAGATTATTTAATGAGTGAGAAAATGAATGCATGAGAGAGTGGGCAAGTATGAAAGCGAGTGAGTGAGTGAGTGAGTGAGTGAGTGAGTGAGTGAGTGAGTGAGTGAGTGAGTGAGTGAGTGAGTGAGTGAGAGTGACTGAAGAAAATGAATGAGCAAGTGAGCTAGCAAACAAGCAAATGATTGACTGAGTGAGAATGAAGTGAGCAAGTGAACCAAATAAGAGACTGAGTGAGTCAGTATGAAGGCAAGTGAGTGAGAGAATGAATATGTGACAGACTGAGTGAGTGAGTATGAAGGCGAGTGAGTGCGTGAGCGAGTGAGTGAAGATAAGCAGCACATCATCATTAAAGATTAATCCTCAAAAAAATTCCATCATCTGGAATCACTTCTTGGAGTGTTTATTGATTTATTTTTGCCTATTTGTTAATCTTTGTTTGATAAAACTCCATCTGCACATGAAGATAACAAAAACGCAGACTGATTTGTGTAGAAGATGAATGAATGAGTCTCTCTGTGAAGCCCTTGGATGTGACGGCGGCCCCGCGGCAGCGATAACTGTGATGAACGAGCTGTGACGTTTCCACACAGGATAATAAAGTTTGTCTGATGGATTCAGTCCGCTGAAGTTGGCGAGTTCGTGTTGAATGACAAATGTGGCGTCGCTACCAGCTGGAATTTCACACATCGGGGCCATCTTGGAAAGGATCAAGCGTGCTCTTGTTTTTATGAACAGTCTCCACGCTCAACTCGACGCAGGTGATCCGCACGGTGGGGTTTGTTTTATTCATATTGACAGTCACTGTGGTGTTCGAACCGACAAACACAGTCTCGTCCAAAAGGCTCAAACTGACTGAGCCAGAAGATTTTCCTCACATGAAGTTCTCCGCTTTCTTCATAAATGTACAAAATTTGCACATGAAGTGCTTCTGTCTGTGAGCTACATTAACTACCTATTCCTGTTTGCCTCCTGAAGTGTCCTTGAGCAACACACCGATCCACAGACTGCTCCTGATGTGCAGATCAGCGCTCTGTAAAGGAAGCCACTTTATTTGTGTGCATACTCGGGTTGTCGAAAAAAAAATAAAAAATCTGTTACGTAGTTACTAACTGCCGTTAAATTCTAGGAACAACAAAAGAAGCTCCATCTGCTCTCCGTTGGTGTCAAAGCAGATGAAGAACCTCACGAGGACACAGAGTCAGAAACAACGAGCCATGACACCACATTATTGTTGGGAATAAAAATGAAAGCTGGCCAAAGAAAAAGTGTTCGATATTACGAGATTTGCACTGCATCTCATTTGAGTGTCATCTGGTCTTGAAGCTGTTTCTTCCAGGTCTGCTCATAGCTTCATACCAATGCTGTGTTCAAGATGAATCAGAAATCTCAACTTGGAAACGTCTTAAAACAGTACTCACTTGATGAACTACTGAAAACAATATGGATGCTCATAACATATTTGAGCTTTGTTGTCCTTACAAACAAAACATAAATAAGCTGTAAGTTGTGTTTTTTTTAACTAACTCAGACAGCATAAAAATATTGTCTTTTTTCCCCAACTTGTTATGTGTCGGACGCAGGACGGAGAACCGACCAGCGTTTGAAGGACCCAGTATAAAATAAGCAGAGCACGGTACAAAGGATAACTGAATTTAATAACATAACAGTGATGTGCAAATTACAAACAAATGAGTGCGCGGTCTGCGAGGTGGAGATACGGTGCGCTCCTAGCAGCACAAACGGTCTGGAGCCAGAAACAGTTCGGACCCAAGGACCCCGCCGACACCCCCCAGGTGGCCGCGACAAACCGAGTCTATGAAAGAAGAAACCATTATGTGAGTCCACACTCCACACACAGAGAGACCACTCAAAGGTGTACATAAACAGCAAACACTTCCTGGCTTAATCACTAATCAGCTTCCCACCCTGCAGGCATGGAACACCCAGTTCACATTCTTCACTGCAGTGGAAGCTGATTAAACGACTAACATAACAGCTCAATATAATAAGGTGTGAGGGACACCACATTTACTGACTGTACTAATGTTAGTCACAAAACCTAACGTACCTCAGGAAGTGTGCTGACGAGCGTGAGACCTCACCCCCTCCTCTTTCACAGAGCATGGCATCAAAACCTGGTACGGTCTCTGCATCCATGATGATGAGATGGCTCTCGAGACGACGATCTCACCCGTCTGGTCACAAGGTCGAGTCTCTGGCAAATACACACTGTGTACTCCAGACTTAAATGCAACATGCTCCAATCCATATAGATGCACCACAGCTGTGAGTCCTGACGAGCTGCACATGACCAGCCTCAGGTGATCAGGGTGAGGTCCTAATAGCTCAGCCACACAGCCATTCAGTCCTGAATGCAAGCCACCTGGAAGGAAAAACAAAAGACAGAACAGAAGACAGAAACAAAAGGCAGCCAGGCACCCCCAGCCATACAACACAACTACTGATATAAAATATGTGTCATCTACCCCTTATAGGTATGTTACTGTATTTCTGTTTTGCACTATGTAATACAAATTAAAAATAGTGTTGACATTAATGTTATTGATATTATCATAGCCAAGTGGCTTCTGTGTGCATCAGTGCGGGGGTGTTTGCGTGCATATGGCTTCAGTTATGCAAAAACCTGGGAGAGCTGACATTTGCCATTTGGTATGCTTATGTATTTTGGGTCAAGGATGAAGGCTGCGAAAACGGAAAATTAATAGGTCAAATATTTCTTGAGAAATGACTGATTTTTGCTAACCAGTAAACAATGGACATTGTGCTGCAATGCACCATGGGAGTTTGGGGTTTTAAATGTTGTTATTGTGGTTCATGTTAGTTTAACAGTGTTGTTAGTATTATTAATTTATTTTGTTTTTATAGTTTAGTTGGTTTCTTCAGTTTAGTTAAGTGTTACGTTGCTGTTACCAGGATTGACTTAAGTGTCATGCTCTCTGTACCATAAGTGAAAAGTGTAGTGCTTTTAATGTCTTCTTCCACAGTCTCTGCTTGTCAAATTAAAAGAAGACAAAAACCTGTGCATGTGTGCATGCAAGTTTAATCAGGCACAAACTGGGGAGAGCTGACATTTGCCATTTGGTATGTTCATGCATTTTGGGCCAAAGATGAATAGGACCAAAATCGAATGTTGATAGGACTAATTTTTTTTTTTTTTTTTTTTTTTTTTTTTTTTTTTTTTTAGAGAAGTTACATATTTTAGCTAACAACACTGAACAATGGACCTTGATATTTATTGATATTTTCTGGACTTACACGCCAAACCAGCAGGGGGCGTTAATCATCTATATATTAAAACCATGAGTGTGTGCATGTGCAATTTTATTTAGTAAGTGCAATGTAAGTACATAATTGTAAATATGTTAGAAATCCATGGATGACACAAGAAAGACAAAATATAAGTAATAATAATAATAATAATAATAATAATAATAATGGTGTATATGATAACAAGAACCTAAACAATTTATAAATACATCAGGACAGAATATTAACCTTAAAAATTATGTAATTAACAGGAAATAAACGGGTTGAGTTCTTCTCCTTAAAACTGTTGAGGTCTAAGGTCTAAGGTTATAAAAACATTGTGGACTCACACTATTCCAACCCATTATAGAAACTTTGCATAATTTATTACCATCCTTGAAAAATGTCAGCTACCTATTTTATAAACACTACCTAATCTGGTGCCCATGGATCCCCACGGGCAATAAGTAGCTCTAAACTTTTATTTTTAACTACTAAATATTGAGTATTTCCCTGGGTACCGGTAACAGGTTTGAAATACTACTCTCGTGATAAATCTACGACATGCAGTCGGTGAATGTAAGGCACTGCTTGAAACACAAGACTCTATACGATGGCGGTCGTTTGGCCTTTCAGCCAAAATCTCACAAGTATTTGAGGAAAGAACTTTGAGAAATTTAGAAATTCACATCTAACTAATCAAACACAATCTATGGTTTTTCCTTCCAACGTTTGGAGGTTCATAGTTGACTGGAGAATCAGCCACAGGAACCCTGGTGCCAGAAATGTCTAACACCCCAGCAGGAGGATGAGCCTGATACAGCTGCTCAAAGTAGCTGGTCCAGTGTAACATCTGTTGGGACTGAACCATCTTCCACCATAACTACAGCGGAATGACGTGTAGGTTTGGAGGAACAAAGTGCTTTGATTCCTCTGTAAGCAGGTTGAGAGTCACTAGACCACAGATGGTTCTACTGATCACAGGGCTATCACAGCCTCCTTTCTTAGCTCCTTCTACAGCCTAGACCTTCCATCATATTGTGCACTATGACTCCTCTGAATATTTGGAGGGCCCTCAGATATGAAACACCCCCTGCTATGGTCACTAGCGGCTCCAATACAATCCTCAGCAACTTTCAAGGTGAGGATTCGGAAGAATTCCCTCAATCCATTTGGATTATTTGTTGTGTCCAAGTCTGTAAATCCTTCTTCCAGAATGCACACAAAATACTTAGTGTGGTCCAATAAAACATGGTATTTGGATGAAGCGTTCATTTTGGTGAAGGTCCACATCATTGGGTGAAAGTTCAAATTTGTAAACTTCCCCCCAAATGTGGCAAATTGTCCAAATTTTGGCAAATGTGTCACAATGCCCCGGTGAGGTCAAATTTGTCTGAAAGCAATAATAAGGGTCCAATTTGTGCCAAATTTGGGGCATGTGTGTGAATTGTGATATCATCCTGAAAAACACAGCCAAAGGTCAAGGTCATTAAGGTCACAGCAGTGTTGCAGGTCACATTTTCACCCAATAAGTTCTGTCATAAACAAGGTGACTATTGAGGGTACACTTACCGAACCCATCTACCATCACATGGAGCATCTTCTTGTGCATGAACATCAAGTCTGAATACTACAAAAGACACAAATCAGATTCCTTTCTTTTTTTTAACCCCAAGATTGTAAATGAGTACTACTACTACTACTTTTACTAGTACTACTAGTACTACTACTTTTAAATATTTTCAATCCTGATTAAACATAAAGTTGTAAGTCTGTCAGTGTTTGAGCTGAGTGATGCAGATGGTCTTGTCTTGGTGACCTTTTGGGCACACTCTAAAGTGCATAAACACAACATATTTGGGATGCGTTCAACTCCATGAGCAGAGTTTTTGACTCCTGGTCTTGTCACTACCCAAGGTGACTGTCCTGACTACTGACCAGCAACCATCCAGACAAACCAGCAGTCCATTGCCACCTCCCAGAAGTGTGTTGTTAGGCGCTGATAAGGGATATAGCAAACTACATTACTCAGAATGCTCAGCAGGTCCGAGGCAGGAGTTGCAGGATGAACATGTCGCTCGGTAAAAGTTCAGAGAGAAACCTACTCTGACCTCCGAGCCTTCTTTCGAAGAAGAGTCTGCAGAGGGACGGATGACTGCCCACCACCAAGCGACTCGTGAGAGAGTTGTAGCTGAGCAAGAAGGTGTGCTACAAAGGTTACAAGCGGGCACAACAAAATTTTTCAATTTTGCATCAGAAGCTCAAAGTGCTTTACAATTATGCTTCACATTCACCCATTCACACAAAGACACTGATGTCAGGGTGCCGCCATGCAAGGCGGCACTCACTGTACACCTTGGCTGGGAGACCTCAATGCCAACCGTTGAGGTCTCCCAGCCATACATTAAACCCAGAAACACCACAACCCTAAGGACTTGGACCTTTGGTCTAAATATCTAAGATATCTACATCTCCGGACGCCGGAGTCTGGCTGTCCACTGGTCCGAGAGGTTGGATTGTGTCAAACATTAATCAGAATGGGTTGAATGCAGAGGACACATTTGGTTGTATGTAAAAAAAAAAAGTAGAAAAGGGGGTGTTCACAATAATAGTAGCATCTGCTGTTGACACTACAAACTCAAAACTATTATGTTCAAACTGCTTTTTTAGCAATCCTGTGAATCACTAAACTAGTATTTAGTTGTATAACCACAGTTTTTCATGATTTCTTCACATCTGCGAGGCATTAATTTTGTTGGTTTGGAACCAAGATTTTGCTGGTTTACTAGTGTGCTTGGGGTCATTGTCTTGTTGAAACACCCATTTCAAGGGCATGTCCTCTTCAGCATAAGGCAACATGACCTCTTCAAGTATTTTGACATATCCAAACTGATCCATGATACCTGGTATGCGATATATAGGCCCAACATCATAGTAGGAGAAACATGCCCATATCATGATGCTTGCACCACCATGCTTCACTGTCTTCACTGTGAACTGTGGCTTGAAATCAGAGTTTGGGGGTCATCTCACAAACTGTCTGCGGCCCTTGGACCCAAAAAGAACAATTTTACTCATCAGTCCACAAAATATTCCTCCATTTCTCTTTAGGCCAGTTGATGTGTTCTTTGGCAAATTGTAACCCCTTCTGCACATGTCTTTTATTTAACAGAGGGACTTTGCGGGGGATTCTTGCAAATAAATTAGCTTCACACAGGCGTCTTCTAACTGTCACAGCACTTACAGGTAACTCCAGACTGTCTTTGATCATCCTGGAGCTGATCAATGGGTGAGCCTTTGCCATTCTGGTTATTCTTCTGTCCATTTTGATGGTTGTTTTCTGTTTTCTTCCACGCGTCTCTTGTTTTTTGTCCATTTTAAAGCATTGGAGATCATTGTAGATGAACAGCCTATAATTTTTTGCACCTGCGTATAAGTTTTCCCCTCTCCAATCAACTTTTTAATCAAACTACGCTGTTCTTCTGAACAATGTCTTGAACGTCCCATGTTCCTCAGACTTTCAAAGAGAAAAGCATGTTCAACAGGTGCTGGCTTCATCCTTAAATAGGGGACACCTGATTCACACCTGTTTGTTCCACAAAATTGACGAACTCACTGACTGAATGCCACACTACTATTATTGTGAACACCCCCTTTTCTACTTTTTTTTACTAATAGCCCCATTTCATAGCCTTAAGAGTGTGCATATCCTGAATGCTTGGTCTTGTTGGATTTGTGATAATCTGCTGAATCTACTGGTACCTTGTTTCCCATGTAACAATAAGAAATATACTCAAAACCTGGATTAATCTTTTTAGTCACATAGCACTACTATTATTCTGAACACTACTGTATCTGTGTTTGTACAGTTACAACAAAGGCTCTTCTTCTTCTTCTTATGCCTCTAAATCTCCCACACGCTTCTGTTCAGCAACTTCATGACTTCATGATTCCATAAGATGTTTCTCACTTTCACACGTCAGACTCCCACACGTGAATGTCGCCGCCACAGACACACTGTGTTAATATTCACACGTTATGTACAGTACAGAACAATAAGAATGGACGTCCTGCCACCTAGTGTCATATTTGGCTTTTGCACTCTGATATAACAGAATAATGAAGCACAAACAATTTTCTTTTAAAAAGTTGTATTTTGTACTCAGATTTTTATTGAAACAAAATATAACAACCTATCACATAATATTGATAATTGATTCATAGATTAGTAGAACTAAAATGTCACAGAATAAACTTTGAGATTCTTGGTCCTGCATGTGATTCATTACATCTAAAAAAAAAAAAAAAAGCTCATCTGTTGTGTGTTGGGGGGTTTGGCTGGACATTTTGGTGTTGTTTTCTTTTCTTTGCTCTCCAGGTGGTATGCAAACTGGTTTTTGTCTGTGGAGAAGGTGCTGGCAGAAGAGTCCAGTAGTTCCCGGCCATTCCAAAATGGACCCAGCGGCAGAAGCAGTTCCTTTTGCTGAAAAAGTTCAAGAATACTTGGAGAAGATATGGGAGCAATTACGGCCTCTCGCAAATCAAATTAAACAAACAGATGCTCGCATTACGGAGCTTGCAGCGCAAGCCGTTCTGCTTCCTGCTGCTCCAGCTGCGGCACTATCGATACCGGTGCAGATAACTCCGTCACCCAACGGGAGGCGGAGTGCGGCGGATTATTCCGTGGATTTCCGAATTTTTTCTGCTCAGTCCGGTTGGAATGCCGCAGCTTTGAGAGGAGTGTTTGTGGATGGTTTGAACGATTCATTAAAAGACGAGCTAGCAGTCTGTGACGAACCAAAAGATTCAGATGAGCTGATATCTTTGGCTATTCGTCTAGATGATCGGATAAAGGAGCGGGGACGCGAGAGAGGGCGGACATCAGAGTGGGTCTTTTCGTCTCGGGGCTTTCCCCGACACAGATCAGGGCTGCCTCTTCTTCGCCCCACTGAGACTCCTCCGACGGGACCTCTGGCTCCTCTTGCGGATGAGCCCATGCAGCTCGGACGAGCTGAAGCCGCCATGTTGCCCCGGTCACATAAGCGTCAAGAAAGAGAACAATGACGTATCTCCAGGTGTTCTTAGACAGGCATAATAATGGACAAAAAAAAAAAAAAAAAAGGGGCAGATCTTTGGTTGTTTAGTTATTTGGGCTGTTTTTTGTTTTCATGTAAGGGGTTATAAATTGTTTGGGGATTTAGAGGCGGTTCTGGTGGAGTGAATGACTGGAGGTTTGGAGCTCGGCTGGACTCAGGTAATCATTATTTGAAGTTAGGTAATTTTTGTTTGAGGATTGGGTCGTTTTGTTTTGTTGTTTTAATTTCCCTGTTTCCCTAACCCCAACCTCACATGCTCTAAGACCGTTTGTCTTTTGGGTTATGGGGTGGTGCAGGTTGGTTACGCTGAGCGTTTCTCAGAAAACCTCTGCACCTAGGGGGGGGTTGTCAGGGGCGTTTTTTTGTGTTTGGTTGATCCCCGGTTCCACTCCAGCTCCGGTGGGCCTTTGACCGTTCGTCATTGGTGTTACCGGGGTGTGGTGCAGCGGGAACGTACCTCAGTCGGAGTGGTGGGCCGATCTGTGCCGTTCGCCATTTCGGTAGTTCCACCCCTCCCGATGGGCTGGTGGTATGGTCGGTTTGGGGCACCGGACGTATTTCCGGTTTTCCGCTGCGCTTAGGGGATGGGACTGGGTTAGTTTTTCCTGTTTCCTTCCCCAGCTTGGTAGTTTTGTGCCATTTGCCAAAATTGAGCTGACGATAGGCTCTGGGAGTGATCTGGGGTCTTTCGGTGTGCTGTGGGGGGGTAACAGGGTTTGTCGGTTGTTTTATTTGCCCCCGGGGTGGTTTAATGAAGTCCGCTGGGGGTTGGATTTTGTGTTTTTTATATTTCCTTCCAGGTTCCACCTCCAGGGTTGATGGGACGGTCCTCTGGGGGGGAATTGGCTTGTGGGGCCGACTAGCCAAGTGTGGCCGGGTCTGGGGTTCCTGGGTTGTGGGGAGGGTGCCTCCTGGGGTTGATGGTACGGTCCTCTGGGGGGTGCTGTTGCTCCATGTGTACCTGGGGACCTCTGTGGGATTCTGGCTTTGGCTGTTTCTCCTGGAACTGGCGGTAAAGGTCTTCTGGGGGGTGTTGGGCTCTGCAAGTCGTTCTGGGGGGGTTGTTTGTTATTTTTCTTTGTGAATTTATGTTTGTATTGTGTTGTTGGGGCTGTGTTGGGTTGTTGGATTTGGGTGTTTTTCTTTTCTTCCCGGGGTTGGATGGGACGGTCCCCTGGGGAGGGTTTGGGTGGGTTTTGTGTTTTTTCTTGTATGTTGGGTTGTATATGGGACTTTTTGGGGTTTTTTGTTGATGCCAGCCGGCCTTCCAGCCGCGGTGCCCTGTCCTGCTGTCTGCGGTGGACCTTGGGAGCGTTACACCATCTGCTTCCTGACGAGGACCCCAGAGGGAGGTGCTGTTCTCGGGCCTGGTCTGTTCGGTCGCCGGGAGGCTTCCCGTTGATGGGGGGGTACTGTTGTGTGTTGGGGGGTTTGGCTGGACATTTTGGTGTTGTTTTCTTTTCTTT
The DNA here is from genome assembly GCF_902500255.1 of Thalassophryne amazonica. Classification (NCBI taxonomy): domain Eukaryota; kingdom Metazoa; phylum Chordata; class Actinopteri; order Batrachoidiformes; family Batrachoididae; genus Thalassophryne; species Thalassophryne amazonica. The sequence continues at coordinate 10,969,177 of NC_047123.1, read as the reverse complement.
GCTCTCCAAGTGGTATGCAAACTGGTTTTTTGTCTGTGGAGAAGGTGCTGGCAGAAGAGTCCTTCACCCTCATCAGCATTATTGGCTGCACTTGTGGAGGATGTTCACGTGCAGGCCTAATGACTTGCAGCACCTGTGGATGATGCTCACGTGCAAACTTAAAGACTTTCAGCTGAAGCAGATAATGAGATGGCATTCTGCATTTAAGCCATGAGTGGTTCAAGCAGAATTGCCGGGAACTCGACCTTGTGATGTTCGTTTGTGAGACGCTGAGGACCGCGCCTGGGTTTGACACATCGTACCTGTGAAGGAGGACGGGTGAGGGACACATGCTGTCAGCACACATCAGAGGTGATGATTGTCTGAATAAGTGTTAACAGTAATTTGGTATTTTGTTACGCAGTATATTTGAACATTGATGAGAATTGTGCAGCTCGCTTCTCACTGCCGTGGCGTACGGATTGATGATCCTCCACCTGTTGTGAGAAGCTGCTCATTTACATAAAGCTTAAATTCAGACCTGAATGTGTTGCTGATAGTGTGTGCCTTTGAAGGATATTTGTTGTAGCTGTTGACTTACCTCACCTTTTCCATCCTTCACAGAGTCAGTTTGTCGTATCCACCTGGGGGGTGTTCGGCGGTGAGTCTGGGTCCAGAAGCGTCGGGCTTCGATCCATTTGGGCGCTGGAGAGCGCGCCATCCTTCACCTCGCCAGACAAACCACACATTTATGTTGTACACAATTATTGCACAGACGGGAAATAAACTTGTTTTGTTTTTGGAACCGCTTTCTGGTTATTTTAGCGCAGGGTTCAGTCAGACGCTGGTCCGCTCCTCAACTCGCATCTGCACACAACATCATCAACAGTTTAATTATTTCTGTGACCTTTTTAGTCAGATTATCCCGTTAAGATGATGCACATTATTTAGACTAACGGAAGACAAATATCAGATGGTAACAGAGATAAATAAGTGTGTGTGCGCATGAGTCAAGGTCAATGTGATGCGTCAGCTTCTAATCTCTTATGTTGGTTAGCAGACAGACAAACACACACATGGTGGGGGAGCATTTCATGAGTAATATGGAAGGATGAGTGTTTCACTTTAACTCCAACAAAGTGCAACAAAAGGTTATACAACATTTTCGCCCACTCATGTCTGCCTTCAGGCCAGCATCACCTACCAGGTCCCAAAATCCACCCAGCATTCACAAACCATCCAGGAGGTGGCAGACACATCTATGGGATATTAAATAAGAAAAACCAAAGTTGCTTTTTTGATCGAGCTGGTGCATCAAAATAAACTGTCATCTAATCACGTCATCCACATTATCTGCTCTTTTAATTTGGTGAGTTACAAGAGGATATCATTTATTGTTTTGGAGTTATTGCTTGCAAAACATTGGCTGGGATGGACTAACCCAGTCACTCATCAACATTTTTTTCTTCCTGTGCAGTTACCAGCGCAAGAAAAACCCTTCTCTGCACAGCGCCTCCATGAGGCTGTGTTTCCAGTCATGATCCAGTCTTGGTGTCCATCTTTGATATAGCTGATGTTGACTTCTTGGGCATGAAGCCAGACTGTTCGAGTTGCTCAGCAGCAACTAACTAGTACTGATCCCTGTTTATAATAATCCTTGCAAACCCTTTCCCTGGCACAGAGAGCAGTGTGATACCTCTGTCGTTTCTGGATCATCCATTCCAGATTGAGACAAGTCCTTTCTTCCAATCTGTAGGAATGACACCTGTCTCCCAGATGGAAACAAAAATTGTTTGCAAAGCCAGGAGAAGAGTATTTCCACCCGCTTGGAGGAGCTCCACTACAATGCCTCAGATCCCTGGAGCCCAAGGCCCCAAAGCTTTGCAATCTCTCCAACATTTGGAGGTTCACAGTTGACTGGAGAATCAGTCACAAGAACTCTGGTGCCAGAAATGTCTAACACCACAGCAGGAGGATGAGCCTGATACATCTGCTCAAAGTAGCCGGTCTAGCGTAACATCTGTCATGACTGAACCATCTTCCACCATAACTACAGCATAATGAGGTGTAGGTTTGGAGGAACAAAGTGCTTTGATTCCTCTGTGAGCAGGTTGAGGGTCACTAGACCACAGATGGTTCTACTGATCACAGGGCCATCACAGCCTGCTTTCTTGGCTCCCTCTACAGCCTAGACCTTCCATCATATTGTGCACTTGGACTCCTCTGGATATTTGGAGGGCCCTCAGATATGAAACACCCCACTAGTGGCTCCTATACAATCCTCAGCAACTTTCAAGGTGAGGATGCGGAAGAATTCCCTCAATCCATTTGGATCATTTGTTGTGTCCAAGTCTGTAAATCCTTCATCCAGAATGCACACAAAATACTTGAGTGTGGACTCAAAGTTTGGCCAGTTTTAATCTTGAGCACAGAACAGATTAAATCGGCCGAAGAAGATCCTTTGGCAGATTTCCAATACAACACAGTATTTGTATGAAGCGTTCATTTTGGTGAAGGTCCACATCATTGGGTGAAAGTTCAAATTTGAAAACTTGTACCAAATGTGGCAAATTGTTCAAATTTTGGCGAATGTGGCACAATGCCCCAGTGAGGTCAAATTTGTCTGAGGTCAATAATTAGGGTCCAATTTGTGCCAGATTTGAGGCATGTGTGTGAATTTTGATATCACCCTGAAAAAGTCAGCCAAAGGTCAAGGCCATTAGGGTCACAGTCAGCAGTGTTGCAGGTCACATTTTCACCCAATAAGTTCTGTCATGAACAAGGTGACTATTGAGGGTACACTTACCGAACCCATCTACCATCACATGGACCATCTTCTTGCACACGAACGCCAAGTGTGAATACTACAAAAAAAACGCAAATCAGATTCCTTTCTTTTCTTTTTAACCCTACACACCAGACATCACTATTTTTACTGGTGTGTGTGTGTGTGTGTGTGTGTGTGTTAATTTGATGTCAAGCACAAATACAACAAATGAAAGAGAACAAAAAAATCAGACTATGGTCACTTCAAATGGTAATGTGAACGTTGTTAACTGCTGACACAGAAATAAAGAATCTATGGCTGATTTACTGGAAGTGGAATCTGTCAAAGTGACACATCCTCAGATGGTTTTTATTTGGACTCAGGTCTTTCATTCAGAACAATAATAATGTTTGGTTTGAAAGGATCTTAGGATTTGTCTGACTCACTTCATCACGCAGTGTTTTTGTGTTGATTTATTTAATGCTTACTCTGCAGCGCCCTCTGTTGGTTCGCATTCCCAAAGGTCTCCAAACATTCGGCCTGACGGGAAACTGCACGTACAAACAAGCTGTACTTCACGTGACACACACACACACACACACACACACACACTGAAAGAGGAGTCGCAAAAAAAATAAAATAAATAAATAAATAAATAAAAATAAAAATAAAAATAAAAACTAAAATAAAATAAACAAAAACAGATGGGCGCCAGATTTCAAAATAACAAAATAAAAAAGAGTTGTTCTAAACAATTATTTAAAAAAAACAAAACAAATGTCAAATAAAGAATAAAAAAAAAAACATTAAAAATGTTTTTAATGGCATTTTAACAAAGACATTGTTTTGTATGAGGATGTACACTTTTCATTACTTTTTTGTGCAAAACAATTTTTTATTCATTTTAGAAAAACAATACATTAAAAATATTAACAAAGCTATTTACGCTACAAAACTACAAACAAATTCGTAACATTACGTAAATGCAATGAAAAACTTTCTTACAAGAACGCAACAAATGCACTTGTGCATTAATTCTTTTATTAATTCTTTTATTAATACTGATTATGTTTTTGTAAATCCATAATTTAAAGGTAGATATTTTTGTATTAGATATTTCAGGTTTTGTACTTTTATGAGGCCGTAGATTTTGAACGGCTGATTCACGGTGTTGACTGGGAAGTGGTTTGAATGTTGAGTCATGAGAGGATCCAGTGTTTGTTCCTGCACTCAGCAGCTCTGACAGCTGCCAAAAAAATTGAAAAGTTCTGGAAAACTCCATCGGCAGAGTCAAGTCAGGAAAAATGAGCCACCGCACAACTCGGAAAACTAATTTCAAAATAAAAGCACAAATTGCTACATATATTTCTAGAATCCAGACTGGATTTGGATTATTTCTGATGACCCGCTGCCTCGACGATCAACACACACAACGGCACATTTCCTTGCAGCCATAAGGGTGTGTCGTCAGATCCATAAGTATTTGGACAATGACTTCACCTCCGTATGCCGTAACAATGGAACGGTCAAGATATGCATATAGTACTGCATTTCAGATTTAATCCAAGAGGCTGAACAAAAATATCAACCAATTTCAGCCATTTTAATACACAGTCCCTCCATAAGTAGGACAATGTAAACAGAAATATAGTATAATAATAATATTAATACAAATCAACTTTACAGCCAGTTTTCATGAGACAAGTCAGACAATGTCACTGAATATGTTATTTTATTCTTTGAGAAATACAAACATTATGGGCCTGTATGTTAAATCTGTCTGGAGTCAACAGTTCTCAAACACTAGGTGCAAAATCAGAGCCCTTGGTGGCTACCCTCACTCATCTCCTTTTTGCACAGTCACTCAGTTTTTGGAAAACACCCTACTTCAGACAGATTTACCACAAAGAATGACTGACATAAATGAAGTCCAGCGACCAGTCCATCACCTGATGTTGTGTGGGCCGCTGAAGAGGAGGTACTGCTGGCCCACCACCACCAGAGGGCGCCTGGCCTGGAGTGCGAGCTCCAGGCACCAGAGGGCGCTGCCGCCTCACAGGAGCAGCCAGGGTGACAGCTGACGCTCATCATCTTTGACAGCTGTCACCATTCATCAGGATCAGTGTTGGTATATCAGCCAGACGACATCTCCACCTCTTTGCCGAGATATCGTTCTACCTTGAAGGTAACGTACCTCAGCTGACTGTGAGACAGTATCCTTTTGTTACTTGAGCGTTGTATTGTGAACTACTTTGCCAACGAGAGGTGGAGGTAGTTTTCCTGCCATACGGATTGCTGGGTGCAAACGCGCCCTCATTTAACTGCTTTTTGTTCCTCGCCAGCAGTACCAGATCCGACACGCGGAGGCAGTGGCCACCTGGGAGTTCGGGACTTGGCGGCTCCAGTATTCCCGGGTTCTGGTGGCGGAGGAAATCGTGTGGTTCCGGTTCTGCTTTGGACAGGTGTCTCCTATCTTCGAGCCTGCCCACACGACACCTTTGTGATTTGCCTCCTGTCTAGTGTTGTAATCTGTTGTATTCGTTGTGCACATTCGCAACAGTAAATTGTTGTTATTTGACCTACTCCATTGTCCGTTCATTTGCGCCCCCTGTTGTGGGTCCGTGTACCTACACTTTCACAACACCTGACTTGTCAAAAGGAAGTGGCTGTAAAAGTGATGATTTGTATTTGAAACTACCTTTATATTTAGTTTGTAAAGTTAATCACGGGGTCTGAAAATGGAAGAATTCTGTATGCAAATGGTCCACCACGTCGTCCGGCTGACATCATCTCCGATCGCGGTCCCCAGTTCTCCTCGCACGTCTGGAGGAGCTTCTGCCGGGAACTGGGGGCCACGGTCAGTCTCTCTTCCGGGTATCATCCCCAAACCAACTGGCAAGCAGAACGGGCCAACCAAGAGATGGAGCAAACCCTGCGTTGCGTGACAGCCGCGCACCCGGCGGCCTGGAGTACCCATCTGGCCTGGATCGAGTATGCCCACAACAGCCAAGTGTCGTCAGCCACCGGCCTCTCCCCTTTTGAGGTGTGTCTGGGGTATCAGCCGCCGTTGTTTCCGGTGGTTGAGGGAGAGGTCGGTGTGCCCTCGGTCCAGGCCCACCTGCGGAAGTGCCGTCGGGTGTGGCGAGCCGCCCGTTCTGCTTTGCTGAAGGCCCGGAGGAGGACAAAGGCCCATGCAGACCGTCGGCGGACCCCGGCCCCTACGTATCGTCCAGGGCAGGAAGTGTGGTTGTCAACCAAGGACATTCCACTCCAAGTGGCCTCCCCGAAACTACAGGAGCGATACATAGGTCCCTTTAAAATCCTCAAGGTCATCAGTCCCGCCGCAGTGAGGCTTCAGCTTCCGGCCTCACTGCGGATCCATCCCGTGTTTCACGTGTCAAGGATCAAACCACATCACACCTCACCCCTCTGTACTCCGGGTCCGGCACCACCTCCTGCCCGGATCATCGATGGCGAGCCGGCTTGGACTGTGCGCCGGCTTTTGGATGTCCGACGGATGGGCCGGGGCTTCCAGTATTTGGTGGACTGGGAGGGGTACGGCCCCGAAGAACGCTCCTGGGTGAAGAGGAGCTTCATCCTGGACCCGGCCCTCCTGGCCGACTTCTACCGCCGCCACCCGGACAAGCCTGGTCGGGCGCCAGGAGGCGCCCGTTGAGGGGGGGGTCCTGTTGTGTGGGCCGCTGAAGAGGAGGTACTGCTGGCCCACCACCACCAGAGGGTGCCCGGCCTGGAGTGCGGGCTCCAGGCACCAGAGGGCGCTGCCGCCTCACAGGAGCAGCCAGGGTGACAGCTGACGCTCATCATCTTTCACAGCTGTCACCATTCATCAGAATCAGTGTTGGTATATCAGCCAGACGACATCTCCACCTCTTTGCCGAGATATCGTTCTACCTTGAAGGTAACGTACCTCAGCTGACTGTGAGACAGTATCCTTTTGTTACTTGAGCGTTGTATTGTGAACTACTTTGCCAACAAGAGGTGGAGGTAGCTTTCCTGCCATACGGATTGCTGGGTGCAAACGCGCCCTTATTTAACTGTTTTTTGTTCCTCGCCAGCAGTACCAGATCCGACACGCGGAGGCAGTGGCCACCTGGGAGTTCGGGACTTGGCGGCTCCAGTATTCCCGGGTTCTGGTGGCGGAGGAAATCGTGTGGTTCCGGTTCTGCTTTGGACAGGTGTCTCCTATCTTCGAGCCTGCCCACACGACACCTTTGTGATTTGCCTCATGTCTAGTGTTGTAATCTGTTGTATTCGTTGTGCACATTCGCAACAGTAAATTGTTGTTATTTGACCTACTCCATTGTCCGTTCATTTGCGCCCCCTGTTGTGGGTCCGTGTACCTACACTTTCACAACAGGATATCTCGGCCAGCGTCATGGATCCCGAGGGGCGTCAACCGGCTGTTGAACGGCCAATGGAAGAACAGGGCGCACAGGCGTCCGCAGGAGGGGTGATCGGTGAGTTGCAGCGGATCCTCACCGCTTTCACGACTCGGTTGGATTTGATGACCGAGCAGAACGTCCTCCTGAACCGCAGGGTGGAGGCTCTCGCCGCGCAGGTGGAAGCGCGCCCTCCGGGCGCCGCTGCGGCTCTCCCTCCCGTCGACCCTGTGCGTAACAGTGACGTTCCACTGGTCGTTCAACGACCCCTCCCACCTTCCCCGGAAGCATACATAAGCCCCCCAGAGCCGTACGGAGGCTGTGTGGAGACGTGCGCGGATTTCCTTATGCAGTGTTCACTCGTCTTCGCACAGCGTCCCGTCATGTACGCGACTGATGCTAGCAAAGTAGCTTATGTGATAAATCTGCTTCGTGGTGAGGCACGCGCTTGGGCTACAGCGCTCTGGGAGCAAAATTCACGGCTCCTTCAGACATATGATGGGTTTGTGAGGGAGTTCAGAACAGTGTTCGATCACCCAAATAGAGGAGAGACCGCTTCGGCCATGCTACTGTCAATGAGACAGGGGAGCCGGAGCGCAGCTGCCTATGCAGTCGACTTCCGCATCGCGGCTGCAAGGTCAGGCTGGAATAGCACTGCCCTCCGCGCCGCCTTTGTAAACGGACTGTCATTGGTTCTAAAGGAGCACCTGGTGGCTAAGGATGAACCGCGGGATTTAGATGGGCTTATCGATCTCGTCATACGATTAGACAATCGGTTGGAAGAACGCCGTCGGGAACGAGACGAAGGGCGTGGCCGGGCACGCGCCGTCCCTCTCCCTTCCGGTTCCGATCGCGTTCCGCCCTCCCCACGCTCCACGGCCCCTGCGCCTCGTGTGGTTACAGCTCCCCCTGCTGACGAAGCTATGGACACGAGCAGGGCCACATTTAGAGCACCAAATAGACAGAGGAGGCTGGACCGCGGGGCGTGTTTTGTTTGTGGCTCGATAGAGCATCAATTGAGAGACTGCCCCGAGCGGTTAAACACCAACGCCCGCCCCTAGAGACTGGGCTAGGGGTGGGCCGAGACATTCACGTGGGACACACCCACATTGCCACACGACTCCCAGTTACAATCCTTTATGAGGATTCAACCCTGAAGGCCCCAGCACTGGTGGACACGGGCTCTGAAGGGAATTTGCCAGACAGCAAATGGGCCAGGGAGATAGGGCTCCCTCTGGTGGCGCTTACCTCGCCTGTGCAGGTGCGGGCACTAGATGGCTCCCTACTCCCTCCAATCACTCACAAGACACCACCAGTAACCCTGGTGGTGTCGGGAAATCACCGGGAGGTAGCTTTCCTGCCATACGGATTGCTGGGTGCAAACGCGCCCTCATTTAACTGTTTTTTGTTCCTCGCCAGCAGTACCAGATCCGACACGCGGAGGCAGTGGCCACCTGGGAGTTCGGGACTTGGCGGCTCCAGTATTCCCGGGTTCTGGTGGCGGAGGAAATCGTGTGGTTCCGGTTCTGCTTTGGACAGGTGTCTCCTATCTTCGAGCCTGCCCACACGACACCTTTGTGATTTGCCTCATGTCTAGTGTTGTAATCTGTTGTATTCGTTGTGCACATTCGCAACAGTAAATTGTTGTTATTTGACCTACTCCATTGTCCGTTCATTTGCGCCCCCTGTTGTGGGTCCGTGTACCTACACTTTCACAACACCTGACTTGTCAAAAGGAAGTGGCTGTAAAAGTGATGATTTGTATTTGAAACTACCTTTATATTTAGTTTGTAAAGTTAATCACGGGGTCTGAAAATGGAAGAATTCTGTATGCAAATGGCTATAATTCCTGAATGGCTAATGTGATCATCCTTGAATTAAAGCCAAAAGTTGACACTATAAGCACATCTTGATTGCTTTTATTTTAACACCATTGCTGTGGTGTACAGAGGCAACATTATATGCACAAAAAGTATCCAAATAGTTATGGACCTCACTTAAGTTGTAAATGTATTTATTTGTTTGTTTATTTGTGCCATGCAGATACAACATACAATCGTACGTATGTGGGCTTTGTTTATCACATTCATCACATTTGGACATAATTCACCATAACGGAGGGTTCCTCTGTCTGTGCTCTGATCTATTAACACACACAGATGTGCAGAGCACAGACAATGTGTCCCATGTTCTGCATGTGTTAACACATCGAGGCGCACTGAGCTCCTTGTCTCAACAATGTGTATTCTATGGAAATAAAGCTTCTCTGCATCTTTGATGTCTATCAGCAATGCTTACTCCTGTCTCGCCAACATGTATTCATGTTCTGCATACGACAACCTGTCTCTGATTAAATGTCTCACATATTGATGAAGCCGTTTCCTGACAAGCTGTCTCGCATACTAATGTTTCCTGTCTCACTTGTGTATTCTTGCTGTACATATGACAAAGCTTTCTCACCCCTGTGATGCTTTTCTTGGTCAGAACTCCTGTAAGGCATCAGGCGGGGCAGAGCTGTATAAAGATCTGTGACTTAGATGATAAAGTATCATATACAAACTACTATGATGAGCGATTAAGCTGTAGAAATAAATAAATAAATGGTGTGCACTTGCGTTGCCAAAATAGGGAAATTGTGTCTCCTTCCTCCATCATACCTTTGACAACTTCATGTTTCCTATGCTGTTTTCTGAGTAGAGCTACTGTGCAGAATGTTTCGTCTCTGAAGCAAAGGTCAAATAAAGTCAACATCAATCGCATTCTATGACATACTGTGCATCTAGAAAGTATTGAAGGAAATTCAATGGAGTGAATTATTTTTTCCCCTCAAATTTCTACTCACAACAACAAATAATGACAACATGAAAAAACCTTTTTTTTTTTCTTTTTTTTTTATTATTATTATTATGGATATGGTTGGACTGACAAATGAATCTTGAGCCAGTGATACATGTGCACACCAAAGCATATGCTGTTACTTACTGTTACTAATTAAAAGCAAAGAAGCAAAATGGACAAATAAACATGCAATGGACAAAATATTGGATGTTGTTTGATATATATATATATATATATACTTTATTGATCTCACAGAGGAGAAATTCACATGTTACGTCAGCTCTTAAAAAACACACAAGATGGGTGAAAGTAGAGGAAAATGTTCATCAAACAGCTTGTGCAAGGATAAGCAATAATAATACTTGTAACAGTACAAGACATAAGAAATGAGGTAGAAATAGAATACACACACACACACGCATATATATATATATATATATATATATACAGGACCTCACAAATTACTTATGAAACCGTGACTTCTACTCCAAAAAAAAGCTGTATCTCTTTGAATGAATGAATGAATGAATTTATTTGACACACAGACTCAACAATAACAAAAAAAGAAAAAAAGAAAAACAAAGAAATTGATAAAATAAAAAACTGATTAAAAACTAATTGGGTCAATTAGTTTAACATAGAATTCACATTACATTTTAACAACTTTGGAGCAACTTTAGGTTTTGAAATTGACCTTTGTCACCATTTTTGCTATTTTTTTATCCAATAACTCCAATAACTCCACAAATAATGTGTTGTCCTTTGCAAGATGATTGGAGCATTTTGAAATCTTGACCCCTGTATAACCCTTCATTGACCCCTACCTGGTTGCAGCTGCCACTCTGGGATGGTTATCCTACATGTTTGTGTACGCCATGGTGTACTGAGAGTTCATTTTGAGTGTTGTTTAGTACCTTAAGCAGTACTGAAAACCTGCTTGGCTCATGAACTAACTGTTGTTTAACTTGGATATTGACAGTGTGATATTTATCCAAGCATCTGTTTCACACATTTGACATTTCTTGATGATTCCATCAGCACCTGTTGACCTTTTTTTGCTTGAAGCTCCAACAGTCAGTGAACATTCTAGAAGGTGTTGCATGTGCTTGGATGACATGACATTTTCTAAGTTGTGTAACTGCGGTTTTCAGCAATTTGCATAGTTTACTTTTCTCGATGTTCCTGTCAGCGCCCTTCGTCCTTCTGTCTTCATAATGTTTTTCTTAATACTCATGTTTTTTTTTCTCTCAAGCAGACAAAACATTCTGCAGAAACTCAAAATGGGACACGGGCCTCCTAAAACAACTGGTCACTCCATTTCTTCAAACATTTACTTCATTAAATGTTTATCACATTTTGAAACTCTTCCAAGCACTTCCAACTGGGGACTGCACACTTTTGGGCAAGAAGAGATATTGGTGCAATGATAACATCCTGCCTGACTTGTTTTTCACCATGAAAATCATCGATTCCAGGGAAATCCAATTATTTAAAGCATCATTGGAATAAATGTGAACTCAATAAGACAGACAAGACTTTAATTGCCATTCTATCAGGAGACAATGAAATTGGATTGGTAGCTCCCAGACACTAGCAGCAGGAAATGGGGAGGATGTGCAAAAATTTCCCACAACAACCTTTACAGTGTATACATTTATTATAATGATGGTGACCAAACAACAAAATAGTAATTGCAATAATATAACAAATTAGAATAATTAAACGTCCAGCCCCTCTCCAGGAGTTGGGTACCAGAACCCAAGCTGTGCGTGGAGGTGAGCCCGACTATCTCTAGTCGGTAGCTCTCAACCTCCCGCACAAGCTCAGGCTCCTTCCCCCCTAGCGAGGTGACATTCCACGTCCCAACAGCCAGGGGCTGTGAGCATGGACCGGGCCGCCGGGCCACCCGCCCTCGACCGCCACCCAATCCTCTCTGCACCCGACCCCCACGGCCCCCTCTGCAGGTGGTGAACCCACAGGAGGGCGGGCCCACGTCACTCTTTCGGGCTGAGCCCAGCCGGGCCCCATGGGCTAAGGCCCGACCACCAGGTGCGAGCCCCAACCCCAGGCCTGGCTCCAGGGTGGGACCCCGGCTCCGCCATACCGGGCGACATCTCGGCCCTTGATCTTTTACTGGTCATGGAGGTTCGGAACTGCCCTTAGTCTGACCCGTCACCTAGGACCTGTTTGCCTTGGGAGACCCTACAGGGAGCACAAAGCCCCCGACAACATAGCTCCTAGGATCATCTGGGTACGCAAAGTCCCCCACCACGATAAGGTGGCAGCTAGAGGGGGAGATCCAATCCCATCGTCATGTCTTCCGAAGAGGAAGCAGAGACTGGGGACTCAGGGGCGGACTCATCCATTACCCAGGCCAGGGTCACCGAGGTGGTTAGAAAGCTCCTCGGTGGCAAGGCTCCTGGGGTGGATGAAATCTGTCCTGAGTACCTTAAGTCTCTGGATGTTGTGGGGCTGTCTTGGCTGACACGCCTCTGCAACATCGCGTGGCGATCGGGGACAGTGCCTCTGGATTGGCAGATCGGGGTCTGTTTAAGAAGGGGGACCAGAGGGTGTGTTCCAACTATAGGGGGATCACACTCCTCAGCCTCCCCGGTAAGGTCTATTCCAGAGTACTGGAGAGGAGAATTCGACTGATGGTCGAACCTCGGATTCAGGAGGAGCAGTGTGGTTTTCGTCCTGGTCGCGGCACACTGGACCAGCTCTACACGCTCCATCGGGTGCTCGAGGGTTCATGGGAGTTTGCCCAACCAGTCCACATGTGTTTTGTGGATCTGGAGAAGGCGTTTGACCGTGTCCCTCAGGGCACCCTGTGGGGAGTGCTCCGGGAGTACGGGATCCGGGGTCCTTTGCTAAGGGCTATCCGGTCCCTGTACGACCGCAGCAGGAGCTTGGTTCGCATTGCCGGTAATAAGTCAAACCTGTTTCCAGTGCACGTTGGCCTCCGCCAGGGCTGCCCTTTGTCACCGGTTCTGTTCATTATTTTTATGGACAGAAGTTCTAGGCACAGCCAGGGTGTAGAGGGGGTCTGGTTTGGGAACCACAGAATCCCGTCTCTGCTGTTTGCGGACAATGTGGTTCTGTTGGCTTCGTCAAATCAGGACCTTCAGCATGCACTGGGGCAGTTTGCAGCCGAGTGTGAAGCGTCTGGGATGAAAATCAGCACCTCCAAATCCGAGGCCATGGTTCTCGACCGGAAAAAGGTGCTTGCCCTCTTCAGGTCAGTGGAGTGTCCTTGCCTCAAGTGGAGGAGTTTAAGTATCTTGGGGTCTTGTTTACGAGTGAGGGACGGATGGAGCGTGAGATCGATAGACAGATCGGTGCAGCATCTGCAGTGATGCGGTCGCTGTATCGGACCGTCGTGGTGAAGAGAGAGCTGAGTAGGGGGGCAAAGCTCTCGATTTACCAATCGATCTACGTTCCGATCCTCACCTATGGTCATGAGATTTGGCTCATGACCGAAAGAACAAGATCGCGAGTACAAGCGGCCGAGATGAGTTTCCTCCGCAGGGTGGCTGGGCGCTTCCTTAGAGATAGGGTGAGGAGTTTGGAGTCGAGCTGCTGCTCCTCCACGTCGAAAGGAGTCAGTTGAAGTGGCTCGGGCATCTTTTCCGGATGCCCCCTGGACGCCTCGCTGGAGAGGTGTTCCGGGCACGTCCCATTGGGAGGAGGCCCCGGGGAAGACCCAGGACACACTGGAGGGACTACATCTCTTGGCTGGCTTGGGAACGCCTTGGGGTTCCCCCGGAGGAGCTGGGGGAGGTGTGTGTGGATCGGGAGGTCTGGGCGGCTTTGCTTGAGCTGCTGCCCCCGCGACCCGACTCCGGATAAAGCAGAAGAAAATGGATGGATGGATTATAATAATTAAAATAAATAAATACCCAAACACTATAAATCTACAAGGGCACAATAACAGCAAATTACAATAATAATAATAATTATTATCATCATCAAAAGGAAATCATGGTTACCTTGTGAACTTTTCAGCTCATTTTGGAATTTACAGTTCTTTCTAATTACTTAATCTGGTGTATATAATAACATTAACTAATAATAATAGGAAATATTAAGATGTACAGATAATATAATAAAAATAATAATATTAATTATAATTATTACTACTATTATTAAATTTAACCGCACATAAAACTTCCTTTTCGCACCGCTTTATTATTTTTTGTTTTGAAGGGCAATACCGGAAGTAAAATGTTTAATTGCGCTAACATGACAACGGCGTATTTGGAAGGTGAATCACGTGTCTGTACCGTCCCCGTTATCCGCCGCTATAAAAACCGACAGGATGCAGCGAGCCGAGCAGCTTCAGACCGTCCGGATTCTCAGCAGACACTCAGAGGTGAGTCACAGCTGGACTTTTATTTTGTAGAGTCTGCAGCTGGCTGATGCTCGGAGGGAAAACGACGACTAAAAAAAAAAAATAGAATGCATAAGCAGTAACAGTAAATATGCTGCTTACTTTAAAAGCCGAACGATTTTGGATTGTTATGCGGTTGTTTTTCAGCACACGCAAATGCTGACGTCATGTCTGCCTGACTCGGGCTGTGGCTGAAAACAGCTGCTTTAGTGCAGGTGACGTCACTGTCTGTGGATCAGCAGAACAGCAAGTGGCGAAATGACCCGTGATTATTCTGCAAGACAGTCATTTAACCTGGGGAGTGGAAACTGTGTCAAAATATAAAAAGCAAAGCTTGTCAGAGTGCGTGTGCAAAGTAGAAAATGACTATTTTTGCGTTATTATGCAGCTACTTTGTTTTGATCATGCAGGATTTTCTTATTTTCATTTTTTTCTGAATGCACATTTCAGATAATAAACAAATAAAAACCCACAATAGGTTAAAACGTCTTAACTGAAGGCAGATGCTTAAAGGGGTCAGATTGTGCCAAAGTTGGTTTTGTTTGCACTTAATTCTGATTTTGTGTTAAGACTCATTTTACACACCTGTACAGTTGGTTGTAGAATATTTAAGCTTTGCATTGCTCCTCCTCTTTTTTGAAAGAGGGCGTGGCAAATGTCAACAAGCCTGAGCAGAGTAATGAGATATAGGTGCATCAGCTCAGATGGATTAACACCCAGCTGGAGTGTGCTGACAAATGCAATGTGACTGACAGGATCGAAGCAATCAGGCTCAAAGGTCAGCAATAAGACTCAATTTTTACAGACAAGATAAAATATCTGTAGAAATACACAGCAGCAATCAGAATCAAAGATGAGATGTGTGTTTGCTCAGGGGGGGTCGGTAAGTTTAGACCTAACTCGTGAAGCGCCTTGAAGGCAGTGTTGTTGTGATTTGAAATAAATAAATTAAAAGACCAGCAATCAGCTCAGGATCAAAGATCCGTGCCAAGAAATAAAGCTCAGTAAGCAGGGTCAAAGGTCAGCAATAGTGATCCAACATCAAGATCAAAGCAATCAGGTGCCAAGTTAATGAAGATAAACTGATGAAACATTAGTTCAGTGTGATGCACAAGATCAACACAAAAAGTCCCCCAAATTTTTTTGGTCTTTAGAAAAAGGGCATCAGCAAATAAGATGGACTGTACAATACAACCAAAAGAATTGAAGCAGTCAGGATCAAAGATCAGCAATCATGCTCAGTGATCAGTATCAAAGATTAGTTATAAGGATCAAAGGTCTGGAATATGTTCAAAGGCCAGCACTCAGGATCAGAGGCCCATGATTCAAAACAAATATCATCGCTTAGGGTCTAAAGGTCAGTCATCAGGATGAAGGGCAGTGGTTGGAATCAGTCCAATCAGATCGAAGTTAAGTGATCAGGTTCAAATGACAGGAAAATGATTAAGGATCAACAATCATAATGAAAGGTCAGAAGAATATTCAAGTATAAGTGATGAGGATCAAATGGCAGGAACATGATCAAAGATCAGTAGTCAGGTTCAAAATACAGCAATCACGATCAAAGGCCAGGAACGTTATTAAAGTTCACCGATCAGGTTCAATGGACAGTGAGGACAACAATGAAGATCAAAGGACAGGAACATGATCAAAGGTTGGAAGCATAATCAAATATGAATGATGAGGATCAAAGGGCGGGAATGTGATCAGAGATCAGCAATCGGGTTGAAAGGACAACTACATGAGAAAAGGTCACGAGCATAATCAAATATGAGTGATCAGGATCAAAGGACATGAACATGATCAAAGATCAGCAGTCAAGTTTGAAGGACCGCAATCAAGATCAAAGGACAGGAACATGATCAAAGATCAGCAGTCAGGTTTGAAGGACCACAATCAAGATCAAAGGACAGGAACATGGAGTCAGAAGCATAATCAAATATGAGTGATCAGGATCAAAGGACAGGAACATGACCAAAGATCACTGATCAGGTTTGAAGGACAGCAATCAAGATCAAAGGAGAGAAACATGATCAGAGATCACCAATCAGGTTCAATGGACAATGAGGATAGCAGTGAGGATCAAAGGACAGGAACATGATCAAAGGTCAGAAACATAATGAAATATGAGTGATCAGGATCAAAGGACAGGAACATGATCAAAGATCACTGATTAGATTTGAAGGACATCAATTAAGATCATAGGACAGAAACATGATCAGAGATCACCAGTCAGGTTCAATGGACAGTGAGGACAGCAATGAGGATCAAAGGACAGGAACATGATCAAAGATCACTGATCAGGTTTGTAGGACAGGAATCAACATCAAAGGACAGAAACATGATCAAAGGCCAGAAGCATAATCAAGTATGATTGATCTGGATCAAAGGTGAGTGTTCAGGATCCCATGGTTGTCTATCAACAGGTGTACTTTGATGCAGCTCTATAATAATCTGGATCTTTTGGATTGGAGTGGTTTGGGGCAGGAATTTATTATGAAGGGCACGACGGTGGCACCGTGACACATTATGATTATTTTCTTTTTTACTTCACATTTGACATTTATTCACAAATGACATACATTTAGCACTTTATTTTTAGCACACAGTGGTGAGAAGATGAACATCACTCCTTTAATGGTGCAAGATGATCCCCTTTGTGACATCACTAAAACCTAAAGAGATAAATAAAATAAAAGGACATTTTTGAAAATGGGTTTGGCTTGCTCCCAAAATGCAGTTGGTTCTTCTCTGACCACTTCAACACCCCCACACTAACATTCACCAAAATCCACAAGTGAATTTTTGAGCCACGGCGCAGCCAGACGGTTACATCACCGCCATCGTCCTGCGGGTTGGTGGCGGTGGTTCTTGGTGAGTCACGTTCATCTTGTATTGTGTTGACCTGCATGTTTTGGTGTAAGTGTCCAGCAGCAACACAAAAACACAAACTGAGGTGTGTCAGGCACTGATGTGTTCAGGGACTCGTGATGGAGGAGGAAAGTGGAAATGAACGCTTGTGCAGCAGCGTCACACTCACTGCGCACACACACAGGATGCAGATGATTCATCAGTATATCGTTCATCAGATGGAGAACATTCTGGAAGCACCTGGACAACATCTGGACTGAATGATGGCTACTCTCATTACATTTGTTTAGTTGTGGTAATCAGCAGATAATGCACCGCAAGCAACCCCGTTTTCCCTGTGCCAGGCCTGTCGTCTGCTACTGTTTTTCCTCACTCACTTGTTCCTTTCGCGCACTTCTTGGTTTTCTTGTGGAAAACTTGTTGCTGAAAGCAGACTTTGTGTGTTTTAATGAAGTGAGACATTAGCTGTCTCATCAGGGACACTTTGCCATGATGCATTCATAAACAGTCCTGCTGTGTCTGGAGCAGGTGGGGAGTTTTGCAGCGCTGCAGACTAAAGGTTGCCTCAGTGACTGGTGTTGCCCATATTGCACCTGGCTGTGGAAGACTTTCGAGAGATCTGTCTGGGTGGTTGCCATCCAAGACCCAAGACGGCTCCGTAGCATAGCGGAAACGGTGATGCACGGCAGCAGAATACACACATATGTTCAGTCCTTTTGTGAAGGCAGGTTTCTTTGTACTTGACTGAAATCCATATTTTTCATAAACTGAGTTCGCTAAATCGCAAATTGAAAGCCAATCACTTATTTTAATAATTCTATATATTTGTATCCTAATTCTATATATCTTTAAAATTAGAAGATGCGCTCACAGAACAAATATGTACAAACTCCCACCGATCACACAAATGTATACATTTTTGTGATGTCATAAAGCTGATTCTGGCCATACCTGCAAAACTGCACAACAAAAGTCAGCCCACGACTGAGGTGAGGGGACGGCGAACAGCTGCAAATGTCACACCGAACTGCGCGAATTTCCTCGCCGATGCCGTTCGCAGGTTGTTGCAGCCCAGCGAGACACTTACCTAATCATCTCTTCGCTATTAGCCGTGATCCAGGCTCTTTTGAATATAGTACATACTGCACCAAGGCCTTCAGCAATCCTCAAGCAATTAAACACATCATCTGAGGCAGCATCACAAATGTTTTGCAAGAGTATCATGGTTCCTTCAAGGGAGAGACTTTCTGACTCAAGCAGCAAAATTAACACAAAGAAGCAAGAGAAAAGTCAGAACAGACACATTTACTCAGACGACCACCAAGCAAGCAAAAACTCCATAAACACAAAGAACACAATCAGAATTAAGCAGACTCCAGATTCTGTGTGTGTGTGTGTCACACAGGCACTGACAGAGTCAGACGACAGACATCATAGTAAGTAAAAAAAAAAAATACAATCAGTTAAATATACTTCTGCTTTTTGTTCCTTAGAAACAGTTCGATAACACAGTTGCTGAGTCCACAGCTGCCTTGTAAACCCACCAACATATCTGTTTAAAAACTTGCCAAAAGATAAAAAAAAAAACACTGCACAAAAAATCAAAATAGGGTGGTGGTGCTGCTTTAAAGGCTACATTATGTGCTAGTTTTGTTCCAGTTAACTAAAAAGAAAAAATAAATTAACTTTACTGCACAAACAAAATGGGTCCCTGATTCACATGTACGGTACATCCAGAAAGTAATCACAGCACTTCACTTTTTCCACATTTAGTTATGTTACAGTCTTATTCCAAAATGGGAGTAAATTAATTTTTCCCAACAAAATTGTACTCACAACACCCCATAATGACAACATGAAAAGGTTTTTATTTATTAAAAATAAAAAAGTAAGAAATCACATGTACGTAAGTATTCACATCCTTTGCTCAATACTTTGTTGATGCACCTTTGGCAGCAGTTACAGCCTCAAGTCTTCTTGAATATGATGCCACAAGCTGGGTGCACCTCTTTCCAGCATCCCTCAAGCTCCATCAGGTTGCATAGGGAGCATCGGTGCACAGCCATTTTCAGATATGTCCAGAGATGTTCAATCAGATTCTCAAGGGAAGAAAAACTTTTTCACATCGTCATTATGGGGTATTGTGTGGGGGGAAAAATGAATTTCACCCATTTTAGAATAAGGTTGTAACATAACAAAACGTGAATACTTTCCAGATGCTCTGTAGGTGTAAGCTAGCAAGCTACGTAAGAAAGAACATGCCCAATGCGGCAAACTCCAAATCTGATTGGTTAAAGAACATCACAACCGACAATCAATCAATCAATCAATTTTTTTATATAGCGCCAAATCACAACAAACAGTTGCCCCAAGGCGCTTTATATTGTAAGGCAAGGCCATACAATAATTATGTAAAACCCCAACGGTCAAAACGACCCCCTGTGAGCAAGCACTTGGCTACAGTGGGAAGGAAAAACTCCCTTTTAACAGGAAGAAACCTCCAGCAGAACCAGGCTCAGGGAGGGGCAGTCTTCTGCTGGGACTGGTTGGGGCTGAGGGAGAGAACCAGGAAAAAGACATGCTGTGGAGGGGAGCAGAGATCGATTACTAATGATTAAATGCAGAGTGGTGCATACAGAGCAAAAAGAGAAAGAAACAGTGCATCATGGGAACCCCCCAGCAGTCTACGTCTATAGCAGCATAACTAAGGGATGGTTCAGGGTCACCTGATCCAGCCCTAACTATAAGCTTTAGCAAAAAGGAAAGTTTTAAGCCTAATCTTAAAAGTAGAGAGGGTGTCTGTCTCCCTGATCTGAATTGGGAGCTGGTTCCACAGGAGAGGAGCCTGAAAGCTGAAGGCTCTGCCTCCCATTCTACTCTTACAAACCCTAGGAACTACAAGTAAGCCTGCAGTCTGAGAGCGAAGCGCTCTATTGGGGTGATATGGTACTACGAGGTCCCTAAGATAAGATGGGACCTGATTATTCAAAACCTTATAAGTAAGAAGAAGAATTTTAAATTCTATTCTAGAATTAACAGGAAGCCAATGAAGAGAGGCCAATATGGGTGAGATATGCTCTCTCCTTCTAGTCCCCGTCAGTACTCTAGCTGCAGCATTTTGAATTAACTGAAGGCTTTTTAGGGAACTTTTAGGACAACCTGATAATAATGAATTACAATAGTCCAGCCTAGAGGAAATAAATGCATGAATTAGTTTTTCAGCATCACTCTGAGACAAGACCTTTCTGATTTTAGAGATATTGCGTAAATGCAAAAAAGCAGTCCTACATATTTGTTTAATATGCGCTTTGAATGACATATCCTGATTGATCAAAAATGACTCCAAGATTTATCACAGTATTACTAGAGGTCAGGGTAATGCCATCCAGAGTAAGGATCTGGTTAGACACCATGTTTCTAAGATTTGTGGGGCCAAGTACAATAACTTCAGTTTTATCTGAGTTTAAAAGCAGGAAATTAGAGGTCATCCATGTCTTTATGTCTGTAAGACAATCCTGCAGTTTAGCTAATTGGTGTGTGTCCTCTGGCTTCATGGATAGATAAAGCTGGGTATCATCTGCGTAACAATGAAAATTTAAGCAATACCGTCTAATAATACTGCCTAAGGGAAGCATGTATAAAGTGAATAAATTGGTCCTAGCACAGAACCTTGTGGAACTCCATAATTAACTTTAGTCTGTGAAGAAGATTCCCCATTTACATGAACAAATTGTAATCTATTAGACAAATATGATTCAAACCACCGCAGTGCAGTGCCTTTAATACCTATGGCATGCTCTAATCTCTGTAATAAAATTTTATGGTCAACAGTATCAAAAGCAGCACTGAGGTCTAACAGAACAAGCACAGAGATGAGTCCACAGTCCGAGGCCATAAGAAGATCATTTGTAACCTTCACTAATGCTGTTTCTGTACTATGATGAATTCTAAAACCTGACTGAAACTCTTCAAATAGACCATTCCTCATCGCAGCCATGTATTTGAACAGCAGAGAGAGAAAAAAATCATTCTGAAGACCTCACAGAAGATTTTTTTTTCACCCAGAGACAGCAGCGAGAAATCTGATTGGATAAAACAAAGCTCTCTTCTGTGTGAGATGATCTGGAAGCAGCACATCGACAGGAGAGCAGATTTCATCCTTATAAATACATAAATGGAATATTTATGGGGGGAGGAAGTTGTCCAGCTGTCCAAACAGGCGTCAGTGAAAGGAGCCGTTGTTCTTTTTATGTAACCGTTCTGAAAGGCACAGTCGGTCACCGCGGCACAAAAGACTGATTTGAGGTCAGTCTGACGATCAGCTTTAGCGAGCGGAACCGGAGACGAGGAAAACGTTCTGTTCAGCAGCCAAGAGTGTCCTGATGAATCACTTGTATTGATCAGTGTGTTATTTTTATTTTTTGCTGCCTAAACCACATCCCTGTGGTTTGAAGCAGTTTATATCGCCCTCTATTGAACAAGTCTGACATTACAACTGCCCAAATAAGAAATTCTCCATCACGCTCCATTTTATTCAACAATATGTATGTTAACTTGGACAGAATGCCGACTTTATTTCCATGTAAAGTTCTCAGCAGCCTGAAAAGCAAAAGTCCCAATGTTTTTGTATGGTTTTCCATGTAATAAACACCATATATAATGGATTTTGTATAACATATTTTTGCTCACATCAGACAAAATATCCCGCCCCATCGTAATGTATTACCATTAAAAACCCCGTGCATGTACCGGACAGAGCAGTCTGGACGTGCCCAGTAACAGAGGTATGAACACTCACCGATTGGAGGAGAGTGGGTACCGTATTTCCGTGATTAAAATTATTTTAATCAAACCGTGCACAGACCCGGCACCTAAACGAGGTAGGGCATAATTCAAGGCCGGCAATTATTAACAAAATGCTGCTGTCTTCCATCATATTATAAAAGTGTTTGCAGTGTGCTCGCCAATTACATTTCGATCATGGATCAAATACATTTGGCAGAAAAGTCCGTAAATATGACAAACTTCACAACACGGAGCGGGAAAAGATGCTGAAATGACCTGCAACTCATGGAGGAAACTGTATGTACTGTATCACTGGTTTCGAGGTTGATGATTGTACAAAGAAGTGGAGCTCATTGAGGGACAAATTAATCCAGAAAAAGCCACTTTTCCTGTGGTAAATTGCATAAAGACACGATGGGGAACTGTAAAACACCAGAAGCATAAATCAGGCTTTAGGATTTTAAGGTACCACTCTGCAGCGGACTTATAAAAAAAGTGATGTGACCAAATGTAATCTTTTTAATGCACATAATACTCAGCGCTTATTTAAGGCAGGCGTTATTTTTTTCAGACGAAGTTTTGACCCAGTCATTAAATGAGGCAGGTCCCTATTCATGGTCAGGCCTTTAATCAAGGAAATACGTAAACCTAATTGAAGACGAGGATTCCCCATAGATAGTTCAGCCCCTTCTGACTGTAACTAATTCATTACGTACATATAACGGATTTTGTCCGTTTTATATGTATAATGGACTTTGTCCATTTATATGTGTAATGGATTGTCTGTTTGACGGATTTTGTCCATTTTATACGTATAGCAGATTTTGTCAGTTTATACGTATAATGGATTTTTTTCTGTTTAACGGATTTTGTCCATTTTATATGTATAACGGACTTTGTCCATTATACGTATAATGGATTTTGTCTGTTTGATCGATTTTTGTCCTTTTTAAATGTATAGCGGATTCTGTCCGTTTTATACATACATTTGTCAGTTTATACGTATAATGGATTTTTTCTGTTTAACGGACTTTGTCCATTTATACGTATAATGGATTTTGTCTGCTTGACGAATTTTGTCCATTTTAAATGTATAGCAGTCCGTTTTATAAATATAACGGACTTTGTCCATTTATACATAAAATGGATTTTGTCTGTTTAATGGATTTTGTCAATTTTATATGTATAGCGGATTCTGTCCGTTTTATACATATAACAGACTTTGTCCATTTATACGTAAAATGGATTTTGTCTGTTTAATGGAGTTTGTCAATTTTATACGTACAGCGGATTTTGTCCGTTTTCTACATATAATGGATTTTGTCTAACGGTTTTTGTCCATTTTATATGTACAGCAGATTTTGTCCATTTGATACGTATAATGGATATTGTCTGTTTAACGAATTTTGTCTGTTTTATACATATAACGGATTTTGTCTGTTTTAAACATATAATGATTTTGCCCGTTTATACATATAACAGATTTCAGTTATAACAAAATTCACTGGTCCACCTGAATCCATTTATATGTGAGTTTTACTGTTACTTTTGTTTTCCCACTTCACTGAAGTGACAGGTGGTGCAACAGATAAAAGTTGCACAACTGGTAAATTTTCTCTGTCCAGTCACATCTGTAGAAGAACATACATACAACAACATGGGTATCTCCATTCCCTGACTCGTCTCAAGAAAATGGACTATAAAAGTGCTTTTTTTATTAAAAAAAAAAAATCATATTTCATTTGTCCAGTTTTTGTATCTTTGGTCCCGTTATTTATCACCACTTAAACAGCAAAGTGCATTCAGACACACTCCTAATGGGTTTGCAGCCTCTGCCTGAGTCCTTTCTGTATCCTCCATTAAAATAAGGCCCATATCAATTGTTGGATAACAGTGAATATGTGCAGTGAGAAAAAGCAGAAATTTCATGTTTTTAGGTGAGAAATGTAAACTTGTTACCATAAATGTGGTCGTCATTCCTGGTGTGTTGACGTCTGTCGGTCCAGGTTTCACTCCCTGTTCTCTGCTGAGCCTTGAAGAGTTGGAGACGATGATGATGATGAAAAAAGATTGGAGGTTTGTGGCGGTGGCCTCTCTTCTTCTGGCCTCGGTGAACTGTATCCTCCAACCCACAAAAGAAGAACTGAACGGTAAGAAACACACTGAAAATATCAAACCTGAAATAAATGATGCATGAAGAGTTAAAGAATTCTCTTCTCATTGTAACTTGAGTAAATTAATTGAAAATTGTTTCGACCACTGAATTATTTCTGCACCCAGAGAAGTATTTTATAACTTAAGTCTTAAATGTATAACTGATAAGCTTTTTGTTTCAATGGTTTGAGACTCTATTTTTGATGAAAAGTACATGAGATATTTAATAACGCTCCTATGACCTGTGAGCTAAAAAGAATCATTGTGTGAGCACTAGCTTGTATTTTAATGAGAATGTCCTAGAGATGTCTTAGAAAAAGTATTACAATTAAATCACTTATTGCAAAAACTAGAAGGGGCAACAGCTGTGACTTGAATTTCCGAGGAGTCCCAAAAATAAATGATTTGTGAATCTGTGACAGTTTAATAGAGCCGTTCCCAAATTTAATAAGACCACGGCACACTTTGAAATCTGAAAATGATTTGTGGCCTACACAAACATTAATCACAGTTTTGGTTGATGCGGAAGACTAAGATGATGTGTGTGTGTGTGTGTGTGTGTGTGTATAAATATAACTTTACTCAAGCGCTTGGCAAAATTCTATTGTACCTGCATTAATGGTAAATGTCCACCAGGTGGAGATATTGTTCCATTTCAAGAACCTTGAGTACAGGCTGCTGTAGGACACCACCAATAATGACCAACCCATTGTTTATATTAAATGTACAACCAGGGCTTAATTTGAGGGGGAGCAAGCCGGAGCGCGCTCCGGAACCTCGGACGTGCTCTCCGGAACCTCTGACGTTGGCTCCGCCAGCTATTTATACTGGATCCGTGATCTGCCACCTCTCTTGACTAACAAAATTAAAAAAAAAAAAATAAATCACTGCGATTGCTCTCACTGCCAATCACACCGCCGCCCTCCTGTCTGCTGTGCGGAATTGCGCCAAATCTGGCAACAGGTCCAGAGGCTACACTCGCTGTTTTGATCCGGATGTTGACCGTAGCTGCAGAGCTCCGTGGCCACCGAGAGAGGACTTGGATTCTTTGCGGGTCCCGCATCTGTACCCCCGGAGGCAGTGAGTGAAGGGAGAGCCACGCATTGTGTTCTGCGTGTGTCTGTTTATAATCTTCTCGCACAGAAGAAAAAAGAGTGTTTACACAAGAGAGAAAAGTGAGAAAATGTTAATGCCTGTTTGAGAAAAGTGTGTAGTGAGGGGTTTTACAGCCATAAAACATCTATAAGTGTAAAAAATAGCGCTGACTACTTCGCGGATTTCATTTATCGCGGGTTATTTTTAGAACGTTCTCCCGCGATAAACGAGGGACCACTGTACATCATTAAACAGAAATTTGTACTCTATCCGGATTTGGTGTGACTAGTGTTATTAGGCCTACAATACATGCCGAGTTTATTTTTCAGTGTGGCGCACAGCGTTGTTCGCAAGCTCCCCGGCCCCCCTCGCCCTTCTTTTTTTTCTGCACCGGAGCCACCCATCCTCTGCGCTCCGGGACCTCCCACTTTACAAATTAAGCACTGTGTACAATTTAAAGGACCATAATATTTATTTGAAAGTTCAATATTAATAATTATACATTATTACTTATATATATAAAAATGGGAAAACAGAAACATTACAAGTTCTCTCTGTAATCTATCACTTTAGGAAAAGTTTTTTTTACAACTACTTCTAATCTCATTTGGGCTACTGGATTGTTGTACAGTAATTATGCTGCATCGTGCACCTTTTTCTCTCTATTTGAATACAAAGTTTTTGCAGCATAGTCACTGGAAAGTGATGGTGTTGTTGCGTTAAAGCAGACAGTAAGAAGCATGTTTTGTGTTTTTTTGTTTGTTTTTCTTGTAACAGAAATCTCCCTGATGGGAGAGAAGTACCTGGACAAGCAGATCGAGAGCGCCATTAACGGAGTGAAGGAGATGAAGAGCGTGATGCAGAAATCCTCAGAAGAGCACAAGAGGTTTTTAAAGGACCTGGAAACAACTAAGCAGCAGAAAGATGTAAGACTGTGTGTGTGTTGCATCTCATTTTAGGACCACCATGCTCCCTACTATACAGATGACTACAACTTAGTCAATATGGTGTTGTGTGGGCCGCTGAAGAGGAGGTACTGCTGGCCCACCACCACCAGATGGTGCCCTGCTTGGAGTGCGGGCTTCAAGCACGAGAGGGCGCCGGAGCCACTGGGAGTGACAGCTTTCACTCTTCATCAGCACCAGCTGTCACTCAGCCAACTCATCACCATCTCCATAAAGGCCGGACTGCGACTCCACCTCCTCGCCGAGAAATCAACTACCAATCAGGTAATTTTCTCTGCTGACTCAAAAACATTGAGTAATAATCTCAACTTCTTTACAGCCGTTTTCCTGTGGTGTGTCCTTGTCTGTGGGATTGGCGTTTGGTGTGATCAGTGACGGCTTCGCTTCACACCCCAACCAGATAAGTGGTTAGACAGGAGCTGCACGAGTGTGTGATTGGAGGTGGAGGTTCTCCCTCCTTTACTGAATACAGACTGTGGGATTACTGAGTGTGCGACCTCACACTCATCTGGACTATCTCTGTTCTCTGCCAGCAGTACCGGGTCTGACTGCTGAAGACAGCAGCCACCTGGGGCGCAGGGCTTGGCGGCTCCAGTGTTCTTCAGCTCCGTTGGCGGTGGAAGCTGTGTGGATCCGGCTTTTCTCTCGCCAGGTGTCTTCTATCGTCGAGCCTGCCCACACGTCACCTGGTGTATGATTGACAGTCACTGTATTGTTATTGTCTGTGCATCGTTGTGTGATTCACAACATTAAATTGTTACTTTTTGGCTTATCCATTGTCCGTTCATTAACGCCCCCTGTTGTGGGTCCGTATCACAACACTTTCACAACAGGATTTCTCGAGGGCGTCAACCATCGCTTGAACAGCCAATGGAAGAGCGAGGTGCACAGGCGCCAGCAGGAGGCGTGTTGGGTGAGCTGCAGCACATCTTAACCGCCTTTACCGCTCGGTTGGACTTACTTACCGAGCAGAGCAGTGTTCTCAATCGTAGGATGGAGGCTCTCACCGCCCAGGTGGAAGTGCGTGCTCAGGGTGCTGCTGCAGCACCTTCTCCTGCTGACCGTGTGCCAGAAACAGACATTCCGCTGGTCGTTCAACAAACCCCCCCACTTTCCCCTGAAGCATACATAAGTCCTCCGGAGCCGTACGGAGGCTGTGTGGAGACGTGCGCGGACTTCTTGATGCAGTGCTCGCTCGTCTTTTCACAGCGTCCCATCATGTACGCAGCAGACGCCAGCCGGGTGGCTTATGTGATCAATTTGCTTCGAGGAGAGGCACACGCCTGGGCTACGGCGCTTTGGGAGCAGAATTCACGGCTCCTAACGGTTTATACTGAGTTTGTGAGGGAGTTCCGACAGGTGTTCGACCACCCTCATAAAGCTGAGACCGCTTCAAGTGTGCTGCTGTCGATACAGCAGGGGCGTCGGAGCGCAGCGAAGTATGCAGTCGACTTCCGCATCGCGGCAGCGCGAGCCGGCTGGAATGCTGTTGCGCTCCGCGCCGCCTTTGTAAACGGACTGTCTCTGGTCCTTAAGGAGCACCTGGTGGCGAAGGACGAGCCGTGGGATTTATATGGGCTTATCGACCTGATTATACGGTTAGACAACCGATTAACGGAACACCGACGGGAACGAGACGAGGGGCGTGGCCAGGCACAAGCTGTCTCTCTTCCTCCCGGGTCCGAAAGGAAGCCGACTTCCCCACGCTCCACTGCCAGGGCTCTCCACGTGACAACAGCTCCCCCTGCTGACGTTGCTATGGAAACGAGCAGGGCCAAAAAACGATCAGATCAGAGACAAAGGAGGCTGATCCGTGGAGAGTGTTTTCTCTGCAGCTCTACCGAGCACATACAGAGAGAATGCCCCAAACGGTCAAAACAACAGCACTCGTCCTTAGAGACTGGGCTAAGGGTGGGCCACAACACCCACATGGGGAAACCCCGATGATCTGGACGAATCCCAGTCACGATCCTGAGTGGGGATCTAACCCTTCACGCCCCAGCACTGGTGGACATGGGGTCGGAGGGGAATCTGCTGGATAGCAGATGGGCAAAGGAGGTTGGGCTCCCTCTAGTGGCCTTACCGTCACCATTGTCGGTGCGGGCGCTAGATGGCACCCTTCTTCCACTAATCACACACCAGACACAGCCAGTGACATTGGTGGTGTCTGGGAATCACAGGGAGGAGATTGTGTTTTATGTAACACCTTCTACCTCCCGAGTGATTTTGGGTTTTCCATGGGTGTTGAAACACAATCCCCGAATTGATTGGCTGTCTGGGGTTGTGGTTCAGTGGAGCGAAACCTGCCACCGGGAGTGTTTAGGATCCTCGGTTCCACCCAGTGTGACTGCTAAGGAGGAGGTTTCAGTCCCCCCCAATCTGACGGCGGTGCCGGCCGAGTACCACAACCTTGCTGACGTCTTCAGCAAGGATCTGGCGCTCACGCTGCCCCCGCACCGTCCGTACGATTGTGCCATTGATTTGATACTGGGCGCTGAGTACCCGTCCAGCAGGCTGTACAACCTCTCACGTCCGGAACGCGAATCAATGGAGACCTACATCCGGGACTCGTTAGCTGCCGGGTTGATCCGGAACTCCACCTCCCCGATGGGTGCTGGTTTCTTTTTTGTGGGCAAGAAGGACGGCGGACTCCGTCCATGCATTGATTACAGAGGGCTGAACGAGATCACGGTTCGCAACCGATACCCGTTACCTCTGTTGGATTCAGTGTTCACGCCCCTGCATGGAGCCCAAATTTTCACGAAATTGGATCTAGGAATGCTTATCACCTGGTTCGGATCCGGGAGGGAGACGAGTGGAAGACGGCATTTAACACCCCGTTAGGTCACTTTGAGTACCTGGTCATGCCGTTTGGCCTCACCAATGCGCCCGCGACGTTCCAAGCATTGGTTAATGACGTCTTGCGGGACTTCCTGCATCGGTTTGTCTTCGTATATCTAGACGATATACTCATCTTTTCTCCGGATCCTGAGACCCATGTCAAGCATGTACGTCAGGTCCTACAGCGGTTGTTGGAGAACTGGCTGTTTGTGAAGGGCGAGAAGTGTGAGTTCCACCGCACTTCTTTGTCCTTCTTGGGGTTCATCATCTCCTCCAACTCCGTCGCCCCTGATCAGGCCAAGGTTGCGGCGGTGAGAGATTGGCCCCAACCAATGAACCGTAGGAAACTACAACAGTTCCTCGGTTTTGCAAATTTCTACCGGAGGTTCATCAAGGGCTACAGTCAGGTAGTTAGCCCCCTGACAGCCCTGACCTCCACAAAAGTCTCCTTCACCTGGTCGGATCGGTGCGAAGCCGCGTTTAGGGAGTTGAAACGGCGGTTCTCGACTGCACCGGTTCTGGTGCAGCCCGATCCCAAGCGCCAGTTTGTTGTTGAAGTGGATGCCTCTGACTCAGGGATGGGAGCCGTGCTGTCCCAGAGCGGGGAGTCCGACAAGGTTCTCCATCTTTGTGCCTACTTTTCCCGCAGGTTGACAGCTGAACGGAACTATGACGTCGGCAGTCGGGAACTTCTTGCGGTGAAGGAGGCTCTTGAGGAGTGGAGACACCTGTTGGAGGGAGCATCGGTACCATTTACAGTTTTCACGGACCATCGGAACCTGGAGTACATCCGGACCGCGAAGCGTCTGAACCCCAGGCAAGCCCGCTGGTCGCTGTTCTTCGGGCGTTTTGACTTCCGGATCACCTACCGCCCCGGGACAAAGAACCAACGATCTGACGCCCTGTCCCGGGTGCACGAAGAGAAGGTCAAGACCGAGCTGTCAGACCCCCCTGAAACCATCATCCCCGAGTCCACTGTCGTGGCCGCCCTTACCTGGGACGTGGAGAAGACCGTCTGGGAGGCCCTGACACGGAGCCCGGACCCGGGGACAGGTCCAAAGAACAAACTGTACGTCCCACCAGAGGCCAGGGCTGCAATCCTTGACTTCTGTCACAGTTCCAAGCTCTCCTGTCACCCAGGGGTGCGAAGGACTGGGGCAGTGGTCCGGCAGCGCTTCTGGTGGGCGTCTATGGAAGCCGACGTCCGGGAGTATGTCCAGGCCTGCACCACCTGTGCCAGGGGCAAAGCTGACCATCACAAGGCCCAAGGTCTCCTCCAGCCTCTGGCTATGCCTCGTCGCCCCTGGTCTCATATCGGCCTGGACTTTGTCACGGGCCTCCCGCCGTCCCAGGGCAACACCACCATCTTAACAATAGTGGACCGGTTCTCCAAGGCGGCCCACTTCGTGGCCCTCCCGAAGCTCCCAACGGCCCAGGAGACTGCAGACCTCCTGGTCCACCACGTCGTGCGTCTGCATGGGATTCCATCAGACATTGTCTCGGATCGTGGTCCTCAGTTCTCCTCCCAGGTCTAGAGGAGTTTCTGCAGGGAACTGGGGGCCACAGTCAGTCTCTCGTCTGGGTACCACCCCCAGACGAACGGGCAGGCAGAGCGGACGAACCAGGAACTGGAGCAGGCCCTCCGCTGGCTGACCTCCACGCACCCGACGGCCTGGAGTGACCATCTGGCCTGGATCGAGTACGCTCATAATAGCCAAGTTCCATCTGCCACCGGCCTCTCCCCGTTTGAGTGTGTTTGGGGTACCAGCCCCCATTGTTTCCACTGGTGGAGGGAGAGGTCGGGGTGCCCTCGGTCCAGGCCCATCTGAGGAAGTGCCGTCGGGTGTGGCGTACCACCCGCTCTGCCCTGCTCAGAGCCCGGACGAGGGCTAAGGCCCATGCAGACAGCCGGCGTTCCCCGGCCCCTGCATACCAGCCCGGGCAGGAGGTTTGGCTATCCACAAAGGACATCCCCCTGCAGGTGGAATCCCAGAAGCTTAAGGACAGGTACATAGGACCTTTTGCCATTACCAAAGTCCTCAGTCCGGCTGCAGTGAAGCTGGTAGCTTCAGCTTCACTGCGGATTCATCCAGTGTTCCATACCTCAAGGATCAAACCCTACCACACGTCGACTCTCTGCACTCCTGGACCGGCGCCGCCCCCTGCCCGGATCATAGATGGAGAGCCTGCCTGGACCGTCGAAAGGGCCGGGGGTTCCAGTATCTGGTGGACTGGGAGGGGTATGGACCCGAAGAACGCTCCTGGGTGAAGAGGAGCTTCATCCTGGACCCGGCCCTCCTGGCCGACTTCTACCGGCGGCACCCGGACAAGCCTGGTCGGGCGCCAGGAGGCGCCCGTTGAGGGGGGGGTCCTGTTGTGTGGGCCGCTGAAGAGGAGGTACTGCTGGCCCACCACCACCAGATGGCGCCCTGCTTGGAGTGCGGGCTTCAAGCACGAGAGGGCGCCGGAGCCACTGGGAGTGACAGCTGTCACTCTTCATCAGCACCAGCTGTCACTCATTCATCATCATCACCATAAAGGCCGGACTGCAACTCCACCTCCTCGCCGAGAAATCAACTACCGAAGAGGTAATTTTCTCTGCTGACTCAAAAACATTGAGTAATAATCTCAACTTCTTTGCAGCTGTTTTCCTGTGGTGTGTCCTTGTCTGTGGGATTGGCATTTGGTGTGATCAGCGACGGCTTCGCTTCACACCCCAACCAGATAAGTGGTTAGGAGCTGCACGAGTGTGTGATTGGAGGTGGAGGTTCTCCCTCCTTTACTGAATACAGACTGTGGGATTACTGAGTGTGCAACCTCACACTCATCTGGACTGTCTCTGTTCTCTGCCAGCAGTACCGGGTCTGACCGCTGAAGACGGCTCCGTTGGCGGTGGAATCTGTGTGGATCCGGCTTTTCTCTTCTATCGTCGAGCCTGCCCACACGTCACCTGGTGTATGATTGACAGTCACTGTATTGTTATTGTCTGTACATCGTTGTGTGATTCACAACATTAAATTGTTACTTTTTGGCTTATCCATTGTCCGTTCATTAACGCCCCCTGTTGTGGGTCCATGTCACGACACTTTCACAACATATGGGCTGGGCATGAAAATGAATGACAATTGCGTAGGTTAAAAACTCCTACAGGTGTTTTTTTTTTTTTTTTTTTTTTTTTTTTTTTTTGCTGGTTGGATACATGTAGAAGGTGGAGAAAGACCAGATGTTTACCTGGATGGGTATCTGACGTGACCCCGGGTGGTTCCTTTTGGCTGAAGGATGTAGGTACGAAGGTGTTGTAAACCCAGCTCTTATGTGGTGCAGTCTCGATTGAAAATTTGGCAAATACAGAGAAATATAATTTATTGAAATTGAATGTGAAATCAGACAGATCTGGGTTCTTAATGAACATAGCTCATGCAGGAACTCATTCAGAGGGACTCCCAAACATTGGTACAGTGATGTTGTCATAGAGAGTGGGGAGTGTTCCCCTGTTAGAATGGGTGGACCTGTTCTCACAACTCGTTCCTATTACACAGCGAAAGAGGGGCGGTCCATCCATATCGCATGCTCAGCGCATGACAAAATAAAGGTTATGTCAGCCCATGGCATTAACTTGGTCAGCCTAGAAAGGCACAAAAACAGGGCTTTGGGTTGGCGACTAAACCGGTGAACCACTACAAGTGTTGTTATGCCAACGCTGTAAGTGAAGACGCTGGCAGTTCTGAGTGGATAAAAACCCTTAGCAAGCATGCAGTGACCCTTCACATGCAGATAAGTGATTTCAGCAAGAAAGCAGCAACCCAATGCAGAAAAGAGAAGTAGCCTTGCTGGTAGTAAAATATGATGCTTATACGTATTAGCAAAAACATGTCTAAGATAGTCATTAACAGTGTAATATATGATAACTTTAAATTGGAAATTTCTTATAAAATCCAGGTGCAGAAGACTAAATGTGGAATTTTAACAGTTGTTAAGAATTTTTAGAATTTTTATTCACCACTTTAACCAAAAAACACAACCTTCAGAAAGTCAAACTTTGCTACAGCTTTGCTAATGCGTTATCTCGTGGAAGCATGTTGCAACAAGTAACGTTGTACAAGCAAGCGTATGTCTTATACGCCGCCTGTGTGCGCCTGCAGGAGGCCATAAAAAACGCACAGGAGATGGAGGCCAAGCTGGAGCAGCGGGAGGAGGTCTGCAACGAGACCACGAAGGCTCTGTGGGAGGAGTGCAAGCCCTGCCTCAAGGTCACCTGTGTCAAGTACTACTCCAGAACGTGCAGCAGTGGATCTGGATTAGTGGGACGCCAGGTCAGTTGGTCACACGAACAAGATCAAAGCAATAACAGTGCTACAAATATTTTTTTACGCAACACTTTTGGTTTTGCTCCCATTTTGTATGAGATGAACTCAAAGATCTAAAACTTTTTCCACATACACAATATCACCATTTCCCTCAAATATTGTTCACAAACCAGTCTAAATCTGTGATAGTGAGCACATCTCCTTTGCTGAGATGATCCATCCCACCTCACAGGTGTGCCATACCAAGATGCTGATTAGACACCATGATTAGTGCACAGGTGTGCCTTAGACTGCCCACAATAAAAGGCCACTCTGAAAGGTGCAGTTTTGTTTTATTGGGGGGGGATACCAGTCAGTATCTGGTGTGACCACCATTTGCCTCATGCAGTGCAACACATCTCCTTCGTATAGAGTTGATCAGGTTGTCAATTGTGGCCTGTGGAATGTGGGTCCACCCCTCTTCAATGGCTGTGTGAAGATGCTGGATATTGGCAGGAACTGGTACACGCTGTTGTATACGCCGGTCCAGAGCATCCCAAACATGCTCAATGGGTGACATGTCCGGTGAGTATGCCGGCCATGCAAGAACTGGGACATTTTCAGCTTCCAAGAATTGTGTACAGATCCTTGCAACATGGGGCCGTGCATTATCCTGCTGCAACATGAGGTGATGTTCTTGGATGTATGGCACAACAATGGGCCTCAGGATCTCGTCACGGTATCTCTGTGCATTCAAAATGCCATCAATAAAATGCACCTGTGTTCCTCGTCCATAACATATGCCTGCCCATACCATAACCCCACCGCCACCATGGGCCACTCGATCCACAACATTGACATCAGAAAACCGCTCACCCACACGACACCACACACACTGTCTGCCATCTGCCCTGGACAGTGTGAACCGGGAATCATCCGTGAAGAGAACACCTCTCCAACGTGCCAAACGCCAGCGTATGTGAGCATTTGCCCACTCGAGTCGGTTACGACGACGAACTGGAGTCAGGTCGAGACCCCGATGAGGACGACGAGCATGCAGATGAGCTTCCCTGAGACAGTTTGTGCAGAAATTCTTTGGTTATGCAAACCGATTGTTTCAGCAGCTGTCCGAGTGGCTGGTCTCAGACAATCTTGGAGGTGAACATGCTGGATGTAGAGGTCCTGGGCTGGTGTGGTTACACGTGGTCTGCGGTTGTGAGGCTGGTTGGATGTACTGCCAAATTCTCTGAAACACCTTTGGAGACGGCTTATGGTAGAGAAATGAACATTCAATACACGAGCAACAGCTCTGGTTGACATTCCTGCTGTCAGCATGCCAATTGCACGCTCCCTCAAATCTTGCGACATCTGTGGCATTGTGCTGTGTGATAAAACTGCACCTTTCAGAGTGGCCTTTTATTGTGGGCAGTCTAAGGCACACCTGTGCACTAATCATGGTGTCTAATCAGCATCTTGATATGGCACACCTGTGAGGTGGGATGGATTATCTCAGCAAAGGAGAAGTGCTCACTATCACAGATTTAGACTGGTTTGTGAACAATATTTGAGGGAAATGGTGATATTGTGTATGTGGAAAAAGTTTTAGATCTTTGAGTTCATCTCATACAAAATGGGAGCAAAACCAAAAGTGTTGCGTTTATATTTTTGTTGAGTGTAGAATGACGGTAAATGGTCATTCTGGCCTGTAGGACAAGAAAGAACCCTGTGAATAAAACATGGACCAGCCAGACATAGGCTGTGGAAATGAAAACTTGGTTTGTTTTTGAATAATCCTGTTGACAATCAAACCAACCAGCAAACCGACACGGGCAAAAAAAATGACCTGCTGTGCAAAGATTAAGAGTTAAAAAAAAAAACAAAAACTGATCCGGAATCACATTGACCGGTTTCTTTTTCAGATATCCTGCCAAAACTGTTCCTGGCTGCCTTTTTGATCATCGATTTATCAACTTAATGTGTTACAAAATCCAAAAAAATTCTTAAGAATTTCATATTTCTACTAATCGGGAAGAAAAATGTTCCCAGAACTAATAACTTAACAAAAGTGCATTTTCTCTCCTTCTTAGATTAAAAAGAGGCACAATATCTGACTGAAGCACAGCAAGTTTTATCTGACAAACCACATCTGAAGACTAAACATCAGAGCCGTTCGCCTGCATTTATCTTGTTTATATGATTCTTTCAGCAAAAATGTCTTTTCACACGGTGGGTGCAGCGTCAGTGGCGTCACTCTGTTTTGACTCGGACGACAAAAACATGGATCAGACAAAACAATCTCAAAATTTAAGAAAAGCAATGTAACAGAGTGGGCAGGGTGACTTAGGCCTCTTTCCCACGAATAAGTCATGAAGGGGAGGTGATGGTCTAGTGGTTAAGGTGTTGGGCTTGAGACCAGAAGATCATCGGTTCAAATCCCCACCTGACTGGAAAATCACTAAGGGCCCTTGGGCAAGGTCTTTAATCCCCTAGTTGCTCCCAGTGTGTACTGAGCGCCTTGTATGGCAGCACCCTGACATTGGGGTGAATGTGAGGTATAATTGTAAAGCGCTTTGAGCGTCTGATGCAGATGGAAAAGTGCTATATAAATGCAGTCCATTTACCATGAATAATGAGCCACGCATGGGTGTGTCAGCGATTATTCAAAGAATGATCCTCACATATTAGCCTCTAGTGCATATGATCCACGTCAAGCCATGTAGCGCCATGATAACGCGATGTTGGTGCACATTTGGCATGGGTTTGGTCCAGACTTCCACCCCTCACACACCTGGTCCCTTTAAAGTGTGGGTTTTCAATTCACAGCATCCATTCAAGATGTTGTCACTTTTTTAAAATGCAGTCCAAAAATAGATGCTCCAGTATAGTCCGGCCGGTGTGCGCGTCCATGCACCAGGCTGCCTTCACCTGTGTTCCAGAGTCATTAAATGCACCAGATCAGCTAAGTTAAATGAATTTTAACTTTGTGTTCGTCCGTTATTGACTGCAAAATCACTCATTTGCGAGCTCGCTTTTTGCGTAAATGCTCATCTTGAGTGCAAGTCATTGCGTCAGTGCGCACATACAGCTGAGCTCATCTGATCTATTATTACAAGCTGTTAAATCTTTCATACACATACTTTTACAGCTGCTTGTAAAGAAGGAATAAACATGTTTTACCAACCTATTAAAATATTACAAAGACTTACCTCTTGGGCAGTGGTGGACACAGCTAACCAAAAAGTTAGCTTCGATAATCACTAATCCGATAACTGAAAAGCTATCTTTTATGACACTAAACTGATAAACTGCTAAAAAAAAATTCTTTATTACAGATAACCGCTAACTTTTAATATTGAATCATACGCTGCCAAATCAGATTACACTGTCGGCTTCTGATAAACCAGTTTCACTTTTCACTACTGGGTAAATTCAAGATTCACAAACACAAAAGGAACACACGAAAAATGAATGAATAAAAAATAAAACCCAAAACACTGTCATCACCTTTCAAAAGCAGTAAAACACAGTATTAAAAGTCACAGTTTATCTCGGTATTAAATACACCGTCATTTACGTATGAGCTAAAAAGCTGCTGCTTTTTTCACATGCTTTGAACCCTGCGGCTTAAACAACCAAAATACGTCCATTAATCAATCAATCAATCAATCAATCAATTTTATTTATATAGCGCCAAATCACAACAAACAGTTGCCCCAAGGCGCTTTATATTGTAAGGCAAGGCCATACAATAATTACGTAAAAACCCCAACGGTCAAAACGACCCCCTGTGAGCAAGCACTTGGCTACAGTGGGAAGGAAAAACTCCCTTTTAACAGGAAGAAACCTCCAGCAGAACCAGGCTCAGGGAGGGGCAGTCTTCTGCTTGGACTGGTTGGGGCTGAGGGAGAGAACCAGGAAAAAGACATGCTGTGGAGGGGAGCAGAGATCAATCACTAATGATTAAATGCAGAGTGGTGCATACAGAGCAAAAAGAGAAAGAAACACTCAGTGCATCATGGGAACCCCCCAGCAGTCTAAGTCTATAGCAGCATAACTAAGGGATGGTTCAGGGTCATTAATGCATTGATTGGCAGAGTAAAAGACATGTAGTAAATATAAATTCTTAACTGTTAGTTTCAGTGGGATTCATCTGACAAAATAATCCACTTAAAGCGTCTGTTTTAAAAACAAAAAAAAACTAAACGGTGTCTAAACAGTGAAGAAGAGTCCCTCTGTACACACAGGTACGCCGTGAGAGCTCCTCTCCCCCACCAATGATCACTTGGTGATTAAATTATACTGTCAACCACAAAGAAATAAAATAATGTTAAAATGAGTCAGTTTTGTTTTTGTGTCAAGTGGACGATAACACTCACTGCAGCGTCCAAAGTGAACCTGAGCTACACTACCCACAGTTTTCCCTGCATCGACCACCCAATCACATTTTGCACTTAATAATGACGTCATCAGCAAGCGACAGCCAGCCAGTCTGCTACAAACACACAACATATGGACTAAAATGTTTTATTTTAGGGTTTACAAACATTTTTGACCGTTCAAAAAAATGTTATTGGAACTAAATTTATCGGAAGATAAGTGGTCCAATGATGGTTTTAAAACTTATCTGAAAAGCTAATCTGCTTGCAAAAACATTAGCTTCGATAGTTATCGGTTATTGGATTAACTGAACTGTGCCCACCACTGCTTTTACGCTGTTCCAAATACGTTCTCCACCTCAGCTCACGAGACAGAGAGAGGGGGAAAAAAACGGTCCAGATGGAACAATCCTCTGTGATTCTAGAAGCGCTTAGAGGTGTTTTCAACTGCCAAAATGTGACAGAAAATGATTAATCCGCAAAATAATTATTTTATACACAGCATCCGGTGCACAAAGCAGGTGGAATTTTAGTACGCAAGAGGGCGGAACCAAAATAACCTATCCAAAATAGTCTGTCCTGTCCTTGTAGCTGCCAGGTGCTCGGATAATGGGCTTTTAACAGCCTCGTCCTCATCACAAACATGCCTCTAAAATCCTCATTTGTCCCTCGTAGTACCTCGTACACAAACTGTCCCACACTGTTGTTGCTAAATTTTGAACTTCTTGAAATTAGCGGCACACTCAGAGATGAGCCTCGTTAGCTGAATATTCTGCCTCTCAGAGCCTCTGTTCTCCCATGACTGTTGAATAACTGGACTCGTACCAAAAAAAAAACAAAAATCCTACGTGGCTCATTATTCACTGTTCATTATTTGGTGGCACCAGGGCTTTTGTAGTTAGCTCTGTTGCCTCACAGCAAGAAGTGCACATTTGAACAGCTGTTGTCGCCATCTAGCTGCCATTGTGAGCATTTCAGGGCTTCTGTATATTTTCTACTTTAAACTCATAATACAGTTTAAAAAAAAAAAGGAGTTCTAAATTCATGCAGGTAGATCATTGACCTTCTAGGATTAATGTATTAAAAAAAAAAAAATTACATTTTGACAGTTTTATGGTTCTTGAGTTTTAGGATGTAGAAGGTTTTGCCAGATGGATGGAGGGACAGTAATTTGTCTTAACAAGAACAACTTACAGTTGTGAACAAGATTCATGTAGGAGACAGGTCATTAGTAATAAGGACTTTATAAGTCCTGAATATGACAGAGTGTTTAGGTTCACACATCAAATGCAAAAGATTCCTCAAAAGTCTGTAAATTTTTAGAAAGTGACAGTTTTTATAATTTTGCTTCTGCGCCCCAGTTTGACTAATATTGAAGCATTACAAGAAACAGGAAAATGCTAGAAAAAAACTCTCTCAATGTTAACAGTAGTGGGGGGGGAAAAGGTTCCAGAGTTCTTTCTTGGAGCATGACCCACCCTTTGACCTGCCCTTCAGTCTGACCTTCCACCAAATAGCCTAAAAACTGATGTGTACATTTTTGCTGACAAACGACAAACCTCCATGACAGCGTGATTTATTTTTTTTATTTTATTTATTTATTTTTTTTAATTGAAATTTTTTGCTCCTTCTAGCTGGAACAGATGCTGAACAGAACATCTCCTTTCTCCATCTGGATCAACGGCGAGAAGATCGACGTACTGAATCGGGAGAGTCAACGACAAAACACAGAATTTAAGAATCTGGAAGACCGTTACACATACATGGCCGACGGCGTGGACAGCATCTTCTCCGACAGCATGAAGGTACTCTCTAAAATATGAGCGTGACTGGGGCACATTTGATTAAGATATAATGTAAAATATACATTAAATGGGGTTTTCAATGTTAAATTGAAATGGTCACAAAATCTGTAATGTTGATCAGATCCAGATCAAATGTCAGTTGATAAAGGATACCATCCTACATAATGCTCTCAAATATGAAAGAAATTCAATCTTTTTTGACAGAGTTATACATTTCTGAAAAGTTGTTCAATGTTAATGATAGAGATTTTTCCTGACTTTGACCTTGAAAACCGAATCAGTTCTTGCCTACCAGGATATGAATCCTCTGTAAAAATTTCATAATGATATTTGAAAAATTGTGGGCTCCAGGCTGTTCAAACGGGTGAAAACATAACCTCTGTCCACTTTTGTTGGCAGAGGTAATAATTATGTCCCCCACGAAAAACCCTGTGAAGCCGCCTCTGCTCTGGAGGGATGTTCTTGTTGCTGCTCAGATTCTTTCCACAAAGAACCGATTTGACAAAATTCAGAATCATTATAAATGTGAAGCTGATTATTTTGAAAAATGGTCATGTTGGTGTAATGACGCCGACTGATTGCACTCAGAATCAGAACTTTCCTGTCATACGTGAGGTTGTTTCCCAGCAATGACTGTTATTTTGTCTTTGTGTCTCAGGTGGCAGACCACGTCCCCTATCAGGGTCCGCTGTCCTTCTTCTCCAACTTCTTGGGTCAACATCAGCCGTTCACTCGTTCACTCTTTTACAACCCATTTCACGACTTCCAGAGTTTGTTCTCCCCCCTGATGGACATGAGCAGGAACGCCTTCAGTTCCATTGGCTCCATGATGGACACAGATATAGATACCGACATGCCAACCGACGAGGGTACAGTTTACTCTAATTTAGTCAAACATTGATGTTAATGAGTGAAATCTGTCTGTCTGTCATGGTCTTTCTCAGGGAAGCCCGATACAAATAGAAATGTTCTTGAGAAGTTGCGTCTAACCAGCTCCTGTTTTTCGAACTCTGTGTGTGTCCGTTTGCAGACGGCAGTGTGAACGAGGACGTGATCATCGCCAAACCTTTTGGCAACAGTAACATGACCTGCAGAGAGATTCGCCGCAACTCAGCCGGCTGCCTCAAGTTCCGCAATGAGTGCAGGAAGTGCAAAGAGATCCAGTATATCGGTGAGAAGATTCTCTGACATTTTTAGTGCAGTTTGAACCTGTTCTGGACATCTGATGGAAGTTGGAGTGAAAACCCCAAACAAATATTGAAAAAAGTCATCAAATGAACCGTGATCAGATTTCTCCAACCTGATGGAGCTCAGTGATGGTTTGTTGGCAGATTGCTCCGGGAAGAACCCCCTGGACACCCCCCTGAAGAAAGACCTGGAGGAGGCTCTGGCCCTGGCTGACCGTTTCACACAGCACTACAACAAGCTGCTGAAGAGGTTTGAGGAGAAGATGTTCAACACCTCCAGCATCCTGGACATGTTCAACAATCAGTTTGGCTGGGTGTCTACGCTCGCTAACAGGACCAACACCAAGGACGGCATCTTCAGCGTTCAGACGGTGCGTCAGGATGTTTTCAGATGTTAACTGCTCCATCATTGCCACCCAAGATTTTAATACCGCGCTGCTCAATGAACATAATATGACGCTCATACAGGATCCATGTTTCTGGAGCAGAAAGAATAAAAAAAAGAGGGCTGTGCCCTTTAAAGGATCCAGCTTTAAAGATGAGCAAACGAAGGTGTTCATAGTGCATTGGAGAGAACAAGATAGAAGCGCAAATGGGGGCAGGGGTGGAGAAGATATTGTACCCAAAATAATCTTATCTTAATTTTGGGCATGTGACATGGGTTGATTAATCTGTTTGCATGAGGTAAATACTGCACCAATTTTTGGCAGCATATGCAGCCAAGTCATTTGAAAAGGTGAGGTGCTGGCTCAAACCCACGTTTTGTCTCTGAGCAAACAAA
The DNA here is from genome assembly GCF_902500255.1 of Thalassophryne amazonica. NCBI lineage: Eukaryota > Metazoa > Chordata > Actinopteri > Batrachoidiformes > Batrachoididae > Thalassophryne > Thalassophryne amazonica. The sequence continues at coordinate 10,927,657 of NC_047123.1, read as the reverse complement.
TTTGAAGGGGCGAAGAATGCACGGATCGTGTTTTTACTACGAACAGTCTCATCACACTATGCACATACTACATTCTCATCCTTACCAATACTGCATTGCACTTTTTTATTTGTTCTGCAAGTTTTCTTGTGTCCACATGTAGGTTCAACAGTAAGCTACAGTCACAAAACAACTCTCCTACCAAAAGTACCTGTTTCTATTCAAACACAGACTCAGATATGCTCTGTGCGTGTGCATGCACATGTTTTGAAAAGAACCTCGACTTGTATGAGGAGGTGGGGGATTTTTTTTTTTTCTTTTCCATCCTGGGCAATGATGGGTACATTTCACAAAGCAGTGCACAGGCTGCTGCAGGGAGGGGCCCATTTGCGTCACACTTGTACTAAGTTAGTGAAGTCCCTTCTTGATTTTAAGTACCTCCTTAGTATGTCAACACAGTCATTACTACGTCCTTACGAAGTTCTTAATGTGTCCTGATTTGACCATGTCGTTCCTATGTTTTTTTTTTGTTTTTTTTTGCACACATCCAAAGTTTGACCATTTCCTCCACATTCACAGAGACCACACCCTATTGACAAGTTTGTACTGCATCCACCCAATTTTTTTTTTTTTTTTTTTTTTTGCAGACGTAGTGGAAACATGGATGGGTGCGGTGGTGGTTTAATATGGGCTCAAATGTATTTCCTGTTTGTTGTTATCCACATAAACACACAGTGACATCTATCTATCTATAACACTATGTAACAAATTTTTATTTTTGTTTTGTTCCTGGGTACACAGTGTGTTTTTCTAACCTGTTATGCCTTAAATAAATAGAAAATAGCTGTTATTCCACAGAAACTTTGCTTCTGTGATCAGGACAATATTTTGAAATTTGTCTGTTTTCAAGAATATTCTCGATTCGCCTTCACTACTACTGAGTAGTCTTCTAGAATATTCTTTAACAGCTAGAACTGTCCAGAATTTTCTAGAAGTTTCCAGAATTATCTAGAAATTTCAAGAAATTTTTAGAACTTTCTAGAACTTAAAAAAAAATAAAATCAAAGTTTGTGCTGAATGTAGTCATTTTTCCATAGACTTTAGACATAAGCAGTTGAAATATAACACTTAGCCAGGAACAAAAATTGTGTTACATAGTGTAATTATTCCACAACAGTATTTTCATCCTCACCTCAAACAGTTTGAACATTTACCATCGTCTACAGTTAATTTAAATAAAGAAAACTGGTAAACTATAAAAGCTAACAACGTTCTGTTATTTTGAAGTGTGACTAATAGGAATTTGTCTCGTTAGGTAATTTGTAAGGACAGCGAGGGTGATGGGGAGGACACCAAAGTGTCTGTGCAGCTGTTTGACAACCCACCCATGACCTTCTCCGTGCCCGGGGACATCCCCTGGACTGACCCGAAGTTCTCAGAGGTGGTGGCCCAGGAGGCTTTGGACCGCTACAAGGATAACAGTGTGTGAGTGCTCCAAGAAACCTACTCAACTGACGGTCAAAAAGCAATGATGCAAATTAAAATGAAAAATTAGTTCATTATGTTTCACGCATGGTGAAACATCAGGTAGAAACTCATTTAGCCATGGTGCTCTGATCGCTTCCACCACCTTTTATGATGAAATAATTCTGAATTTATGTGGAAATGATTGTTGTACAAAAGCTTCAGATCTGTCGCTGAGCTAGATGATGACTGGTATGCAATTTGAAGCAAAAACGAGGTGTTAATCCGTGAACTGCGTCATCGGGGGCACCGTTTTTTTTTTTTTTTTTAGGGGGACCGTTCAGTCTGCGACACCGGCTGCATTCTCAGCAAGAACCGCAATAAATGCTGCTTTTGCTTTAAACGTTTACCCCAATGGAGCACAATCAAACACGTATCAAGCTGTACTCACTAGGACAACCCCATTTAAAGATGTTTGAACATGATTGAATTTTAAGACTATATAAATACCCAGAAGTGACTACGTAATGACACTGATTTGGTAAATCGGGATGAAGTTTTAAACGGCTTGAAATTTCACCCCATTTCAAAATTGGCACCGATGACCGTAACTACTGGGTATAAGTTTGTTCAACATTGACAAAAGAAGGATGGATGAGTTACGATGATGCTTTGAACGTGCCCGTTCAAAACGTGCTATTCGGGATGAAACAGGAAGGAATAGGGGTATTGCTTTTTTAAAGTGGGTTGCCCAGGTAAGGGATTTATAAGATAGCCAGTTGCCAGGTCTGCACTTTATAAGCCAGCCTGAGAGGAGGCGTGCTGGAGTCAGCCGTTTCAGCCCATATTTTTTTTCTCAAGATGACTGGTGTCTGACTGAAGCCATGTCCAAATTAACATGACTCATAGCAAACATGACATTCATCCATAATGGCTTCAAAAACCTTTTGTTGAATTCTGGCGCTCAACAAACAAATGTGTGCATTGCTGCCATCATGTGGTCCTGACTGTAACCAACAGCTTACTTGACATTTAACTGCCAACCTCAGCGATAAAATAATGGTAAAGATAAAGATGTTGTAGCCTAATTTTCCCCCCCATTTTGATAAAAGGTTTTAAAAGTTGCATTTTATTATTTTTATGTACAGCAAAAAGTCATGAATATTGTGATTGGTGCAAGCGACAGTTGATTGAAAAACTTTAAAATCAGCTGTTTAGAAAAGGAATCCAGCCTCATCAGTTTAAGTAACAGTACAGGCTGTGACGTGCACATGCACTAGACTGAGTTCCTGTCTGTTGTTAAACTTTCCCCAAGGGAAACCCTGCTTTTAAACTGTGCATTACAGATTTTTTTATTTTTTTTTAAAGCCTTAAGACTCCAAAAAATACTGAGATATGTATATGCTAATTAAAAAAATTTTCATGTTGCTTAACTTGATGGGCCTTGTTTTTGTATTACGTATTCCAAAACCTCTCTCATCTGCGATAGGGAAATTGATCATAAAATGATAGAATTTCCTTTCTGAGCATCACTTATGATTCCTGGCCTCTCTCTTGCGTTTTTTCCAGCATGGTCAAGTAAAGAGTCGGGGTCCGGCCCGATCTTCACCATCTGCTGTCAGCATTCTCGACGAACCCCGTTGGAGAGAGAAAACACACGTGGGACCTCCGCAGCAAAACATTTAAATCCTTTAGGCTCTGCTTGCACAAATCACAAAGTTTAATCTCAGATTTAGATTATTAGAGCTCTTTGTTCTGCTGTAACATGAGGAACAGTGGATGTAGATAATCTGCAGTACCTCCACATGGAAGCCAGCCGAGCACTCGAGCTTCACAGCACAAATCTATCCTTGGACGGGAAAGACTGGTGGATTTGGGAAGAGCTAAACTGTATTATTTATGAGTTGCACGAAATATGGCAGAATGGGGTTATTGCGGCCGTTTTACAACCCTTCGCTGCATTTCTAACAGTTACTGCACTTTGCTAAATGCCAGATGTTTAAAGACTGATTTTAGAGACTGATGTTCAGAAAGTGTATGGAATAAAAATCTGCTTTGGTCAAATAGTTGGTAATGTTCAGCTTTGCTTTGAGGCCTCAGTATGACGGCAACAACGATTCAATAAAACCTGCTTGTACCCACGAGTCTGTCAAGTCTTTATTTAAAAAAAAAAGTTAATTAAAAAAATCTTTTCTGAAGAGGATGAGTTAACAATACAACAGTTGGAATTACAATTGCAATAATTAAAACAGTGGACATAAATGCACAGTAAACTCCACCATGACAATAATAAATATTAACAATAAGTGTTTTCACGAACGCAACATCATGTCGGCAGATTCTTGGATAATTACTGTAATCAGTATTAGGGAAGTATCGGGCACAGATGTTTGGGAAACTCAACCACAAACAATAATAGTGAGACCCTTCAGCTGCTCCCTTGTTTGCACTTGGGGTCGCCACAGCAGATCAAAGGTGGATCTGCATGTTGAATTGGCAGAAGTTTTACTGTAAATTTCCTCTATTGTAACCTTTAAATGATACGATTTGTGGTTTCTTCTTTGATGCCTACAATTTGTCACTGTAAAATGTCCTTTGTTTTCTTAAATGTAAAGCAAACATCTCAAAATGACCTACATATGGAATAAATGGTTTAATTTACCTCTCTGACACCCAAATCTGAACAGATTTCCCATTTTCACACCGTAAAGATCAGATCAAAGCAGAACTGAAAGTGGCCCAAATCTGCTACATCTTCATGCTTCACAAAAAGACCAGATTCAGGCCATTTCAGCCAAGAATGTGAACAAAATAGAAGCAACCCTTCAATTCATAAGAAAAACGCAAACTACGCTAACAGAGTTTTACATTTCCCATCAATGTGACCGTTAACCATTAAAGGAGTGAGTGAATATAGCGAAGGAAGTTGTTAATTTTGTAAATTGTAGAAAGACCCAACCAGGGACAGGGGTTGTGAGTTAAGATTAGTTATAAACTGTGTATCACAACAGTGGAAAATGTTTTTTGTACTATGTTTGATTGCATTGTCCCGCTCAAATAAATAAATCCAGCCAAGTCAAAAATCCTAAACGATCTCCACTGACGTAAATCCCTCAAAAGTCTTAAAATGTCAAAATCTAAACTGTTGCTGTAATCACAGTGTCTCTCAAGAAAAGACAGAGAAAAATGTTTAAAATATTGTGCCATTTTTATTTTTGTGTAAAAATCACACAGCTGCTAGTTGACTCTGCAGAGATACAGAACATCCATGCAGTTAAACACAAAGGATCCCACAGCCGAGAGAGAAGGAATTAAATAGAATATTCTCCTGCTGTTAGTCAGCAATTAATGCAAATTTACACGAGTCCAAAACTGTGAATCATACACAATATACACCACAGATCCAGGAGCAAATAGCATTCGTTTCAGAAAAGGAAGAGATGAAGGGTGAGGGTGTGAATCCAAACCAATCCCACATGACACCTTTAATGAGGTTTGGAATTCTGTTAGATCCAGGTCTGAAAAACACACACCTCAATAGCAATATTAAAAAAAACAAACAAAAAAAAAAACATGTTTTGACAGCGGTAGAGAAATAAGGCTTCAGAGGACAGATTTTTCACAAACACACAAATCAAACCCTTTAAAAAAAAACCCCACATCATCAACTTCCAGGGTTTAATGGAGACAAAATGGGAGGTTCAGATACATTTCCTTCTTAAAGCTTCATTTCTTTTTTCTTCTTAAATACGTGTGAAAGACATGGACAACCTGTAAGCGGAAATGAAGTCAAGACAGATGTGAAAATTGGGGGAAATTCAAGTTCAAAGTGCAGTTTAACTCTTAACTGGTCTCCACCTGAAGTCCTGATACGCTTCATCGACACCCAAAACTGGATCTGTTGTTACTTCGACCTGCCCCCCGTTTCCGCTGGCAACTGGGAAGTGAACCACGAGTCCGTACCACAAAAGACAAATTGACGAATTTCTGGAAGATCAGCGGTACGAAACCAGAGGATGGTGGTCACATGGAACGATGAGAGCGCACACAGCAGAGTGTAACTGTACTTAGTCAGTATCATCGTGCTTGCATAGTGCCGACTGCCAAGTTTCCAAGCCGATTATGTGCACTTGACCTCACCACCTGTGCAGATCTGTGTACCCGTGTTACCTGAACAGCATTGGGGGGGGATCTCCAAAATAATTCTTCATAACAGCAGCTTCTGGAACCCCAGCAAACCCTCCAGCGAGAGCCTGTTTGTCCCTTAATGCTCAGCAGTGCTGGCTTTTAGACAAAAACCAATCACGGACAAGAGCTTAAAAAAAAAAAAACACAGGAACAAAGAGGATGAAGATGTTCAGTCATTTGACGTGACGTCATTCAGCTCAAACCCCAAAAGACAATGTGAAACAACCACCAACGCTGGTCTGTGTTCTCACGGACGTGCAACGACCACTGCAAGAGGCACCAATCAAAATTATCCTGGGTGTTTATGATCACCGATAATCTGGAGGTGCCTTCTACAGTGCAAGTTCCTCAGACAGAGTGAAGGTCAGACGTGTCGACACATCTGGATGTTTGTCTTCTGTGTTCAGCTCGATTAAAAATAAAATCTGCTTTCTGATTATGCCACAGCACATGAACTTACCACCGGAGATATATATCACAGCACTAGCACAACGTTAACTGCATATAAAGAACCTCACAGGCATCAGCCAAAAGTAACAGCAGCTGCACCTGCTCCTAATTTCCATCATTCATGTGATGAGCTTATTCCCTGCAACAATCCATGATATGTCCAGCAGGTGGCAGACAGGTCTATGGTGTGTGCACCTGTAAAGTGCAGCAAGTGAAAGAACAGATGAAACCATTTCCTGGAGTCAAACACAGCAACACAAAAACAGTGGATGTTGTCTTGTAACTCTCCAAATTAAAAACACGTGTGGGGACGAAGTGATTAGATGCTGGACAACTAACACACCAGATCAATCCAAAAACTAACCATTCTGATCATGTCACTATATCACAAACCTGTCTGCCCCCTGAACACCGCCACCTACTCGACATGCCAAAGTGCACTGCAAGGAATAATCATCAGATGCATGAAGAAAATTAGGAGCAGGCGTGGTATTTTTATTCAGTTCAAAAGCGGGGGTGTTTTGGCAACCAAGGCCACAGCCAGTTGTACAAAATAAAAGTCTTTTTCATTGCATTTAATCTGTTTATTCTCATGTGTCCTTTTAATTTGTAGAAGAAGAACTAAAGTCTTGTACAGGTTTGAGACCCGTTGGTACCAGTATGCATCAGCCGGAATGCCAGTCCAACTCAGGTTAGTTTCCCAGCCAAGGCCGGGACACCGCTGGGTGGACTGAAACTGCAGACTGTCTTTTCCAAACACACAGACATCTGGCATGAGCAGGATTCAAACCTGGGTCTGGATATCTTATCCACTGAGCTACCTACTTCATGATTAAGTTTGGAGTACTATCGTTTTTGAAATTATTAGATAATTTCACACATAATTACATAATAGGAAGTAATTGTGCTGAATGTTTAAGGAAACAAATTATTCTGATATATAAACTGTAATCCTTCTTACAATAGTGTTCAGAATAATAGTAGTGCTATGTGACTAAAAAGATTAATCCAGGTTTTGAGTATATTTCTTATTGTTACATGGGAAACAAGGTACCAGTAGATTCAGTAGATTCTCACAAATCCAACAAGACCAAGCATTCATGATATGCACACTCTTAAGGCTATGAAATTGGGCTATTAGTAAAAAAAAAAAAAAAAAAAAAAAAAATGTAGAAAAGGGGGTGTTCACAATAATAGTAGAATATGCTGTTGACGCTACAAACTCAAAACTATTATGTTCAAACTGCTTTTTTAGCAATCCTGTGAATCACTAAACTAGTATTTAGTTGTATAACAGTTTTTCATGATTTCTTCAAATCTGCGAGGCATTAATTTTGTTGGTTTGGAACCAAGATTTTGCTGGTTTACTAGTGTGCTTGGGGTCATTGTCTTGTTGAAACAACCATTTCAAGGGCATGTCCTCTTCAGCATAAAGCAACATGACCTCTTCAAGTATTTTGACATATCCAAACTGATCCATGATACCTGGTATGTGATATATAGGCCCAACACCACGTAGGAGAAACATGACCATATCATGATGCTTGCACCACCATGCTTCACTGTCTTCACTGTGAACTGTGGCTTGAATTCAGAGTTTGGGGGTCGTCTCACAAATTGTCTGCGGCCCTTGGACCCAAAAAGAACAATTTTACTCTCATCAGTCCACAAAATATTCCTCCATTTCTCTTTAGGCCAGTTGATGTGTTCTTTGGCAAATTGTAACCTCTTCTGCACGTCTTTTATTTAACAGAGGGACTTTGCGGGGGATTCTTGCAAATAAATTAGCTTCACACAGGCGTCTTCTAACTGTCACAGCACTTACAGGTAACTCCGGACTGTCTCTGATCATCCTGGAGCTGATCAGTGGGTGAGCCTTTGCCATTCTGGTTATTCTTCTATCCATTTTGATGGTTGTTTTCCATTTTCTTCCACGCGTCTCTGGTTTTTCTGTCCATTTTAAAGCATTGAAGATCATTGTAGATGAACAGCCTATAATTTTTTGCACCTGCGTATAAGTTTCCCCCTCTCCAATCAACTTTGTAATCAAACTACACTGTTCTTCTGAACAATGTCTTGAACGTCCCATTTTCCTCAGACTTTCAAAGAGAAAATGATGTTCAACAGGTGCTGGCTTCATCCTTAAATAGGGGACACCTGATTCACACCTGTTTGTTCCACAAAATTGACAAACTCACGGACTGAATGCCACACTACTATTATTGTGAACACCCCCTTTTCTACTTTTTTTTTTTTTTTACTAATAGCCCAATTTCATAGCCTTAAGAGTGTGCATATCATGAATGCTTGGTCTTGTTGGATTTGTGAGAATCTACTGGTACCTTGTTTCCCGTGTAACAATAAGAAATATACTCAAAACCTGGATTAATCTTTTTAGTCACATAGCACTACTATTATTCTGAACACTACTGTATATCAGTTTCCAAATGTGTATTTTATAAATCATTTATGATTCTTCTGTGCAACAGCTGACTTCTCACTGTATCATGATACTCATTAAAAACAACAGAAAGAGCCAATTTGATGAAGGCCCTAAGATACCATTATCACAATCTGTGATCATTTATTACTAAATTTATCCCTTAATTCACTCAATGCATTTCAGACGCTGTCTGTCTCCGCTTTTTCTTTTCTTTTTAATCTATGCATTGTTTCTTTTTAGTACTTTTAATTGTTGTTTGCAACTTTGTAATGAATGTAAAAACAGCTGGGTTTCTATTAACGATTTGTGCAAAAGTTAAGCGATATTTTCAGAATGGTGACCAAAAAAAAAAAAAAAAAAAAAAAAAAAAAAAAAAAAAAAAAAAAGTGAAAAGCTCTTATATCATCCACACACAGAGTCAGGGATTTTAGAAAGACATGACTTTCTGAAGAGTTGCCATTGCAGTTTACTGCAATACGGTTTTTCCAAATCACCTGAAACACAACCAACTTATTTACGATATGTGGGCGTCTCCCTCCTGAAACATGCGCGTCCCCATTGATACACATATACACTTCAAATTTTGCATTTTGGAGGGTGATGGAAACCACAGAGAAAATGTGTAACACAATAAACACCATTAAACAAACCAGAACATGACTGGGCAAACAACAACATCATGATTAGTAGCTGCACTCACGGTCTTTGGCTTTGGGTGTACGGTGTTGCGTATTCACGCACCATCCTGGCAACGTTATTTTCAATTTGATCGTCCGCCGCTTTCAGACCCATTGTGATTAGATTATGATTGGATGTCTAATATATGTAGCTCTGCAAAGCTGATTAGTCGGAGGATGAATTCACGTCACAGGGCAACTGTAAGCCTCAAAGTCTGACTCTGAATGAAGCCCACAGACTCACCATGAAGTCCCATCAAAGAGATTAAACCAGGTATATGAAGATTTTAATGAGGATTTGCAAAAAAAACTTCAGATTTCAAATAGATGATGTGCTGCAGCTGGTGAAGCAGCACATCAGCAAGCTGCTGTTGGATTTTCTTTTTAAAGTTTGAGTCGAAAGTTCTTTTTAAAGTTGTTACGTGAAAGTGAGAACTATCAACAGAAGAGACCCCCTGACGATGAACGCACGTCTGCTGTCCTGGTTAACCATCTATTAACAATATCCGCCTCATTTCACTCATGTTAAGTTTAATGTGGCAGACAAACGTATGTGGACTCATCAAGTATCCCACTGAACAGGAACACAGACGCAGAAACACGCGTTCCAAACACGCCGTTCTTCTTCAGTCAGTCTGTGAGCAAAAAGATCAGACAGCCGCTGTTAAACACGCCGCGCTTCACGGCTGCTACTTCAAACTGACTTTCAGTCAACCGCTGTCCTCAACTTTGCCTCAGAAAATTAAAAAGTGCCAGTCCCCCACCCCCATGCTCCTGGAACTCCTCCGCCAGTAAGCCTGTGTGGTCGGTCCATTTGGTTACGATTGGTAAGTGTGGTCGCTTGTTTTGATGGAACAACCTGCGGCGGCCCGAAGCCTCTGGAGCGCAGTGGGTGCAGGAAGCCGGGATGATGGCGGGATCGGAGGGGACGTCTCAGCCTTCTGGCGGTCTGTCAAGGAGAACTACAGCCGAGCTTTTGCTCCCAGAGTTGGTTAAAGATGAGAAAAAGGTCTGAGCTGCTCCAACTGAACTTCCAGAGATATTCTCTCCTCAAGTAAGTCCTGAAACACAACACATGTGCTGACAGCAGCTTCACTTTCTGTGTGTGTGTGTGTGTGTGTGTGTGTGTGTGTGTGTGTCCTCCATACCTTCAACTGTTGTTGCAGTTCACTGTTAAGTCGTGCCAACACTGTGTTCGTCTCCTTGTTTCTCCTGATTGAAGCTTGAATTGCTTTTTTTTCTTTTCCGACTGACCTGGGAAAAAACAAACAAACAAACAAGTGCTTGAATTAAAGACTGCAACACAACAAAAACCACGACTATACTTAACAAGACCAGTCAACTTATGCAGGAAGTTATTCTATGGTTTTTGGCTACCAGTCCCACCAGAAGTTTTACACACTTTCAGATCAAGCACGTGTAGGAACTTGGTGCCTGGGACCACCCACCGAGCAAGTTCCCTGGAACTACACACCTCCAGGCCCTTTTGTCTGTTTGCAGTCGCACCGCCAGAAGGAACCTGACAGGAGCACTTGAGTGACATAAGGTGGATGACAGTTGTTACACAAATATGGGGAAAGTGGTGTTACGCAACGCTTTTGTTTTATTCGCTTGGAACTGTTTACCCCCCTGTGGTAACCCCCTACAGGTACTCAAGACAAAAGTCCAATTCTCCATGGCCTGACAGTCACCTGAAGAATCTCCAAACAATATTTCAGACAAATTTATTGAAGAGTTTGAGAAAATCAGCAAAAGGTAAATTATTATCATATGACTGTTTAAAATATTAAAACCACTCACACTGAGCAAATATAAAGTCTTAATCTGACCTGTTATGTCGCTTCAGTCGGATTTGTCATCACAGGCTGACAATAAGACGTCCTTGTTTTGGAAGATGACGTCTGTGTAATATTTTAATTCCTTATCATGGAAATTACTGAAGAAAAGAAGTCCCTCGTCACAGCGCTCCATTCAGACATCTGCTGTCTCAAATAAATTTCATAAAAATAATAATGCCAATAAGTGTTTTTAAAGAAGCTCCTCCATGTTTGTCTGCTCCTGGTGTGTTTCTCAGCGTAAAACACAGGGCGCCCGCGCTTTGTCCCGCCAACAACAACCAGAATAAGTGAACATCAGGAAGTGAACATCAGGTCATTGGAAACACCAAAGAATGAAAAATAAATAAATAAATAACAGTATTACCATTACTTGAAAATAACAATTCTGTTCCGGAATAGAAAAATAACGCAGGGTCCTCCCCAGACAACAGAACAACAGCAGTGCGCCATTATACTGTAATGTCTGCGCCGTTATAGTACGTCATGCTCAGATATTTTTTAATCTAGCCAGGCTGTTTGTGCTGAACGGACTCCTGCCTGCTCGCCCTTCCCACACCGGCAGCCAAGCAGAGCAGAGTCACAGCACCGCAGCTCAGAGAGTGAAAGAACAAAAACTCTGTCAGTCTTCCAATAAAAAGAGCTCCTTCTGCCTGTGTAGCAAGTGACACATTAAGGCTTTATTTTACAGATGAAAGTCTTCATGCTTCCAAAGTTTGCTCAAATAAGCAGTGAGAGTGACCAGTCTCTCGTTCCCCCACACACACGACACACACACAGAGACAGAGAGAGCGCATGAACAACAGATGCCACACACTAAAAAAAAAAAAGCAGCAAAGCAATTTTAATCAATCATCTTCACCACGCAGCCTCAGTGAAACAGTAAAGTGTGGAAGATTCAGAAAGTTTTTCCATCCAGGGTTTCATCTTTAAAAGAGCAAATTTACTTCTTTATTTCTTGCAGAAGTATTTTTTTTTTCATTTTCTTTTTATTATTGTTGTTTATGCACCAATGACCCCAGATCAAATTACTTGTATGTGAGAACTTACTTTGCAATACGAGGTCTGTCCAAAACGTATCAGACCTTTTTATTTTTTTCAAAAACTATATGGATTTGAATCACGTGTGATTGCATCAGCCAAGCTTGAACCTTCATGCGCATGCGTGCGTTTTTTCACGCCTGTAGTTGCGTCATTCGCCTGTGGGCAGGCTTTCAGTGAGCACTGGTCCACCCCTCTCGTCGGATTTTTATTGCGAGTAAAATGTCTGAATGATTTGGAGCTTTGCTGCATCAAATTTTTCCAGAAACTGTGAGAGACAGCCAGGTGGACACCATTCGGAAGATTCAGACGGCTTTCAGGGACGATTCTATGGGGATCACACAGACTGAGGAGTGCTACAGCTGGTTTAAAGACCGCCCACAGCACCTGAGAGCATGCCGCGTTCCAAGATCATTTCCAAACTGAACGCTGTGTTGATCCGGGACATCGTCTGACTACCACAGAAATGACAGAAGACGTGGACATCAAGACTTTTTCGGCACATTCCACTGTTACAGGAGTTTTGTTATGGAAAGAGGAGCGGAGGAATGCGCCACCGTGCCGCAAATGGCGCGGCACAAAACCACAGGAATTCGCGCGTCGGGACAGAGCCGCATGGCGCAAAGCAACGCCGTGATGAAGCCTCACAGGACATGTTGTGGCATGTCCAGCTAATCCACAATTTCTCAGATAGTCACACAACTGAAAAGCCACCGAAAGTCATCTGAAAGCCGTCCTGTGAGACCAACACAGAGGTGGTTTTGTGCCGCACCATTCGCGGCACGGTGGCACATTCCTCCGCTCCTCTTTCCATGACAAAAACTCCTGTAACAGTGGAATGTGCCGAAAAAGTCTTGATGTCCACGTCTTCTGCCATTTCTGTGGTAGTCAGACGATGTCCAGGATCAACACAGCGTTCAGTTTGGAAATGATCTGGTCGTTTGAGCCTGTCGATCGCCGCTCGGAATGCTGCACGCTCTCAGGCGCTGTGGGCGGTCTTTAAACCGGCTGCAACACTCCTTAATCTGTGTAATCCCCATAAAATTGTCCCTGATAGCCATCTGAATTTTCCGAATGGTGTCCACCTGGAGGTCTCTCACAGTTTCTGGAAAAATTTGATGCATCAAAGCTCTAAATCATCCAATCCAATCCACTTTATTTATAAAGCACATTTAAACAGACTCGAGTCTCCAAAGTGCTGCACAGCAAAAGCATAGACACGCAAAACAGTAATAATAACAATAATAACAGTAAAATAGATAAGATAAAATAAAACATAAATAAATAAAACCATGATAAAACAATAAATTTCAATAAAATAAAAATAAAATAAGACACAAGGACCGTACAACTCACGCTGTGTTAAAGCCAAGAATAAAAGTGGGCCTTAAGACGGGACTTAAATCACTCCACAGTGGGAGCAGATCGGACGTGTAGGGGCAGAGCATTCCAGAGTTTGGGACTCTGGAATCATTCAGACATTTTACTCGCAATAAAAAGCCGACGAGGGGGGTGGACCAGTGCTCACTCAAAGCCTGCTCACAGGCGAATGATGCAACCGACAGGCGTGAAAAAACTCACGCATGCGCACGAAGGTTCAAGCTTGGCTGATGCAATCACACGAGATTCAAATCCATATAGTCTTTGAAAAAAATAAAAAGGTCCGTTACTTTTTGGACAGACCTTGTATATTTTATTCTGATTTGACAATCAAATTAGTCCAGATTTAGCTCTTGTTCAAACAAGACAAACAGGGGTTTATATATATATATATATATATATATATATATATATATATATATGTATATTTGTTAAAGTATTTATCCCAAGATGACAGTTTAGTTAAAGTAAGCCTGTCTTACTGGATTAAAGGTACAGTGTGTCATTTTTGAAGAGGAGAGCAAATGTTATGTCCATCAAACATTAATGTGTTTTTAAAAGTTTCAATGTTATTTATTTTATTAACTTAGACAGAAACATGCAAAAAAGAACTTTGATATTATAATATGTGTCATTTTTTTTGTCTATTATTCTTGCTTTCAATGCATCTAAAACCAGTCAAAATGACTCGCAACGCACGCCGCCTCAGGTGATAACTGCCAACAGCACCACTATACTAACCCTGTAACGCAATGTGAAAATACCCTCTGACATATACTCAACAAAAATATAAACGCAACACTTTTGGTTTTGCTCCCATTTTGTATGAGATGAACTCAAAGATCTAAAAGTTTTTCCACATACACAATATCACCATTTCCCTCAAATATTGTTCACAAACCAGTCTAAATCTGTGATAGTGAGCACTTCTCCTTTGCTGAGATAATCCATCCCACCTCACAGGTGTGCCATATTAAGATGCTGATTAGACACCATGATTAGTGCACAGGTGTGCCTTAGACTGCCCACAATAAAAGGCCACTCTGAAAGGTGCAGTTTTGTTTTATTGGGGGGGGGGGGGGGATACCAGTCAGTATCTGGTGTGACCACCATTTGCCTCATGCAGTGCAACACATCTCCTTCACATAGAGTTGATCAGGTTGTCAATTGTGGCCTGTGGAATGTTGGTCCACTCCTCTTCAATGGCTGTGCGAAGTTGCGACGACGAACTGGAGTCAGGTCGAGACCCTGATGAGGACGACGAGCATGCAGATGAGCTTCCCTGAGACAGTTTCTGACAGTTTGTGCAGAAATTCTTTGGTTATGCAAACCGATTGTTTCAGCAGCTGTCAGAGTGGCTGGCCTCAGACGATCTTGGAGGTGAACATGCTGGATGTGGAGGTCCTGGGCTGGTGTGGTTACACGTGGTCTGCGGTTGTGAGGCTGGTTGGATGTACTGCCAAATTCTCTGAAACGCCTTTGGAGACTGCTTATGGTAGAGAAATGAACATTCAATACACGAGCAACAGCTCTGGTTGACAATCCTGCTGTCAGCATGCCAATTGCACGCTCCCTCACATCTTGCGACATCTGTGGCATTGTGCTGTGTGATAAAACTGCACCTTTCAGAGTGGCCTTTTATTGTGGGCAGTCTAAGGCACACCTGTGCCTAATCATGGTGTCTAATCAGCATCTTGATATGGCACACCTGTGAGGTGGGATGGATTATCTCAGCAAAGGAGAAGTGCTCACTATCACAGATTTAGACTGGTTTGTGAACAATATTTGAGGGAAATGGTGATATTGTGTATGTGGAAAAAGTTTTAGATCTTTGAGTTCATCTCATACAAAATGGGAGCAAAACCAAAAGTGTTGCGTTTATATTTTTGTTGAGTGTATGAGCATGCAATCAATGAAAGAGTTGAAAGAATGTGACCATTTAACCCCTTAGAATAGGTCAAGGTTAGCCATCTTTGAGCTTGCCCAAGGTCTGTGTCACAAGAATGTTCCCTGTGAATTTCAAGACCCTGGCAGTAATAGGACTGGACTTATGCTGAGCGCACACAGAGGGACGGACAGACAGGGGGACGGACAGAGGGATGGACGGAGGCAAAGTCTTCGCAATACCCGATGGCCATATTTTGGCCTTGGGTAAAAAACATTTCGGGTTTTTTTACATTCCTACCAAAATAACAAAGGTTTATGGTTTTTGTTCCCGAAAACCGGTTCAAAGCCTTTTAATCACCAAATATGTTTGGGCAACAATCACGCCACACCTACATCACGATTTTTAAAAATATTTGCAATGTACTAAAATTAATCTGAATTTCTAGGTGTTTGATGCAAACTCCCTGATTTCCTTGATTAAATGTGTAGCGGTTCAAACTCATCGTGCAGCAGAGGCGCCGCACTGCAGGAGGCACGGCTGCAATTCAGCACATCAGGAAGCCTCTGCACAGTTTGTGCCACCATAAGTCTTTACGCTGACCAAAGGCAATGTGCAACAGTATGAAGGTATTTGCAGGAGTATGAAGGTTCAGCAGCATCTCACCTCATCTGTCTCATTCAGACACACAAGGGAGGGAGTTCATCACAGTCTTCAAAGCACTCAGGAAAAGAAACACCGGATTTTAATGGTGATTTTAAATTATTGCAACACACTGTGCCAGAAATTAGGCCGAGCCAGCTTTTGTCTGGTGGTACAGAGCAGTACAGGAGCACAGAAGGGAAAAGAAATCATCTGAGACTGCAGACCGTAAGGAAAGGACTCCAATATGGTTCTGCATTAATTCACCTAATCCTGATGAGACACCAAATACCTGGACTGAGCTGTGACACTTATTTACAAGTGTCTTACCGGGGAATGGAGGGCTGAGTGGCCAGGACAGCAGCAATGACGTTTGACTTCTGTGGAACGTGTTGCTCGTCTTCTGGTCGAAGCTCATCTTCTGACTTCAATCTCCGGCGTACTGGTTTGGGAGGAGGAGCTAGGGGACCAGAGGAACCTTTGGCCTAGTGGTGCAAAAAACAAATTGTACAAAATAAGATCAAACTCAATATTATACAATGACAATGATGATGAAAATGCAAAGAAAGTGCAAGACTGCATCTAGATTAACCCACATCTCTTACCTGTAAAGGTCACAACTTTCAATTTGAAAGTCTTTGTCTGTAATATGACAGAATAGTGTCACAATCTCTTGTTCATGCATAAAATAAAGGCTGTTATGGTGCATGATGCGTGGAACAGTGGAAAAGTAAAAACAGATTGGTCTGTGTTGCATTTGGCAGAAACAGTTTTAAAATAGTGACATCAACACATATTTAAATTAATATCAATACCTTTAAAAAAATGTTTGAACTATTTTGCGTGTTTCTGGCAATATTTTTGTGAATTTACAGGGTTTTATACCATCTTACAATGTGTGGGGAAAATGTGTAAACATGCACTTGTTTATTGCTGTATAAATCAGTTTTGTTACATCATGATACCCATTTTATGCCACAACAGGGGCATAGTTTTTCAGTTTGATCAATAATTCCAAATCCTTTGAAAGTTACACCTTGCATATTTAGCTACATCCAAAATTACATTAAAATTGTTCTTAAAATAACCATGTTAAACCATTTAGAAGGTAGAGATTTTGATGTTATTTTTAAACTTCAAGTGCACCCATTTTCGTGTAATTTCAAATGGTTGTCTGTCAGTATTCACCCTATGTATAATACTAATAAGTATTTTTGGCACTGTATTTTCTGGACTATAAGTCACATTATTTATTTATTTTTTAACTTGTTTGGCTGGTTCTACAACTTCCACGTCAAATACGTCACGTCAAAATACTGCATTATCACTTATGGCCAAAAACCTGCCCAGTGTACACATTTGACGAGCACCTCCAATGTGCTGATCTGAATCGGGTACCTTCAGAGCCACACTGACACAGAAAGCTGCAGTAAAGCACCTTTAAACTGGATGACAACCACCAATGAAGGAAAAAAAACAAAAAATACAAGGTCCAAAAGAAGGTGACATGCTGGGTCTTGGAGAAAGAGAAATTAATAAACTATGCTCTCAAACTGAAAGACTGCACTCTTGAATAACAATAACGTTCCTTCGCTCTTGAATGAAGAGGGAATAATCAGCACTCCACTTCTTTAAACTCTGTACGACACCAACAAGGAGGGTGGCTAGGCTAATGTTTAAAAAATGTAGAATGAATTTGTAAAATATGATGGCTTATATTTCATGAGGTGTTGGGTGGTGGCCAAGTGGTTAGTGCATTTGTTTCCAAATCAGAAGGTTCCCAATTCAAGGGCACCCCGATCATTCTCCCTGTAATGTGGAGCTGCTTCATGAAGGGTATCCAGTGTAAATGAACCAGTTCAAACAGCGGTATAGGGAGGAGGAAGGGTAATGAGGGTTAGGGTGTTTTTGTTTTTTGCTTCAGCTTGTAAATATATAGTATTTTGTATGTAAGTAGGTATGTGTAGGTGTATATTTATGTTTGTGTATATATGTGTGTACGTATGTTGATATATATATATATATATATATATATATATATATATATATATATATATATATATATATATATATATATATATATATATATATATATTGATATCGGTTTAGGTGTGTAGGAATCTATGTGTATATGTGGCAACGGGTATTACTGGTTGTGGGGAAGAAGGGGTAGGGATAAATAAGCTGATGCTTCACCCTACCCCTTTTCGGACATGTTGGGTACACAGTAGGAACTTTTTTGTTGTTGTCTTTACTGATCTATCTTGTAATTGTTGTTGTATCAAATGTTCGAAATAAATAGTTTTCATTCATTCATTCTAAATGTGCCAAATTAGCATGCAAATCCTACGTAATTGAATCTGCTGTGGCCACCCCCAATTAAAAAGGGAGAAGCCAAAAGAACTGACTATTTACGAGGTCTGTTAGAAAAGTATCGTACCTTTTTATTTTTTTCAAAAACTATATGGATTTGATTCATATGTTTTTACGTCAGCCAAGCTTGAACCTTCGTGTGCATGTGTGAGTTTTTCCACGCCTGTCGGTTGCGTCATTCGCCTGTGGGCAGGCTTTGAGTGAGCACTGCTCCACCCCTCTCGTCGTTGTTTCATTGCGAGGAAATGGTGGAATAATTTGGGCTTTTTTTTCCATCAGAATTTTTTCAGAAACTGTTAGAGACAGGCAGCTGGAAACCATTTGAAAAATTTATCTGGCTTTCGGTGAAAATTTTACAGGCTTCACAGAGAATAAGGAGTGTTAGTTACTACAGCTTTAAGGACAACCCACAATGGCGCACGGCGCGCCGCGCTCTGAGCCGCCATCGAGAGGCAGAAACCACCAGATCATTTCTAAACGGATCGCTGTGTGGAGCCGGGACCGTCGTGAGCAATTTCTCTGGTTATCACAAGAGCTGGACATCAGCCATTTTCTGGCAGATTTCACTTTTAACAAGAGATTTTGTCATGGAAAGCCGCGCGGAGGCTTCGCGCGTCACGACCGATTCGCTGATGAAGCGAGACAAAGGAACACCTCCGTTTCGGAGTGTTAGAGGACACGTTGGGACATGCCTATCTCGGCTTTCAGTGCTTACCAGTCGAGTGAGTATAAGAGAAATTGTGGAGAGCTGGGCTAATAAAATTTTGAAATTACTAAAGATGAGACTGTCTATTGGTGTTTCAGACATCAGATAAGTTTAAATGTAAATGTGAAGGGAAGCCGACGTACAGAGTTCACAGTGGCTGTGGTTCTGTCCTCTGCTTGGCTGTCACTCTTCACTGCTCTCAGAGGTCCAGCTCCATCTGGTGGTTTATCCTGGCAGCACAATTAAAATTCATCCATAAAAACATGGCTTGCTAAACAGGCAGTGCAACCAAACACCCAACAACAAAATATTTGAATATCTCACTGCCAACTGAGAGAGAGATACACTTGCTGTCACCACCTACCTGCCCCGGCTCGCTGAGTTTTTCTGCTTCAGGAAGGTTGGAAGGCTGTTCAGACGCAGCAAAAGCCTGGAACTGACTGAAGTCTGCAAAATTGGCCTGCTGAGGGATCTGCTGAGGGGATGTGGTTGCAATCACGGTCCCGCCTCCGGCTCCACTTTCCGCTTCTACACGATGCCCGCTGTGGGGTACTGATGTCTATTGAAGGAAAATTAAGGGGATCAGATGTTATTATTCCTCAAAATCACATTTATAGGTCAGAATTTTATACTTGAATTTAATATTTTGCACATATAAAGATTCTGATTTGGGGGGAGGGGGTCTTTTCTTTTAAAGGTACCATGTTTGATGGTGGATAAACGTGCGATATTCCAACAACATTAACACGATTAGAATTTTGGGTTCATCGTACCTGGGTGGGAAGAGGTCGAGGAGGTACAGCAGGCAGGTAGGTTATGGAAGAGGGCTGAGGCTGCCCTGACGTCGAGGCAGCAGCAAAGGTGCGATTCATGTCCAGAGATGAGGAGCGAGAATGGGAGGGGTGGGGTCTGGGTGGAGGAGGAGGTGGAGCCACAACCTTCAGAGCCTCTGGAGACGTACTGGACTGAGACCTGAACACACACATCCCAAATTCTATGACAGTGCTTAAACACGGACCGACTGACTGATCTGAAAGGGTCATAAAGTTAAGTGTCTTCGGGACCTTTCACCTGTCGTGACACAGACTTAGGTTTCACCTTGTTGATTTAACACTGAATGGATTAACTGCTGTGGGTCAATAACAAAAGCTCACTGCATACAGTGTGAGGAAAATGGGAATGACGGAAATACAGTGCAACTGGAATATATTCACAGTGCTTCACTTTTTCAACGTTATGTTATGTTACAGCCTTATTCCAAAATGGAGTAAAAATTTTTCCCCTCAAAATTGTACTCACATCACCAGATAATGACAACATGAAAAAAGCTTTTTTGTTTTTAATTTTTGCAAAAAACAACTAAGAAATCACATGTACGTAAGTATTCACAACCTTTGCTGGATAGTTTGTTGATGCACATTTGGCAGCAATTACAGCCTCAAGTCTTCTTGAATATGATGCCACGAGCTTGGTGAACCTATCTTTGTGCAGTTTTGTCCATTCTTCTTTGCAGCACCTCTCAAGCTCCATCAGGTTGGACGGGGAGAGTCGGTGCACAGACATTTTCAGATCTCTCCAGAGATGTTCAATCAGACTCAGGTCTGGGCTCTGGCTGGACCACTCAAGGACATTCACAGAGTTGTCCTGAAGCCACTCCTTTGATATCTTGGTTGTGTGCTTAGGGTCATTTTCCTGCTGAAAGATGAACCGTCACCCCAGTCTGAGGTCAAGAGCACTCTGGAGCAGGTTTTCATTCAGGATGTCTCTGTACATTGCTGTATTCATGTTTCCCTCAATTCTGACTAGTCTCCCAGTTCCTGTTGCTGAAAAACATCCCCACAGCATGATGCTGCCACCACCATGCTTCACTGTAGGGATGGTGCCTGGTTTCTTCTCAACATGACGCCTGGCATTCACGCCAAAGAGTTCAATCTTTGTCTCATCAGACCAGAGAATTTTGTTTCTCATGGTATGAGAGTCCTTCAGGTGCCTTTTGGCAAACTCCAGGTGGACTGCCATGTGTCTTTTACTAAGAAGTGGCTTCCATCAGGCCGCTCTACCATAAAGGCCTAACTGGTGGACTGCTGCAGAGATGGTTGTCCTTCTATAAGGTTCTCTCTCCACAGAGGAATGCTGGAGCTCTGACAGAGTGACCACCAGGTTCTTGGTCACCTCCCTGACTAAGGCCCTTCTCCCCAATCACTCAGTTTAGATCTCCGAAGAGTCCTGGTGGATCTGAACTTCTTCCATTTACGGATGATGGAGGCCACTGTGCTCATTGGGACTTTCAAAGCAGCAGAAATTTTTCTGTACCCTTCCCCAGATTTGTGCCTCAAGACAATCATGTCTCAGACAAGTCCTTTGACTTCATGTTTGGTTTGTGTTCTGACATGCACTGTCAGCTGTGGGACAGTTGCGTGTCTTTCCAAATCATGTCCAATCAACTGAATTCACCCCAGGTGGACTTATTTTTGTTTTGGTTTTAATCAATCTGTAAAAATCTTTAAAAAAAAAAAACTTTTTCACATTGTCATTATGGGGTATTGTGTGTAGTAGAAATTTGAGGGGAAAAATTAATTTCACAGCAATGTGAAATTAATAATGAATAACAAATCAGAATTAAGTGTATAAAAATATAAACTGAAGGGTATCACTGATTGATACCAAAACTGTATCTTGCCCGTGATGTAGTTCCACTAAATGTAGGTACAGTAATCATCATCATCATCAGCAAATTCGTCACATAAAAGTGAGAAACTGACCTTTGTCGGGCAATCGGCTCCTGATCTGATGTGAAGGAGTCAGAACTGCTGTAACCATCACCTTTAAAGGACATTTAAAAACAAACAAACCTCAAAACATAAAATTTGTCAACTAAGCTGTAATCAATTACATCAAGACTACAGCTCAACAAAAACGTTACCGTTATCTAAAGGGACAATACAGCTGTTGTAAATGGGAAAAACCTTTAAATCAATCAATAAAAAAAAATAAAATAAAAAAAAAAAATCCCATTTTAACAAACTATGTTTGAAGGTTTATAGGTCCTGAGCCTACCCCAACATGCATTGGGCAGCAGGTGGTGCATATCACAGACTCACCTACAGTGTTGGAGGCTGCAAACTTCATGGAGGTGGGAAGTTTAGCTTCTTCAGACATTTCTGGAGGCTTAACGAGTAGTGGACTCGTCGGGTGGTTGTGGTCTACGGGGGGTGGGGGGGGGGGGGGGGGGGGGGGGGGTTGTGGGAGAGATTTTTCCAAGAAGCTGTCAGTTTGTGGTGTATGCCAAAAGGACTGTTAAATCCCAAATAAATAAATAAAATGGATAAATAAGCATGCAATTGATAACATATTTGAGGTCATTTGATGTAAATAAACATGAATTGCTGGTACAGTGTTAAAAACACGAGTACATTAGATTTTTTTTTATTAGCTCTTTAATTTGGGATTTTTGTGCAGTGTTATGCACTTTTATGACTGACGTTTCTTTTGTTTAGTGCATGGATGCCTGTGAAAGCCCTGTATAAATACTTATTTACTTTTTTTTTTTTTTTTTTTTTTTTTTTTTTATAAGTCACACCCAAGTGTACATTGCAAGACCTTCCAAATAAAAAGGATACTCTGGAAAATACAAGGTCTGTCAATAAAGTAACAGTCCTTTTTTATTTTTTTCAAAAACTATATGGATTTCATTCATATGTTTTTACGTCAGACATGCTTGAACCCTCGTGCGCATGCGTGAGTTTTTCCACGCCTGTCGGTGACGTCATTCGCCTGTGAGCACGCCTTGGGAAGGAGTGGTCCCGCCCCCTCGTCGGATTTTCATTGTCTGGAAATGGCGGAATGAAAAGGACTTTTTTCCATCAGAATTTTTTCAGAAGCTGTTAGAGACTGGCACCTGGAAACCATTTGAAACCATTTTCGGTGAAAATTTTACGGGCTTCACAGAGAATAAGGTCTGTTACTACAGCTTTAAGGATCCCTTTAAGGACCGCGCACCGAGCTGCGGCGACGAGGCACAAGCCACCAGACCATTTCTAAACGGATGGCTCTGTGGATACGAGACCGTCGTGTGCTCTTTCTCTGGTTATCACAAGAGCTGGACATCAGCCATTTTCCGTCAGATTTCACTTTTAACAAGAGATTTTGTTATGGAAAGCTGCGCGGAGGCTACGCGCGTAAAGACCGATTTGCTTTGGAAGCGAGACAAAGGAACAGCTCCGTTTCGGAGTGTCAGAGGACAAGTTTGGACATGTCCAGCTCTCCACAATTTCACTGATACTTACTGGACTGGTAAGCACTGAAAGCCGAGATAGACATGTTTTCGAATGGTTTCCAGGTGCCAGTCTCTAACAGCTTCTGAAAAAATTCTGATGGAAAAAAAGTCCTTTTCATTCCGCCATTTCCAGACAATGAAAATCCGATGAGGGGGCGGGACCATTCCTTCCCAAGGCGTGCTCACAGGCGAATGACGTCACCGACAGGCGTGGAAAAACTCACGCATGCGCATGAGGGTTCAAGCATGTCTGACGTAAAAACATATGAACGAAATCCATATAGTTTTTGAAAAAAAATTAAAAAGGACCGTTAATTTATTGACAGACCTCGTATATTATTTATTTCACACACACAGACTTCACAATGGTTTGAGGTGTTAAAATGCACTTGTGCCGGTGCTGAAATGCACGGCCTGAGCTGTACTGTAAGGACCGATCAGGGAAATTTGGAAAGGCAGAAATGGCTTTCTGCAAAGCAAAGAGCTTGAAAGGCACAAAGAAATTCTCACATCACAATGCAACACAAAAAACGCCAGTCAAAAGTGTCTGTGCATATATTTACTTTCCAACTTTGTGCAGAAGTAATGATTAAAATGTTTACCTCCCAGCTTAGCAACGAAATGCAGCAGAATATCCTTCATGTCTTACTATAGCAACGCGTTATGGACAGTAACTATAAATAACAATTTTGGAGTTTTCAGCTTTCACGTAGCTTTTAATGAATCATGAAAATATAACAAGCACTGACCTGCGTGGTTTTTATTACAACCATTTTGACATCATAATGCAGAAATAAATGCACAAGTTCAACATTTTTAGTGAAATATCATGATGTGAACAATAGGATTTAAGCTGCTCTCACACCTGCTCGTGTTTAGCACTGAAAATTAAAACTCAGCACATCTGGGCTGCTTTCCCCTAGCAGCTTCACATTCGGTGCAGAGTCCTCTCAAGCAGGCTCGCTGCACTGAAAAAGTAATTTCTTTACAGAGCTCAGTCACAACCACCAACCACCTCGGCTCAATCTGTGCTCAGCTCGAGACATCTCACAGCAAAGCGCCTTCAACTCAACACAGCTTTGTTTTATTCTTTACATGCATGACATAAAAACTGTGCCACACACTTACCGCTGCCCGTCCTCTTTAGTTCCATCTCCTGCATGTGGATCTTACTGGGTGTCATCCGGATGGGAACTGGGTGGACAATGGCCGTGTCCTGTGCAGACCAACACACATGAGAAGAAAAAAGATTTACAAAGAGACATAGGTTGATTCCACTGTGAGAGATTAAACTTGTATCTGTGTACATGGTCAGACCAAACAAACAGTCATTTTATCAGCAAAGCTACACAATCAGAAAACATTCGGCCATGACCTTTGCTGCAGTATAACATGACTGTTGCATATGTCACCAGACAGCCAACATGCACAACTTCACCACTATCAGGATCAGAGTCTGTGCTACAAAATTTGTAACTTTACAACATCAACAGCTCTGCCAGTCTTGCGTGCTGACTGGATAGTGTGCAGAGGTGACAGTATGCCAATGCATTTTCTGTTAGCCTCATCTTTTATGTAAAACTATAAATAAAAAAAAAAAGAGCATAATGGCAAAGTTTTCCACCTTTCTGGCACACAGTGGGCGTGGCCTCACCCAATAACACATTTCTTCTTTGAGAGGCTGTCTGCTGAAGTATGCAACAACTTTAAAAGGCTGTCGGGGTCTTTTTGATGCATGAACCCAAAATACACAAATATCATACACGTTACTGGTAACCAATGAAACACCAAGGTTAAAAGCACTCACCCTACCCCCACCCCCAATTATGGAGAACGGTTTAACTTTTATCTACAGTGAAATGTTTCAAGAGATTCTTTGGTGGTGGAACAATGCTGCGTTCAGGGATTTTGTAAAGGTTCCACAAAGTGTCACCTGCAGCTGCTCTGTAATGTTGGGAAACTCAAAACTCAGAACTTCACTGTTCACTATTTTTCTTTCATGTTCGTCTTCAATACAGGGCTATAATGGAGGCAAATTTTTTTTTTTACTTTTATGTCAGTCCGAATGCAGCACTGCTGCATCACCAATGAAATGCTTGAATCAGAGTTCAAACAGCATTTCTGATTGCAAATAAAACATGAATCTGATGCATCATATTGCATCGTTCTAAGTTTGTACCAAAATAAAGTGATGTCAGTAGAAAGGCAAGTAAAACTACTTTCAACTTCTTTACCGTTTTTGCAATTTAGAAAATAAATAATTGGCAGTAACACATTTCATACGTGTATATTTTGGGAACAAACAAAAATTATTTAAATGTGTATTTCTTTTCTTTAAAAAAAAGAACACAGTGCTGCAAGCATGCTAGTGTCCGTTAAACATCAAGTGCCGTCAGATGCGGTGCACAGGTAATGCATTCACAGCCAGCAAGGGCAGAGTTTTTGGTCATCATCTCACTGAAAACAATGCAACATTCAGTTTACTGTCTGTCGCTTACAGCCAACATGTAAATGCAGCATCGGGCCGATTCTCCTGCCAATATATTGGACACCTAAGGTGCCAGTGAGATTGCAAAGAAAAAACAATGGGCGGGGAAGAAGCTGCAGAGTACTATGGTAATGGGGCTGAACTTTAAGCGTATGGAGAGGCTTTTATCCCGACACTGCAAAACATCTTTGCTTCCATTTAGAAGATGACAAACTAGTTCTGAAGGTAGTGAGAGCATTTGCAGCTGATTGTTACACTTTCTGAAACAGCCTGAGAACCCAAACGCACCTCAATAACTTGCTGAATATCACAGCAAGTACATCCACACAGGTACTGCGAGTACTGTGCTGAGTGGAAGCAGAGTTTCAGGTAGGGATGGGAATCCAAAACAAGTTCCTGCTGAGAACTAGTTTTAAATTGTCCGAGCAACCAGAATGCATGTCTCTGAGGATATTTATTCTTTTGACTGTGATCGTTGTAAAAACCCACGTCATGACTGCAAACTCTGTGCCGAACGTTAAACTCTGTGCCTGTGCACTACTTGCACCAAGGAATAGTTAGAGAAGAAGAAGCAATCCGATGCATGGCTTTGTTTCATAAACAAAATAATAATAACAGTGCTATAGTGCTGTGGGAGGTGATGCGGGATTATGGAGTGAGGGCGGTTCCTTCACAGGGCCATACAATCTGTACTCACAAAGCAAGAGCTGTGTTTTGGTGCTCGGCAGTAAGTCGGGCTCGTTTCCGGTGGGGGTTGGCCTCCTCCAGCGCTGCACCTTGTCGCCAATCCTGCTTGTGATATTCATGAACAGGATATCGAGGCGTAGTCGGGGGGAAGAGGGTTTCCAGTTTGGTGGGCTCAGGGTCTCATCGCTGCTTTTTGCAGATGATGTGATCCTGTTGGATTTATCGGCCTGTGACCTCCAGCACTCACTAGATCAGTTCACAGCCAAGTGTAAAGCAGCTGGGATGAGGATCAGCACCTCGAATTCTGAGGCCATGGTTCTCAGCAGGAAACTGATGGATTGCCTACTCTGTGTAGGGAATGTGGTGTTGCCCCAAGGGAAGGAGTTCAAGTAGCTCGGGGTCTTGTTCACGAGTGGGGGGGACAATGAAGCGTGAGATTGGCCGGAGAATCGGCGCAGCAGGGGTGGTATTACATTCGCTCTACTGTACTGTTGTGATGAAAAGGGAGCTGAGCCAAAAGCCGAAGCTCTCAATCTACTGGTCAATTTTCATTCCTACTCTCACCTATGGTCATGAGGGTTGTGTCGTGGCCAAAAGAACGAGATTGCGGGTACAATTGGCCGAAATGGGCATGGGTGGCTGATGTCTCCCTTAGAGATAGGGTGAGCAGCTTGGTCATCGATGAGGAGCTCGGAGAAGAGCTGCTGCTCCTTCACATTGAAAGGATCCAGTTGAGGTGGTTTGGGCATCTGGTAAAGATGCCTCCTGGGCACCTCCATCTGGGAGGAGACTCTGGGGAAGACCCAGGACTCGGAGAGTCTATATCTCCACACTGCCCTGGGAACGCCTCAAGATCCCCCAGTCAGAGGTAGTCAATGTGGCCTGGGAAAGGGAAGTCTGGGGTCCCCTGCTGAAGCTGTTTCCCCCACGACCCGATCTCGGATAAGCAGTTGAAGATGAGTGATGAGAGTGAGTGCTATATATAATGTCTGCAAAAATTTTTTTTTTTTTCTTTCAAGAAAGTGCCACTGCTTTCCAACTTAGCAGGTTGTCTGTTACTGAAGGTAAATATCATCACCTTCCTAAAATAACACCTAAGTCATGTTTTGGAAAATATGACTTAGGCCATTATTTTAGGAAGGTGATGATATTTTATGCTGCTCTAACATTAGCGACACATAAGCAGGCTGCGTAGAATTCATCTGTGAGTAAGAAAACCTAAACAAAAACATATTCTATCATTTCATACATTTCTGAAGATGGCTGAATGTTACTGCAGGACAGTTGAGTAAGCTACAGTCAACTGACTGACTGGCCAATCAGCTCCTGGCCAGCAAAAACCTTCACACAGAAGAAAAATTAGCAGCTGATAATTTGAATTGAAAACTGCTCCAGAATCAATAAGGAATCTGACCATAAGCATACTCGATAAAAAGTGCTGGTCTCAATATAATCTTATCAATCCTCTATATTCTGGTGTTCCGATGTATTCTGGTTCTGACTCTATACAATGTTTGTACATACTGGATGTTGGGTAGGCTTCTGGAGTCCAACAATTTGGGTGACTTGGTGAGGAAAGGTTCACTGACCTTGACAATCATGGGCGATGCTGTGATCTTTGCGGGAGGTCAGAATATCTGGGGTTTGTGACTGTCCTAAGATCCAGGCTTTCAACAAATCCTGGATGCAGTCATCAATGTATAGCCATTTGTGGTGACAATATTGACCTCGAATGATACATTTATCTCTGCAGTCACATTCACGTCTCTCTAGGTCCTCAACTTTTGCATCAGAGTCGCCCGTAATAACCTTATGGGGTATGAGTTCACTAGACAGAGGTGTGTGGCGATGTTCATCCTGCAGTCAAACAAAGGTCCAAGTTTTGAGGGTTATGTGATACCAGACTTTCTGCTTGTTTATGAGATTTGTGTCCTAACCAGTGACCTAAGGAGAATACTTGATGAATTTGGTACTAGATGCCAAATAATTCTACAGAGAATCGTTGGCACTGCTGAAATAACTTTGTGTTAAACAAGTCCTTGAAGAGACTGAAATAAGATGGTCTACTTGCATTTGAAGGGATCCTCAGTATGGCACAATGTGACGCGCTTTCCCTGTCTATTCAATGCGCAGGTGCCTCATGCTGAGGACCAAACAAATTGACAATGCCAAGGCGACACCCATGTTTCACCTGGCTGTGGCAAACAGACTGTTAATGCTGGCAGTTAGGGATGGAATGGAGGTCTGCCTTGGGTGGTGGCCATCCAGGACTACCCACTGCGTTCTGTGGTGTGGTGGATGCGGCGACATGTGCCACCAGCGCAAGTCTTAATTATTGTTTTCAGAATATTGCCTGAAAAAGTATTATAGTTATCTCCATCAGCTCCACTATGTAACATATAATTAAACAATATAAAAACATCACTGTTTGAAATAAATGTGTAAAAGTCGGTTATCTCTATATTTCTGCTTTCGTCATATTCCATTTCCACTATCCTGTGTGTTGCACATGCTTTTGTGGTCTGTAAAATTGATTACTGTAATGTTTGTTTTCTGGTTTACCACACAAGATGTCCGCAGGTGATTCAGAACACAGCGGCATAAATCTCGAGCAAAGCTTGAAATTTTGATTATATGACCTCAAAGCGGTGCTGAGGGAAGGGGGGGGGGTACTTGCCTGAGGGCTAATCACTCTTCAAAAAGTACTGACAGTTCAATAACATTTTGTCGCTACACAATTTGCAAACATACTCGCAGCACTGCATATGGATTGGGGAGGGAGACCCCCGCACTGTATAATATTGAACAAATGCACTGGTGATTGTGGGCGAAAGGTGTCGTCCAACACAAGCTAAGCCAGTCAAATCACAACACACACAGTTTGATGCAATAAAAGAACAAAAACCAAACATGCAGTGACAGTGTCATGAAGAGATTCTGTGACAAGAGGCAAGAGAGAAACGACAGAAAAAAGGCAAGAGAGGAAGTTGAGATGATCCATAGAGGGTTAATATCGTTCATGCTTACTAAGTGATTGACTTACAGGGTCAGCTGGTGCAATGTTAGAGTCAAATTGGGTCAGAGTTTGTGAGCTGGAGGAGCGCTCGCTAAACGTCTCCCACTGCTGCAGGAGACAGACAGAGTGAGAAAAACAAACAAACAAACAAAAAAACATGTCAGTCAGCCAAGTGCAGTGACATCACACATTACATCATCAGCCTGAGCCACAGTGACGTGGAATCAGAGCGGGCACCAAACAAAATCATCCACATTCAGCCAATGTGCCGACTTTGACGGCTGCGGCTACAGTTACAGGAAATGAGAGGAGACACACTGGATTACACTCGATAACAGACAGGGTGATGTGGAAATCAAATGTGGGTGGACGCATAAAGACAAGTCAACTTTTACCAATTAAACACTGAAGACAAATCGAATGCAAGCAGAGCAAATGGAAACCAACATGCTGTTTGCAGTCTGAGCTGCACCATGTGTGTGTGTGTGTGTGTGTGTGTGTGTGTGTGTGTGTGTGTGTGTGTGTGCACATGTGCATGTCGGAACCTCGTTGCTCTGGTTCATCTCTGGCCAGGCCTGGTTGAGTGACGGCATTGAGGGAGACTTGCTGGGCGTGACTTCCACCGGCGAAGCCGAGTATCCGACGTCTGTGACCGGCTCCGGCACTTCTGTGCACAAGACTACGATTAGCCAGCTTCAATAGCGGCAACAAAACATACAAGTAAACTGAATTCTACCAGTATTTTAAAATGTGGCTTCATTTTAGCTGTCAAAGTCGCAAAGTAACGTTGCTATAAGCCTAAACTTCAGGCAGAAACAGTCTGGTCCATACGTATTTGGACAGAGCTTTGCCTTTGCGCACCACTACAATGGCGCTGAAACAAAATGAGGTTTGCAATATAGACTTTCAGCTTTAGTTCAAAGGGCTTTAACAAAAATATACATTTTAAACGCAGTCCCTAAATTTTCAGAAGTCACACATCAATGAATAAACTACATTTTAGGATTTTTTTTTAATAAAAATCATTTTTGCAGCCAGTTTCCTTTACATACAGTAGTGTTCAGAATAATAGTAGTGCTATGTGACTAAAAAGATTAATCCAGGTTTTGAGTATATTTCTTATTGTTACATGGGAAACAAGGTACCAGTAGATTCTCACAAATCCAACAAGACCAAGCATTCATGATATGCACACTCTTAAGGCTATGAAATTGGGCTATTAGTAAAAAAAAAGTAGAAAAGGGGGTGTTCACAATAATAGTAGCATCTGCTGTTGACGTTACAAACTCAAAACTATTATGTTCAAACTGCTTTTTTAGCAATCCTGTAAATCACTAAACTAGTACTTAGTTGTATAACCACAGTTTTTCATGATTTCTTCACATCTGTAAGGCATTAATTTTGTTGGTTTGGAACCAAGATTTTGCTCATTTACTAGTGTGCTTGGGGTCATTGTCTTGTTGAAACACCCATTTCAAGGGCATGTCCTCTTCAGCATAAGGCAACATGACCTCTTCAAGTATTTTGACATATCCAAACTGAGCCATGATACCTGGTATACCGATACTCAGGCCCAACACCATAGTAGGAGAAACATGACCATATCATGATGCTTGCACCACCATGCTTCACTGTCTTCACTGTGAACTGTGGCTTGAATTCAGAGTTTGGGGGTCATCTCACAAACTGTCTGTGGCCCTTGGACCCAAAAAGAACAATTTTACTCTCATCAGTCCACAAAATATTCCTCCATTTCTCTTTAGGCCAATTGATGTGTTCTTTGGCAAATTGTAACCTCTTCTGCACATGTCTTTTATTTAACAGAGGGACTTTGCAGGGGATTTTTGCAAATAAATTAGCTTCACACAGGCATCTTCTAACTGTCACAGCACTTACAGGTAACTCCAGACTGTCTTTGATCATCCTGGAGCTGATCAATGGGTGAGCCTTTGCCATTCTGGTTATTCTTCTATCCATTTGATGGTTGTTTTCCGTTTTCTTCCACACGTCTCTGTTTTTTTTGTCCATTTTAAAGCATTGGAGATCATTGTAGATGAACAGCCTATAATTTTTTGCACCTGCGTATAAGTTTTCCCCTCTCCAATCAACTTTTTAATCAAACTACGCTGTTCTTCTGAACAATGTCTTGAACGTGCCATTTTCCTCAGGCTTTCAAAGAGAAAAGCATGTTCAACAGGTGCTGGCTTCATCTTTAAATAGGGGACACATGATTCACACCTGTTTGTTCCACAAAATTGACGAACACACTACTACTACTACTATTATTGCGAACACCCCCTTTTCTACTTTTTTTTTTACTAACAGCCTAATTTCACAGCCTTAAGAGTGTGCATATCATGAATGCTTGGTCTTGTTGGATTTATGAGAATCTACCGGTACCTTGTTTGCCATGTAACAATAAGAAATATACTCAAAACCTGGATTAATCTTTTTAGTCACATAGCACTACTATTATTCTGAACACTACTGTAAGTCAGGGGATGGATAATGTGAACATTTTCTAGTTACTCACTATGTCTGACTTCATTTACATCAATCATTTAGAAATACACACAGTACAGTAAATATGTCTGGACTAAGCATGTGAGGGAAACCACCAAAACATCTGTAATACATCTGAAGGAGTTATAGCCTACTGTAGCCATGGCTGGTGAAACTGTGCATAATTCAGGTTTTGGCAGTTGCATCATCAGTGACTCAACCTCCCATGTGCCTTTGGCAAAATGCATATGAAATTTTATATAGCAGTTAAGAAAATTCTTGTCTGTGCCACTCGACCACACAGATGTATAACTGGTGATTCAAGGAACAAAGGTAGCACAATGCACAGTTTCTCCAGGCACAGAAGCCTTTAGCTCTTTCAGGGTTGCTCTGGGTGGCTTCCCTCACTCATCTTAGTTTTTGAAAACTGCTTAGTGCGGACAAATTTACCACACAGCTCACCATACAGTTAGTATCTCTCTGTAAATGACGAACATGATGTCTAACACAAGGCTGTTTAATCCTTATATTTAGTGTGCAAAATTATTTATGGCCTCTGAAAACAGGCACCAGCTGTAAAAACAAAAAAAAAATAGTTGTAATTTATAAATGTAATACTTTGTTTAAACCCATTAAATCAAATCTGGACATCTATACTACAAACACATCTGGATTGGTTCAGCTCTACTGTGGTGGAGCTGAGAGGCAAAATTCCCAAAAATAAATAAATAAATTTGTGACTACATACACTTACTGTTGGCCCTACACTACTTTATTACCTTTACATGTTGTGGTAAATACTTTAAATAAAAATGAACTTCTCACTGTATAAATATTTGTGGAATCTCAGGAGAAATACTGATTTGCAACACTGTCATCATACAGAATTTTGGAGTTATGCCCACGTGTGGGAAGCTCGGTGAGGGAACAATAACGAGTCAGTGAGGCTGTGTACCTGCTGAGTCATCCAGGTCAATCAGCTTTGGCATCAGGCTCTCAGGCAGCTTCTCGGGGAGGTCGTAGCCGTTTTTCCTAGCCACAACCAAGTGGAAAGCAGCACAAAACTCATCCAAGGTCAGCGCGCCGTCTTTATCGAAGTCCGAAAGTTCCCTAGAAACGTGCATCAAGACAAAATCCTGGCAAGTGACCACGACAACCAACAGCAGCAAAGACAAACAATGTGCACGCTTGATCCTGCACAAATAAACCTGGTTATTAAGCAACAATTAAATGTGCAACATTTTGTTTCTCTTCAGATCCAGCTGTAGTGTTCTTCTGGCCATCTAGAACTGCACAATACCTTAATGTCCTACCACAAGATAATCAAGCTTTTAAACATGTAACAGTCACTGCAGTCCAGGTATAGAGTTCAAAGACAAAACCGAACAAGACGTTCAGGATTAGTAAACTACAAATTTCTCACCAAATGTGCGACAGCTCCAGTATTGGTAGCTTAGATTTGGTGAAGAACTCTTTTGCTGCTGAACCTGCAACACAGTAAAAGCAAAGAAGAGATGATGACATCAATCTGTGCTTCTACAAGGCTCCGTGTGTCCGTTTTCCTACCCGGTATGAATCCGTTTAGGTCCGGCTGGATGGTTTTGAACTGGTTAATATAATACTGTCTCTGCTCATCTGTGATTTTCCACGGGTCATCGTAGGTACTCGACTGCCTCTGGATCTCATTGGTCATCGCTGCTGAGGCCACTGTTCGTACTGTTGTGCTTTCCTATGGTAAACCATGAACATTTAGAGAATGTGACAAAATACAATAAAATAAAAAAAATAACACTATGGACATTAACGCTGGCATGAAACATGAAATAACAGATCTACTATACAATACCACATAGTTTGAATTTCTTAATGACTGATGGAAATGAAGCCCAAGAATATGTTCATTAGAGGTGTCACGGATTGGATACGGTGTTTAAATCACAGATCGGGCAAGTCTGTGGGCTCTGCGCAAAAAACAAACAAACAAAAAAAAAAAACACTAACTACTGTGCTTTCCATTTTTTAAATAAGGAACTTTTTCCAATTGCAATGACCAGCATTAGTGAATAAAAACAGCCTGTCAAAATCACCATAAGTTAAAAAGGGAGACAAAATGATCTGAGATTGTAACGTCAAATTTATGTACTTATCTTTTAATAAACACAGGAGATGAGGATATCTACATTGTCTGGTAAGAAGGTAACAATAATCATTTAACTTCTAACCAAGGTTCAAATTATATAGTGGTTTTCAGGGGCGCCCCATTTTGCAGTGAATTCTAATACCCCCATCACACAGCTAGAATCAGGCATGGCATCAGAATGGCGTCAGAATGACAAATAGGCGCACATCCGAAAAGTGTCGATTTCAGTTCTAAAACGTTCTAACAGCCATCTGCAATAGTCCACACAGCTGGTCAAAACCAGTCAGCCGCCACAAGTGTGTTGCACATGTTCAAAACCCTCCAGGCACCGTTGAGATGGGACACCTATCAGACGGCGGTCCATGTGCAATCTGAGGACCATCTGACCGCAATTTACATATTCCAATGACGGCAAGACGGGATCTGAAATGATTTGAGCGCATATGAGGGAACCTCGAGATGGATCTGGCACAGCAAAGCCTGCCAGTATGACCTGCACGTGCCACGTATAATAATGCCCGCCCGCCCCCCCAGAGCACAAAGGAACTGTTGAAATGTAAGTGGCACACTTCATCATGATAAGGATTATGAAGTATTATCATGTACAATGAATGTGAACAGCAGCTATCAAACCGAAAGCACCGTGCGCTACTGTGTGCACGCCGCCGCAAATCTGAACAGGCTGTTATTTCCACAACAGACCTTAGAGTACAGATATTTGTCCATTCCTCCCCATGGGCGAGTTCAATAATGTGAATACTGTCTCCATCATAACTGTATATAACATGGGCAGCTGCGCCTCTCCGTGGTGCACAGTAATGCGTAATTGCACGCATCAGGCTCAGAGCTGAACGGATCTCACGCTGTTAAAAATGATAAACTTCTAACTCTGTAGGAGATATAACATGGAACTGTTGTGCCAGGCTGTGACAGCATTAATAAACATGAATCTCACCTCCAACAGTGGTCCAGGAGTGTTTCACAGCGCGGATGTGGACACTTCATCCACACCTGCCTTCATGCAGGTTGGACGAAGTAATCCGGATGCATTCTGACACTGCTGACTCCGCCTCTTTTCCTCCTGACTGCGTCGTATTATGGCAATATTTGCTGTGTCGGGCATGGTTCCTGCACATTCTTGCTATGTGTGACAGGGACTTAAGAAATCCCAAGCATGAGCACAAGTGTACCGCAGTGCAGCCAATAACAGAGTTAACCATTCCATTACTACTGCAAGCAGTAAATATCAGGAATATACGTATATATTTTTTAAATCGGACAACAACAACAGTACAAGAATCATTTAAGTCCACAGAAGTGAGGAGAGGATTCACCCACGTAACCTGTTTCGATACCTATTGTCAGTAACAGTCACAGCGAAAATTCCTTCTCACATTCAGCTGAGGGTGGACAAGTATGTGAGAACTGCTTTTGGAGTTTTACCAGCGTTTTCCCGGCAGTCTGTTTTTGCAGTTACCAATCCACGTCGTCTTTCACCAAATTCAGCCCACTTAATGAGGAAGCTCATTCAGCTCCAAAAATCACGTGGAGAGCTGCACAAGTGACATAGGTGCTTTTTGATGGATACAGGTGTTTGAAAAATGTAATGTAGTGACCGAATACACACACACAAACACCAATGCTGACATAGTTTTACTTAAAGGAATGTCAATGTACCAAAATAAAATACATACACAACCCCATAACACAAAAGGGGGACATTTTTCAGGGATCCCCCTAAACATCTCTGGGGAGGCTTTTGAAAAGGAACTTGTGTCCTTTTCAGGGGAGCAGGGCTCCTCTTGGCTTTCCCTGTAATTCAAACTATGTTCATCAATATTTTTGGATAAATACATTCACTCTTACCCACTTAAAGAAACATCATTCGGATTAGTGGTCATGCCAAGCGGACACAGAAAAGAGTCGGGAACACTTCACAAAATAATAACTGATAATCTCTAATATTAATAAACAAATAAATGCGTGGATACTTTTATATATATATATATATATATATATATATATACACACACACACACATAAACAGCTTGATTAAAAGCAGTGATAAAGTTATTTTTATTGAATATTACTGTGTTTTATTTAGGGGAAAACATTAACAATGTGGTAATCGATTAGTTTTTCCACAGAATTAAAGGGACTGGGGTGGAATAAGAATGCCAAGACATTGCAAATTAGATTTGTTTATTGTTGACCTACATGAGTATCTGCATATTTCTCTAAAGTACTACACATCTGACTGAGCTCAAGGGCAAAGGACTGCAACACGCGTTTAATGATGCCCTACCTGGACTGATGAAGGATGCATTGCTGGAAGTGTGCTGGATGGTGGAGTGTCTGCTGTGAAACTGACCCAACTTTCCTGACTTGGTAGAGGGTGGCGAGTGGGAGGACCACATTCCATCACCAGACACCGGCCCTGGGCATCAAGAGAAGACACAACACTATAAAACTGTATGAACATGCACATCAGAAAATACTTAGCAGGTTATATGTTGGGATGTCATCGTTGTTTCTCACCTGACCAACTGCACAAAACTGTCTTTTTTAAAACTGCATTATGTAAAACTACATACTTCAAGATGCTTACAACACAAGATACACATTCAGTGCTAGTTCCTAATATGTACAGTGCTGGAATGTCTGCAAACAATCCAACAGTGTCTGACACAGTTTTAATTATTGAAGCCTCCCATGTGACATTTTGAACATACTGGGGATGATGTAAGTGAGAAGCAGCTTCATTGTCCACACCTAATGTACCGTCAACTCTGCCGAGAACATTACCTCTTATTGCTGTGGGATTGAAAGGAAAAAAAAAATTAAACAAGGCCCAGGTCAGGATCTATTTTTTTTTTTTTATTGCTTCCCCACTGACCCAGACTGAAGATGCAAACAGGTTACAGCTGTGAGGAAGCAACCAACTATATGCAGTCATCTCTGCAGCAAGCGGTTCATTTCTTGTTTGCCTTTCTAAATTGACATAAAACAGTCATGTCCAATTTACACTGGATGTGCAGTATCCAGACACTGCAGCTTTTATGGAGCCACAGCAGCATCATTCCAAACATTTTCTGTGCACAAGCACCATGTGTTGGCTCATTATGCAGCATTCACACCAGTTATTGTGGAATCACTGTCCACAGCTGCAGCAGATGGCAAATAATGACTACTATGACAATTTCTTACATGTTGTATGAAAAAAGGAAGCGCCAACTCTGATCGATGTGATCACAATTTTGCCGCTGTGAGCACACCTGATGCAGTCAGATGTCCTAAAGGAAGCAGAATAGGTCCTGTTGACCATTTGGCTGGAAACAACTTGGGAATACCAGGAACTCAGAGCATGTCTCTCCATGAATATCTGGAGTTGCCTCAGGAAGAGCATCCGGTACACAGTTTACTACTTGTGAGACACGCCACCTTGCCTTTAAACCCAAGCACATCCACCCATGCAGCACCCCACCTCTCTCTTCATCACAATACATTGAGGGAACTCATTACTGTGAAGAAAAGTGGTGGAAGCTTTCACTGTGCATGATAATTTTATTGATAGCCTGGGAGGTTTACCCAGGGTGTCATCCCTGATCTGCTTTAGAGATATAACGGAGGCAAACTGTTAACTGAGGACAAGTAAACAGACTACATTTCTACAGCGCTTTACAATAATCCCTCACATTAACTGATTCACAAACACATCAATGTAAGGATGCAGCCATACAAGGCAGTCAACTGCACACCAGGAGCAACTTTGGGATTAAGGATCTTGCCAAAGGGCACTTTGTCATTTTCTGGTCTGACAGGGATTCAAATCCAGTCACAAGTCCATGCTTTTATCCACATCCCCTCCATGCTGTCTCAATGGGGTCACCAAAAATTTACTTCATTGGCATTTTCTCTTTGAAGACATGTACAACTAAAACTTAAAGAAAAAAAAAAATATCTACTCTGTCCAATAAATAAATAAATAAATTAAAAATGCCAGACAGGGTCTCTGTTCAATTTGTGGTAACTGATATTACAACCATAAATCAGAAAAGGTTGGAAAATGGTGTTAGGGGGACTTACATTTACTTACTTCATTGCAGACAGTATGAACCAAGATATTTCATGTTTTTTTTCTTTCTGATTAACTTCATCTTATTTGTTAATATACATCCATTCCTTATTTCCAGCCTGCAACACACTCCAAAAACATTTACCACTTGTAACGTTGCCGTTTCTTCTAACAACGTTCATGGTGCATCCTGAGAGTATTTGCAGCGCTTTACATTTGCCAAATTTTGTTTTGTTACAGCCTTATTCCAAAATGGATTTTTCCCTCATATTCTACTCACAGCACCTCATAATGAACATTAAAAAATTATTTTTTTTTGCTAATTTATTGAAACTAAAAAAAACAAAAAACAAAAACAAACAAAGAAATCACATGTACACAAGTATTCAACACCCTTTGCTCAATACCTTGTTGATACACCTTTGGTCTTCTTCAATATGATGCCAGAAGCTTGGTGCACCTATCTATGTAGTTTTGTCCATTCCTCTTTGCACCACCTCTCAAGCTCCATCAGGTTGGATGAGGAGCGTCGGTACACAGCCATTTTCAGATCTCCAGAGATGTTCAATCGGATTCAGGTCTGGGCTCTGGCTGGGCCCCTCAAGGACATTCACAGAGTTGTCCTGAGCCACTTTGATATCTTGGCTGTGGGCTTAGGGTCATTGTCCTTCTGAAAGATGGACCATCACCCCAGTCTGAGGTCAACAGCGCTCTGGAGCAGGTTTTCATCCAGGATGTCTCTGTACATTTCTGCATTCATCTTTGCCTCAATCCTGACTAGTCTCCCAGTTCCTGCCGCTGAAAAACATCCCCACAGCATGATGCTGCCACCACCATGCTTCACTGCAGGGATGGTTCCTGGTTTTCTCCAAACATGATGCCTGGCATTCACACCAAAGATTTCAATCTTTGTCTCTTCAGACCAGAAAATTTTGTTTTTCCTGGTCTGAGAGTCCTTCAGGTGCCTTTTGTCAAACTCCAGGTGGGCTGCCATGTGCCTTTTACTAAGGAGTGGCTTCTGTCTGGCCACTCTACCATACAGGCCTGACAGGTGGATTGCGACAGAGATTGTTGTCCTTCTGGAAGGTTTCCTCTCTCCACAGAGGAATGCTGGAGCTCTGACAGAGTGACCATCGGGTTCTTGGTCACCTCCCTAACTAAGGCCCTTCTCCCCAATCACTCAGTTTAGACATGCGGCCAGCTCTAGGAAGAGTCCTGGTGGATCTGAACCTCTTCTGTTTACATGATGGAGGCCACTGTGCTCATTGGGACATTCACAGCAGCAGAAATGTTTCTGTACCCTTCACTAGATTTGTGCCTTGAGTCAATCCTGTCTTGGAGGTCTACAGACAATTCCTTTGACTTCATGCTTGGTTTGTGCTCTGACATGCTCTGTCAGCTGTGGGACCTTATATGTAGACTGGTGTGTGTCTTTCCAAATCATGTCCAATCAACT
Organism: Thalassophryne amazonica; assembly: GCF_902500255.1. Lineage (NCBI taxonomy): Eukaryota > Metazoa > Chordata > Actinopteri > Batrachoidiformes > Batrachoididae > Thalassophryne > Thalassophryne amazonica. Next base: position 10,887,954 of record NC_047123.1, on the reverse strand, counting down.
TTATCCCAGGTGGACTCCAATTAAGATGTTGAAACATATCGAAGATGATCAGTGGAAACAGGAAGCACCTGAGCTCAATTCTGAACTTCATGACAAAGGCTGTGAATACTTATGTACATTTGATTTGCAAAAATCGCCCAAAACATTTTTCACATCATTATTATGGGGTATTGTGTGCAGAATTTTGAGTGAAAAACTAAATTTCTTCCATTTTGGAATAAGGCTGTAAAATAAAATAATAATAATAAAAAAAAAAACACAACAGACATTGTTCCTAAACAAGATCTGGAATATTGATTTGTGTGACCACAATACACATCTAGTGTGATGGGCCAACCCAGTTGCATTTGAGCCTAGAGAAGTGCAAGGTTAACATAAGGCTGCTTTTCTGCACTTTAAAGCTTTAAGTGGTATTTTTGAATGTAACTCCATATAGTAGTGCTTGACAAAGTTTTTTTCCACAAAGTAATTCATCGCCCATGTGGTTATATCAGTTGATGAACAACAGTCCCTGATGCAGTGCTGTCTGAGGAACCAGAGATCATAGGTGTTCAGCTTAGGTCTTGTCCTTTTACACATTAAAATTCCTCCTTGATATTCCTGCTTTAAAAACAAGGGGAAAGTAAACATGCAAACACTTCCAGCCTCACAATCTACCTCAAAAGATTTAAGTTGCTCGATACTGATCAAACTAACTGGTGGGAGTAGTTTGGATTCCAAAAGAGGAATGTCGCTCAGAAGTCAGCAATCTGCAAAACATGTTGCCAACCCACTGCTGTAAAAAACAGCTCAACAGTGAAATTGTCTCACCACTTACAAACTAACCATAGCAAATAAGATAAACAATATGAAACTCTGAGTCTCTGTTGCCCAATAAAAGCCGAGATAAGTTTAGGTGCCTGCACAACACACTCAGAAAATCATTTGCACTTGTGATTTTTACATTCATGCTTAAGCTTAAGGAAATAAATAAGAACAATTTTCCTTAAGCATTGTTCCATGAATGTCATCAGTAAGCAGTAATTAATGCCAACTTGTTCAAACACTTCTATAAACACAATTTGTTATCATCAAAGTCACAAAGAAATAGAGAATTTTTTGTGTCCATATGACAGACATCCCATTAACAAATGAGATGAAATGAGATGGGGAAAAAAAAAACACAGTAAATTCAAAAAGCAGAACTGAATACGGTCATTAAATTTAACAAAGAGCAGTGGCTCAGTGACCTTTAGATAGAGAGATAGTTTATTATAGTCATTTTTATGGCCACATAAATCCTTTACCTGCTTGGGATTCTCTGAATTGTGTCCAGACAGCTCCACTTGCAGTGACGGCTGTCTGTCTGTCTGAATTTCCCCCACTGTGCTGCCGTTTGTGCTTTCTCCAGGAGTGAGGGGGGTGGGAGGAGAATGATGAGGAGAGACCACCGGGGATGTGGGTTCAGGCTGACAACAGGAAAAACAACAAAAGACTTTAAAGAAAGTGTTTCAGGAATGAAAAATATGAATAATAATATATGAAAGGTCTGTTCTGGCAGCCTGTGCACAGATTTGCTCTGGGTCCTGATCATCAACCATCTAAACAGGTCATTGCTGTAGCCGCACTTCAAAAAAGTAGCTTTCTATCTACCGCCACCAGGTGACGTGAGCCTCTGTTCCCAGCACAGTGGCTCCAGCATGCACAGGATCACGCACAGAGAAACGAGCCAAGTGGCCATAATGTCATAGCTGAAGTTCTCTTTTGCAGTCGCCACCTTAGGTCACTGATTATTGTCAAAGTCTCATGGTCATACTGTGTCCATCAACCCCATCAACTCTCCCCGAGCTCCCCGAGACCTGGGCACACCTGCTTACAGACACTCACCTCTCACATTCAACACTTTCACTGCAGACACACTTCTGATGGCTCATTCCAGGAAAACTTTGACAGCCTGGATCTTGGTTTCAAGTGCTGTGTTCAAAACATCCAATGATCCAGAGAGTGCACTGTATCTTCCACAAGACAGGTTTAATGAAACTTTTTGTGCTGACAATAACACCAAAGTCCCTGGATTCTATGACCAAAGACTCCATTCATGCAATCAGTCCACAGAGCAGGAGCTACAATACATCCTTAGTGAATCCCCAATCACTCAGTTTAGATCTCCGAAGAGTCCTGGTGGATCTGAACTTCTTCCATTTACGGATGATGGAGGCCACTGTGCTCATTGGGACTTTCAAAGCAGCAGAAATTTTTCTGTACCCTTCCCCAGATTTGTGCCTCAAGACAATCATGTCTCAGACAAGTCCTTTGACTTCATGTTTGGTTTGTGTTCTGACATGCACTGTCAGCTGTGGGACAGTTGCGTGTCTTTCCAAATCATGTCCAATCAACTGAATTCACCCCAGGTGGACTTATTTTTGTTTTGGTTTTAATCAATCTGTAAAAATCTTTAAAAAAAAAAAACTTTTTCACATTGTCATTATGGGGTATTGTGTGTAGTAGAAATTTGAGGGGAAAAATTAATTTCACAGCAATGTGAAATTAATAATGAATAACAAATCAGAATTAAGTGTATAAAATATAAACTGAAGGGTATCACTGATTGATACCAAAACTGTATCTTGCCCGTGATGTAGTTCCACTAAATGTAGGTACAGTAATCATCATCATCATCAGCAAATTCGTCACATAAAAGTGAGAAACTGACCTTTGTCGGGCAATCGGCTCCTGATCTGATGTGAAGGAGTCAGAACTGCTGTAACCATCACCTTTAAAGGACATTTAAAAACAAACAAACCTCAAAACATAAAATTTGTCAACTAAGCTGTAATCAATTACATCAAGACTACAGCTCAACAAAAACGTTACCGTTATCTAAAGGGACAATACAGCTGTTGTAAATGGGAAAAACCTTTAAATCAATCAATAAAAAAAAATAAAATAAAAAAAAAATCCCATTTTAACAAACTATGTTTGAAGGTTTATAGGTCCTGAGCCTACCCCAACATGCATTGGGCAGCAGGTGGTGCATATCACAGACTCACCTACAGTGTTGGAGGCTGCAAACTTCATGGAGGTGGGAAGTTTAGCTTCTTCAGACATTTCTGGAGGCTTAACGAGTAGTGGACTCGTCGGGTGGTTGTGGTCTACGGGGGGGGGGGGGGGGGGGGGGGGGGGGGTTGTGGGAGAGATTTTTCCAAGAAGCTGTCAGTTTGTGGTGTATGCCAAAAGGACTGTTAAATCCCAAATAAATAAATAAAATGGATAAATAAGCATGCAATTGATAACATATTGAGGTCATTTGATGTAAATAAACATGAATTGCTGGTACAGTTTAAAAACACGAGTACATTAGATTTTTTTTATTAGCTCTTTAATTTGGGATTTTTGTGCAGTGTTATGCACTTTTATGACTGACGTTTCTTTTGTTTAGTGCATGGATGCCTGTGAAAGCCCTGTATAAATACTTATTTACTTTTTTTTTTTTTTTTTTTTTTTTTTTTTATAAGTCACACCCAAGTGTACATTGCAAGACCTTCCAAATAAAAAGGATACTCTGGAAAATACAAGGTCTGTCAATAAAGTAACAGTCCTTTTTTATTTTTTTCAAAAACTATATGGATTTCATTCATATGTTTTTACGTCAGACATGCTTGAACCCTCGTGCGCATGCGTGTTTTTCCACGCCTGTCGGTGACGTCATTCGCCTGTGAGCACGCCTTGGGAAGGAGTGGTCCCGCCCCCTCGTCGGATTTTCATTGTCTGGAAATGGCGGAATGAAAACGACTTTTTTTACATCAGAATTTTTTCTGAAGCTGTTAGAGACTGGCACCTGGAAACCATTTGAAACCATTTTCGGTGAAAATTTTACGGGCTTCACAGAGAATAAGGTCTGTTACTACAGCTTTAAGGATCCCTTTAAGGACCGCGCACCGAGCTGCGGCGACGAGGCACAAGCCACCAGACCATTTCTAAACGGATGGCTCTGTGGATACGAGACCGTCGTGTGCTCTTTCTCTGGTTATCACAAGAGCTGGACATCAGCCATTTTCCGGCAGATTTCACTTTTAACAAGAGATTTTGTTATGGAAAGCTGCGCGGAGGCTACGCGCGTAAAGACCGATTTGCTTTGGAAGCGAGACAAAGGAACAGCTCCGTTTCGGAGTGTCAGAGGACAAGTTTGGACATGTCCAGCTCTCCACAATTTCACTGATACTTACTGGACTGGTAAGCACTGAAAGCCGAGATAGACATGTTTTCGAATGGTTTCCAGGTGCCAGTCTCTAACAGCTTCTGAAAAAATTCTGATGGAAAAAAAGTCCTTTTCATTCCGCCATTTCCAGACAATGAAAATCCGATGAGGGGGCGGGACCATTCCTTCCCAAGGCGTGCTCACAGGCGAATGACGTCACCGACAGGCGTGGAAAAACTCACGCATGCGCATGAGGGTTCAAGCATGTCTGACGTAAAAACATATGAACGAAATCCATATAGTTTTTGAAAAAAAATTAAAAAGGACCGTTAATTTATTGACAGACCTCGTATATTATTTCACACACACAGACTTCACAATGGTTTGAGGTGTTAAAATGCACTTGTGCCGGTGCTGAAATGCACGGCCTGAGCTGTACTGTAAGGACCGATCAGGGAAATTTGGAAAGGCAGAAATGGCTTTCTGCAAAGCAAAGAGCTTGAAAGGCACAAAGAAATTCTCACATCACAATGCAACACAAAAAACGCCAGTCAAAAGTGTCTGTGCATATATTTACTTTCCAACTTTGTGCAGAAGTAATGATTAAAATGTTTACCTCCCAGCTTAGCAACGAAATGCAGCGAATATCCTTCATGTCTTACTATAGCAACGCGTTATGGACAGTAACTATAAATAACAATTTTGGAGTTTTCAGCTTTCACGTAGCTTTTAATGAATCATGAAAATATAACAAGCACTGACCTGCGTGGTTTTTATTACAACCATTTGACATCATAATGCAGAAATAAATGCACAAGTTCAACATTTTTAGTGAAATATCATGATGTGAACATAGGATTTAAGCTGCTCTCACACCTGCTCGTGTTTAGCACTGAAAATTAAAACTCAGCACATCTGGGCTGCTTTCCCCTAGCAGCTTCAACATTCGGTGCAGAGTCCTCTCAAGCAGGCTCGCTGCACTGAAAAAGTAATTTCTTACAGAGCTCAGTCACAACCACCAACCACCTCGGCTCAATCTGTGCTCAGCTCGAGACATCTCACAGCAAAGCGCCTTCAACTCAACACAGCTTTGTTTTATTCTTTACATGCATGACATAAAAACTGTGCCACACACTTACCGCTGCCCGTCCTCTTTAGTTCCATCTCCTGCATGTGGATCTTACTGGGTGTCATCCGGATGGGAACTGGGTGGACAATGGCCGTGTCCTGTGCAGACCAACACACATGAGAAGAAAAAAGATTTACAAAGAGACATAGGTTGATTCCACTGTGAGAGATTAACTTGTATCTGTGTACATGGTCAGACCAAACAAACAGTCATTTTATCAGCAAAGCTACACAATCAGAAAACATTCGGCCATGACCTTTGCTGCAGTATAACATGACTGTTGCATATGTCACCAGACAGCCAACATGCACAACTTCACCACTACTCAGGATCAGAGTCTGTGCTACAAAATTTGTAACTTTACAACATCAACAGCTCTGCCAGTCTTGCGTGCTGACTGGATAGTGTGCAGAGGTGACAGTATGCCAATGCATTTTCTGTTAGCCTCATCTTTTATGTAAAACTATAAATAAAAAAAAAAGAGCATAATGGCAAAGTTTTCCACCTTTCTGGCACACAGTGGGCGTGGCCTCACCCAATAACACATTTCTTCTTTGAGAGGCTGTCTGCTGAAGTATGCAACAACTTTAAAAGGCTGTCGGGGTCTTTTTGATGCATGAACCCAAATACACAAATATCATACACGTTACTGGTACCAATGAACACCAAGGTTAAAAGCACTCACCCTACCCCCACCCCCAATTATGGAGAACGGTTATTAACTTTTATCTACAGTGAAATGTTTCAAGAGATTCTTGGTGGTGGAACAATGCTGCGTTCAGGGATTTTGTAAAGGTTCCACAAAGTGTCACCTGCAGCTGCTCTGTAATGTTGGGAAAACTCCAAAACTCAGAACTTCACTGTTCACTATTTTTCTTTCATGTTCGTCTTCAATACAGGGCTATAATGGAGGCAAATTTTTTTTTTTACTTTTATGTCAGTCCGAATGCAGCACTGCTGCATCACCAATGAAATGCTTGAATCAGAGTTCAACAGCATTTCTGATTGCAAATAAAACATGAATCTGATGCATCATATTGCATCGTTCTAAGTTTGTACCAAACTAAAGTGATGTCAGTAGAAAGGCAAGTAAAACTACTTTCACTCTTTACCGTTTTTGCAATTTAGAAAATAAATAATTGGCAGTAACACATTTCATACGTGTATATTTTGGGAACAAACCAAAATTATTTAAATGTGTATTTCTTTTTCTTTAAAAAAAGAACACAGTGCTGCAAGCATGCTAGTGTCCGTTAAACATCAAGTGCCGTCAGATGCGGTGCACAGGTATGCATTCACAGCCAGCAAGGGCAGAGTTTTGGTCATCATCTCACTGAAAACAATGCAACAATTCCGTTACTGTCTGTCGCTTACAGCCAACAGTAAATGCGCATCGGGCCGATTCTCCTGCCAATATATTGGACACCTAAGGTGCCAGTGAGATTGCAAAGAAAAACAATGGGCGGGGAAGAAGCTGCAGAGTACTATGGTACATGGGGCTAACTTTAAGCGTATGGAGAGGCTTTTATCCCGCCACTTGCAAAACATCTTTGCTTCCATTAGAAGATGACAAACTAGTTCTGAAGTAGTGAGAGCATTTGCAGCTGAGGTGTACACTTTCTGAAACAGCCTGAGAACCCAACGCACCTCAATAACTTGCTGAATATCACAGCAAGTACATCCACACAGGTACTGCGAGTACTGTGCTGAGTGGAAGCAGAGTTTCAGGTAGGGCTGGGAATCCAAAACAAGTCCTGCTGAGAACTAGTTTTAAATTGTCCGAGCAAACCAGAATGCATGTCTCTGAGGATATTTATTCTTTTGACTGTGATCGTTTGTAAAAACCCACGTCATGACTGCAAAACTCTGTGCCGAACGTTAAACTCTGTGCCTGTGCACTACTTGCACCAAGGAATAGTTAGAGAAGAAGAAGCAATCCGATGCATGGCTTTGTTTCATAAACAAAATAATAATAACAGTGCTATAGTGCTGTGGGAGGTGATGCGGGATTATGGAGTGAGGGCGGTTCCTTCACAGGGCCATACAATCTGTACTCACAAAGCAAGAGCTGTGTTTTTGGTGCTCGGCAGTAAGTCGGGCTCGTTTCGGTGGGGGTTGGCCTCCTCCAGCGCTGCACCTTGTCGCCAATCCTGCTTGTGATATTCATGAACAGGATATCGAGGCGTAGTCGGGGGAAGAGGGTTTCCAGTTTGGTGGGCTCAGGGTCTCATCGCTGCGTTTTGCAGATGATGTGATCCTGTTGGATTTATCGGCCTGTGACCTCCAGCACTCACTAGATCAGTTCACAGCCAAGGTGTTAAAGCACTGGGATTGAGGATCAGACACCTCGAATCTGAGGCCATGGTTCTCGCAGGAAACTGATGGATTGCCTAACTCTGTGTAGGGATGTGGTGTTGCCCCAAGGGAAGGAGTTCAAGTAGCTCGGGGTCTTGTTCACGAGTGGGGGGGACAATGAAGCGTGAGATTGGCCGGAGAATCGGCGCAGCAGGGGTGGTATTACATTCGCTCTACTGTACGTGTGATGAAAAGGGAGCTGAGCCAAAGCGAGCTCTCAATCTACTGTCAATTTTCCTTCCTACTCTCACCTATGGTCATGAGGGTTGTGTCGTGGCCAAAGACCGAGATTGCGGGTACAATTGGCCGAAATGGGCATGGGTGGCTGATGTCTCCCTTAGAGATAGGGTGAGCAGCTTGGTCATCGATGAGGAGCTCGGAGAAGAGCTGCTGCTCCTTCACATTGAAAGGATCCAGTTGAGGTGGTTTGGGCATCTGGTAAAGATGCCTCCTGGGCACCTCCATCTGGGAGGAGACTCTGGGGAAGGACCCAGGACTCGGAGAGTCTATATCTCCACACTGCCCTGGGAACGCCTCAAGATCCCCCAGTCAGAGGTAGTCAATGTGGCCTGGGAAGGGAAGTCTGGGGTCCCCTGCTGAAGCTGTTTCCCCCACGACCCGATCTCGGATAAGCAGTTGAAGATGAGTGATGAGAGTGAGTGCTATATATAATGTCTGCAAAAATTTTTTTTTTTTTTCTTTCAAGAAAGTGCCACTGCTTTCCAACTTAGCAGGTTGTCTGTTACTGAAGGTAAATATCATCACCTTCCTAAAATAACACCTAAGTCATGTTTTGGAAAATATGACTTAGGCCATTATTTTAGGAAGGTGATGATATTTTATGCTGCTCTAACATTAGCGACACATAAGCAGGCTGCGTAGAATTCATCTGTGAGTAAGAAAACCTAAACAAAAACATATTCTATCATTTCATACATTTCTGAAGATGGCTGAATGTTACTGCAGACAGTTGAGTAAGCTACAGTCAACTGACTGACTGGCCAATCAGCTCCTGGCCAGCAAAAACCTTTCACACAGAAGAAAAATTAGCAGCTGATAATTTGAATTGAAAACTGCTCCAGAATCAATAAGGAATCTGACCAATAAGCATACTCGATAAAAGTGCTGGTCTCAATATAATCTTATCAATCCTCTATATTCTGGTGTTCCGATGTATTCTGGTTCTGACTCTATACAATGTTTGTACATACTGGATGTTGGGTAGGCTTCTGGAGTCCAACAATTTGGGTGACTTGGTGAGGAAAGGTTCACTGACCTTGACATCATGGGCGATGCTGTGATCTTTGCGGGAGTCAGAATATCTGGGTTTGTGACTGTCCTAAGATCCAGGCTTTCAACAACTTCCTGGATGCAGTCATCAGATGTATAGCCATTTGTGGTGACAATATTGACCTCGAATGATACATTTATCTCTGCAGTCACATTCACGTCTCTCTAGGTCCTCAACTTTTTGCATCAGAGTCGCCCGTAATAACCTTATGGAGGTATGAGTTCACTAGACAGAGGTGTGTGGCGATGTTCATCCTGCAGTCAAACAAAGGTCCAAGTTTTGAGGGTTATGTGATACCAGACTTTCTGCTTGTTTATGAGATTTGTGTCCTAACCAGTGACCTAAGGAGAATACTTGATGAATTTGGTACTAGATGCCAAATAATTCTACAGAGAATCGTTTGGCACTGCTGAAATAACTTTGTGTTAAACAAGTCCTTGAAGAGACTGAAATAAGATGGTCTACTTGCATTTTGAGGGATCCTCAGTTATGGCACAATGTGACGCGCTTCCCTGTCTATTCAATGCGCAGGTGCCTCATTGCTGAGGACCAAACAAATTGACAATGCCAAGGCGACACCCATGTTTCACCTGGCTGTGGCAAACAGACTGTTAATGCTGGCAGTTAGGGATGGAATGGAGGTCTGCCTTGGGTGGTGGCCATCCAGGACTACCCACTGCAGTTCTGTGGTGTGGTGGATGCGGCGACATGTGCCACCAGCGCAAGTCTTAATTATTGTTTTCAGAATATTGCCTGAAAAAGTATTAATAGTTATCTCCATCAGCTCCACTATGTAACATATAATTAAACAATATAAAACATCACTGTTTGAAATAAATGTGTAAAAGTCGGTTATCTCTATATTTCTGCTTTCGTCATATTCCATTTCCACTATCCTGTGTGTTGCACATGCTTTTTGTGGTCTGTAAAATTGATTACTGTAATGTTTTGTTTTCTGGTTTACCACACAAGATGTCCGCAGGTGATTCAGAACACAGCGGCATAAATCTCGAGCAAAGCTTGAAATTTTGATTATATGACCTCAAAGCGGTGCTGAGGGAAGGGGGGGGTTACTTGCCTGAGGGCTAATCACTTCAAAAAGTACTGACAGTTCAATACACATTTTGTCGCTACACAATTTTGCAAACATACTCGCAGCACTGCATATGGATTGGGGAGGGAGACCCCCGCACTGTATAATATTGAACAAATGCACTGGTGATTGTGGGCGAAAGGTGTCGTCCAACACAAGCTAAGCCAGTCAAATCACAACACCACAGTTTGAATGCAATAAAAGAACAAAACCAAACATGCAGTGACAGTGTCATGAAGAGATTCTGTGACAAGAGGCAAGAGAGAAACGACAGAAAAAAGGCAAGAGAGGAAGTTGAGATGATCCATAGAGGGTTAATATCGTTCATGCTTACTAAGTGATTGACTTACAGGGTCAGCTGGTGCAATGTTAGAGTCAAATTGGGTCAGAGTTTGTGAGCTGGAGGAGCGCTCGCTAAACGTCTCCCACTGCTGCAGGAGACAGACAGAGTGAGAAAAACAAACAAACAACAAAAAAACATGTCAGTCAGCCAAGTGCAGTGACATCACACATTACATCATCAGCCTGAGCCACAGTGACGTGGAATCAGAGCGGGCACCAAACAAATCATCCACATTCAGCCAATGTGCCGACTTTGACGGCTGCGGCTACAGTTACAGGAAATGAGAGGAGACAACTGGATTACACTCGATAACAGACAGGGGATGTGGAAATCAAATGTGGGTGGACGCATAAAGACAAGTCAACTTTACCAATTAAACACTGAAGACAAATCGAATGCAAGCAGAGCAAATGGAAACCAACATGCTGTTTGCAGTCTGAGCTGCACCATGTGTGTGTGGGTGGTGTGTGTGTGTGTGTGTGTGTGTGTGTGTGTGTGTGTGCACATGTGCATGTCGAACCTCGTTGCTCTGGTTCATCTCTGGCCAGGCCTGGTTGAGTGACGGCATTGAGGGAGACTTGCTGGGCGTGACTTCCAACCGGCGAAGCGAGTATCCGACGTCTGTGACCGGCTCCGGCACTTCTGTGCACAAGACTACACGATTAGCCAGCTTCAATCGCTGGCAACAAAACATACAAGTAAACTGAATTCTACCAGTATTTTAAAATGTGGCTTCATTTTAGCTGTCAAAGTCGCAAAGTAACGGTGCTATAAGCCTAAACTTCAGGCAGAAACAGTCTGGTCCATACGTATTTGGACAGAGCTTTGCCTTTGCGCACCACTACAATGGCGCTGAAACAAAATGAGGTTTGCAATATAGACTTTCAGCTTAGTTCAAAGGGCTTTAACAAAATATACATTTTAAACGCGTCCCTAAATTTTCAGAAGTCCACATCAATGAATAAACTACATTTTAGGATTTTTTTTATAAAAATTCATTTTTGCAGCCAGTTTCCTTACATACAGTAGTGTTCAGAATAATAGTAGTGCTATGTGACTAAAAAGATTAATCCAGGTTTTGAGTATATTTCTTATTGTTACATGGGAAACAAGGTACCAGTAGATTCTCACCAAATCCAACAAGACCAAGCATTCATGATATGCACACTCTTAAGGCTATGAAATTGGGCTATTAGTAAAAAAAAAGTAGAAAAGGGGGTGTTCACAATAATAGTAGCATCTGCTGTTGACGTTACAAACTCAAAACTATTATGTTCAAACTGCTTTTTTAGCAATCCTGTAAATCACTAAACTAGTACTTAGTTGTATAACCACAGTTTTTCATGATTTCTTCACATCTGTAAGGCATTAATTTTGTTGGTTTGGAACCCAAGATTTTGCTCATTTACTAGTGTGCTTGGGGTCATTGTCTTGTTGAAACACCCATTTCAAGGGCATGTCCTCTTCGCATAAGGCAACATGACCTCTTCAAGTATTTTGACATATCCAAACTGAGCCATGATACCTGGTATACCGATACTCAGGCCCAACACCATAGTAGGAGAAACATGAACCATATCATGATGCTGGCACCACCATGCTTCACTGTCTTCACTGTGAACTGTGGCTTGAATTCAGAGTTTGGGGGTCATCTCACAAACTGTCTGTGGCCCTTGGACCCAAAAAGAACAATTTACTCTCATCAGTCCACAAAATATTCCTCCATTTCTCTTTAGGCCAATTGATGTGTTCTTTGGCAAATTGTAACCTCTTCTGCACATGTCTTTTATTTAACAGAGGGACTTTGCAGGGATTTTTTGCAAATAAATTAGCTTCACACAGGCATCTTCTAACTGTCACAGCACTTACAGGTAACTCCAGACTGTCTTTGATCATCCTGGAGCTGATCAATGGGTGAGCCTTTGCCATTCTGGTTATTCTTCTATCCATTTTGATGGTTGTTTTCCGTTTCTTCCACACGTCTCTGTTTTTTTTGTCCATTTAAAGCATTGGAGATCATTGTAGATGAACAGCCTATAATTTTTGCACCTGCGTATAAGTTTTCCCCTCTCCAATCAACTTTTAATCAAACTACGCTGTTCTTCTGAACAATGTCTTGAACGTGCCATTTTCCTCAGGCTTTCCAAAGAGAAAAGCATGTTCAACAGGTGCTGGCTTCATCTTTAAATAGGGGACACATGATTCACACCTGTTGTTCCACAAAATTGACGACACACTACTACTACTACTATTATTGCGAACACCCCCTTTTCTACTTTTTTTTTACTAACAGCCTAATTTCACAGCCTTAAGAGTGTGCATATCATGAATGCTTGGTCTTGTTGGATTTATGAGAATCTACCGGTACCTTGTTTGCCATGTAACAATAAGAAATATACTCAAAACCTGGATTAATCTTTTTAGTCACATAGCACTACTATTATTCTGAACACTACTGTAAGTCAGGGGAATGGATATGTGAACATTTTCTAGTTACTCACTATGTCTGACTTCCGTTTACATCAATCATTTAGAAATACACACAGTACAGTAAATATGTCTGGACTAAGCATGTGAGGGAAACCACCAAAACACTGTAATACATCTGAAGGAGTTATAGCCTACTGTAGCCATGGCTGGTGAAACTGTGCATAATTCAGGTTTTGGCAGTTGCATCATCAGTGACTCAACCTCCCATGTGCCTTTGGCAAAATGCATATGAAATTTTAGATAGCAGTTAAGAAAATTCTTGTCTGTGCCACTTCGACCACACAAGATGTATAACTGGTGATTCAAGGAACAAAGGTAGCACAATGCACAGTTTCTCCAGGCACAGAAGCCTTTAGCTCTTTCAGGGTTGCTCTGGGTGGCTTCCCTCACTCATCTTAGTTTTTGAAACTGCTTAGTGCGGACAAATTTACCACACAGCTTCACCATACAGTTAGTATCTCTCTGTAAATGACGAACATGATGTCTAACACAAGGCTGTTTAATCCTTATATTTAGTGTGCAAAATTATTTATGGCCTCTGAAAACAGGCACCAGCTGTAAAAACAAAAAAAAAATAGTTGTAATTTATAAATGTAATACTTTGTTTAAACCCATTAAATCAAATCTGGACATCTATACTACAAACACATCTGGATTGGTTCAGCTCTACTGTGGTGGAGCTGAGAGGCAAAAATTCCCAAAAATAAATAAATAAATTTGTGACTACATACACTTACTGTTGGCCCTACACTACTTTATTACCTTTACATGTTGTGGTAAATACTTTAAATAAAAATGAACTTCTCACTGTATAAATATTTGTGGAATCTCAGGAGAAATACTGATTTGCAACACTGTCATCATACAGAATTTTGGAGTTATGCCCACGTGTGGGAAGCTCGGTGAGGGAACAATAACGAGTCAGTGAGGCTGTGTACCTGCTGAGTCATCCAGGTCAATCAGCTTTGGCATCAGGCTCTCAGGCAGCTTCTCGGGGAGGTCGTAGCCGTTTTTCCTAGCCACAACCAAGTGGGAAAGCAGCACAAAACTCATCCAAGGTCAGCGCGCCGTCTTTATCGAAGTCCGAAAGTTCCCTAGAAACGTGCATCAAGACAAAATCCTGGCAAGTGACCACGACAACCAACAGCAGCAAAGACAAACAATGTGCACCGCTTGATCCTGCACAAATAAACCTGGTTATTAAGCAACAATTAATGTGCAACATTTTGTTTCTCTTCAGATCCAGCTGTAGTGTTCTTCTGGCCATCTAGAACTGCACAATACCTTAATGTCCTACCACAAGATAATCAAGCTTTTAAACATGTAACAGTCACTGCAGTCCAGGTATAGAGTTCAAAGACAAAACCGAACAAGACGTTCAGGATTAGTAAACTACAAATTTCTCACCAAATGTGCGACAGCTCCAGTATTGGTAGCTTAGATTTGGTGAAGAACTCTTTTGCTGCTGAACCTGCAACACAGTAAAAGCAAAGAAGAGATGATGACATCAATCTGTGCTTCTACAAGGCTCCGTGTGTCCGTTTTCCTACCCGGTATGAATCCGTTTAGGTCCGGCTGGATGGTTTTGAACTGGTTAATATAATACTGTCTCTGCTCATCTGTGATTTTCCACGGGTCATCGTAGGTACTCGACTGCCTCTGGATCTCATTGGTCATCGCTGCTGAGGCCACTGTTCGTACTGTTGTGCTTTCCTATGGTAAACCATGAACATTTAGAGAATGTGACAAATACAATAAATAAAAAAATAACACTATGGACATTAACGCTGGCATGAAACATGAAATACAGATCTACTATACAATACCACATAGTTTGAATTTCTTAATGACTGATGGAAATGAAGCCCAAGAATATGTTCATTAGAGGTGTCACGGATTGGATACGGTGTTTAAATCACAGATCGGGCAAGTCTGTGGGCTCTGCGCAAAAAACAAACAAACAAAAAAAAAAAACACTAACTACTGTGCTTTCCATTTTTTAAATAAGGAACTTTTCCAATTGCAATGACCAGCATTAGTGAATAAAAACAGCCTGTCAAAATCACCATAAGTTAAAAAGGGAGACAAAATGATCTGAGATATTGTAACGTCAAATTTATGTACTTATCTTTTAATAAACACAGGAGATGAGGATATCTACATTGTCTGGTAAGAAGGTAACAATAATCATTTAACTCTAACCAAGGTTCAAATTATATAGTGGTTTTCAGGGGCGCCCCATTTGCAGTGAATTCTAATACCCCCATCACACAGCTAGAATCAGGCATGGCATCAGAATGGCGTCAGAATGACAAATAGGCGCACATCCGAAAAGTGTCGATTTCAGTTCTAAAACGTCTAACAAGCCATCTGCAATAGTCCACACAGCTGGTCAAAACCAGTCAGCCGCCACAAGTGTGTTGCACATGTTCAAAACCCTCCAGGCACCGTTGAGATGGACACCTATCAGACGGCGGTCCATGTGCAATCTGAGGACCATCTGACCGCAATTTACATATTCCAATGACGGCAAGACGGGATCTGAAATGATTTGAGCGCATATGAGGGAACCTCGAGATGGATCTGGCACAGCAAAGCCTGCCAGTATGACCTGCACGTGCCACGTATAATAATGCCCCCCCCCCCCCCCCCAGAGCACAAGGAACTGTTGAAATGTATGTGGCACACTTCATCATGATAAGGATTATGAAGTATTATCATGTACAATGAATGTGAACAGCAGCTATCAAACCGAAAGCACCGTGCGCTACTGTGTGCACGCCGCCGCAAATCTGAACAGGCTGTTATTTCCACAACAGACCTTAGAGTACAGATATTTGTCCATTCCTCCCCATGGGCGAGTTCAATAATGTGAATACTGTCTCCATCATAACTGTATATAACATGGGCAGCTGCGCCTCTCCGTGGTGCACAGTAATGCGTAATTGCACGCATCAGGCTCAGAGCTGAACGGATCTCACGCTGTTAAAAATGATAAACTTCTAACTCTGTAGGAGATATAACATGGAACTGTTGTGGCCAGGCTGTGACAGCATTAATAAACATGAATCTCACCTCCAACAGTGGTCCAGGAGTGTTTCACAGCGCGGATGTGGACACTTCATCCACACCTGCCTTCATGCAGGTGTGGACGAAGTAATCCGGATGCATTCTGACACTGCTGACTCCGCCTCTTTTCCTCCTGACTGCGTCGTATTATGGCAATATTTGCTGTGTCGGGCATGGTTCCTGCACATTCTTGCTATGTGTGACAGGGACTTAAGAAATCCCAAGCATGAGCACAAGTGTACCGCAGTGCAGCCAATAACAGAGTTAACCATTCCATTACTACTGCAAGCAGTAAATATCAGGAATATACGTATATATTTTTTTAAATCGACAACAACAACAGTACAAGAATCATTTAAGTCCACAGAAGTGAGGAGAGGATTCACCCACGTAACCTGTTTCGATACCTATTGTCAGTAACAGTCACAGCAGAAAATTCCTTCTCACATTCAGCTGAGGTGGACAAGTATGTGAGAACTGCTTTTTGGAGTTTTACCAGCGTTTTCCCGGCAGTCTGTTTTGCAGTTACCAATCCCACGTCGTCTTTCACCAAATTCAGCCCACTTAATGAGGAGCTCATTCAGCTCCAAAAATCACGTGGAGAGCTGCACAGTGACATAGGTGCTTTTTGATGGATACAGGTGTTTGAAAAATGTAATGTAGTGACCGAATACACACACACACACACAATGCTGACATAGTTTTACTTAAAGGAATGTCAATGTACAAAAAATAAAATACATACACCCCATAACACAAAAGGGGACATTTTTCAGGGATCCCCCTAAACATCTCTGGGGAGGCTTTGAAAAGGAACTTGTGTCCTTTTCAGGGGAGCAGGGCTCCTCTTGGCTTCCCTGTAATTCAAACTATGTTCATCAATATTTTTGGATAAATACATTCACTCTTACCCACTTAAAGAAAATCATTCGGATTAGTGGTCATGCCAAGCGGACACAGAAAAAGTCGGGAACACTTCAAAAAATAATAACTGATAAATCTCTAATATTAATAAACAAATAAAATGCGTGGATACTTTTATATATATATATATATATATATATATATATATACACACACACACACATAAACAGCTTGATTAAAAGCAGTGATAAAGTTATTTTTATTGAATATTACTGTGTTTTATTTAGGGGAAACATTAACAATGTGGTAATCGATTAGTTTTTCCACAGAATTAAAGGACTGGGGTGGAATAAGAATGCCAAGACATTGCAAATTAGATTTGTTTATTGTTGACCTACATGAGTATCTGCATATTTCTCTAAAGTACTACACATCTGATGAGCTCAAGGGCAAAGACTGCAACACGCGTTTAATGATGCCCTACCTGGACTGATGAAGGATGCATTGCTGGAAGTGTGCTGGATGGTGGAGTGTCTGCTGTGAAACTGACCCAACTTTCCTGACTTGGTAGAGGTGGCGAGTGGGAGGACCACATTCCATCACCAGACACCGGCCCTGGGCATCAAGAGAAGACACAACACTATAAAACTGTATGAACATGCACATCAGAAAATACTTAGCAGGTTATATGTTGGGATGTCATCGTTGTTTCTCACCTGACAAACTGCACAAACTGTCTTTTTAAAACTGCATTATGTAAAACTACATACTTCAAGATGCTTACAAACACAAGATACACATTCAGTGCTAGTTCCTAATATGTACAGTGCTGGAATGTCTGCAAACAATCCAACAGTGTCTGACACAGTTTTAATTATTGAAGCCTCCCATGTGACATTTTGAACATACTGGGGATGATGTAAGTGAGAAGCAGCTTCATTGTCCACACCTAATGTACCGTCAACTCTGCCGAGAACATTACCTCTTATTGCTGTGGGATTGAAAGGAAAAAAAAAATTAAACAAGGCCCAGGTCAGGATCTATTTTTTTTTTTTTATTGCTTCCCCACTGACCCAGACTGAAGATGCAAACAGGTTACAGCTGTGAGGAAGCAACCAACTATATGCAGTCATCTCTGCAGCAAGCGGTTCATTTCTTGTTTGCCTTTCTAAATTGACATAAAACAGTCATGTCCAATTTACACTGGATGTGCAGTTATCCAGACACTGCAGCTTTTATGGAGCCACAGCAGCATCATTCCAAACATTTTCTGTGCACAAGCACCATGTGTTGGCTCATTATGCAGCATTCACACCAGTTATTGTGGAATCACTGTCCACAGCTGCAGCAGATGGCAAATAATGACTACTATGACAATTTCTTACATGTTGTATGAAAAAAGGAAGCGCCAACTCTGATCGATGTGATCACAATTTTGCCGCTGTGAGCACACCTGATGCAGTCAGATGTCCTAAAGGAAGCAGAATAGGTCCTGTTGACCATTTGGCTGGAAAACAACTTGGGAATACCAGGAACTCAGAGCATGTCTCTCCATGAATATCTGGAGTTGCCTCAGGAAGAGCATCCGGTACACAGTTTACTACTTGTGAGACACGCCACCTTGCCTTTAAACCCAAGCACATCCACCCATGCAGCACCCCACCTCTCTCTCTCATCACAATACATTGAGGGAACATCATTACTGTGAAGAAAAGTGGTGGAAGCTTTCACTGTGCATGATAATTTTATTGATAGCCTGGGAGGTTTACCCAGGGTGTCATCCCTGATCTGCTTTAGAGATATAACGGAGGCAAACTGTTAACTGAGGACAAGTAAACAGACTACATTTCTACAGCGCTTTACAATAATCCCTCACATTAACTGATTCACAAACACATCAATGTAAGGATGCAGCCATACAAGGCAGTCAACTGCACACCAGGAGCAACTTTGGGATTAAGGATCTTGCCAAAGGGCACTTTGTCATTTTCTGGTCTGACAGGGATTCAAATCCAGTCACAAGTCCACTGCTTTTATCCACATCCCCTCCATGCTGTCTCAATGCTGGGGTCACCAAAAATTTACTTCATTGGCATTTTCTCTTTGAAGACATGTACAACTAAAACTTAAAGAAAAAAAAAAATATCTACTCTGTCCAATAAATAAATAAATAAATTAAAAATGCCAGACAGGGTCTCTGTTCAATTTGTGGTAACTGATATTACAACCATAAATCAGAAAAGGTTGGAAAATGGTGTTAGGGGGGACTTTACATTTACTTACTTCATTGCAGACAGTATGAACCAAAGATATTTCATGTTTTTTTTCTTTCTGATTAACTTCATCTTATTTGTTAATATACATCCATTCCTTTATTTCCAGCCTGCAACACACTCCAAAAACATTTACCACTTTGTAACGTTGCCGTTTCTTCTAACAACGTTCATGGTGCATCCTGAGAGTATTTGCAGCGCTTTACATTTGCCAAATTTTGTTTTGTTACAGCCTTATTCCAAAATGGATTTTTCCCTCAATATTCTACTCACAGCACCTCATAATGACAACATTAAAAAATTATTTTTTTTTTTGCTAATTTATTGAAACTAAAAAAAACAAAAAACAAAAACAAAACAAAGAAATCACATGTACACAAGTATTCAACACCCTTTGCTCAATACCTTGTTGATACACCTTTGGTCTTCTTCAATATGATGCCAGAAGCTTGGTGCACCTATCTATGTAGTTTTGTCCATTCCTCTTTGCACCACCTCTCAAGCTCCATCAGGTTGGATGAGGAGCGTCGGTACACAGCCATTTTCAGATCTCTCCAGAGATGTTCAATCGGATTCAGGTCTGGGCTCTGGCTGGGCCCCTCAAGGACATTCACAGAGTTGTCCTGAAGCCACTCCTTTGATATCTTGGCTGTGGGCTTAGGGTCATTGTCCTTCTGAAAGATGGACCATCACCCCAGTCTGAGGTCAACAGCGCTCTGGAGCAGGTTTTCATCCAGGATGTCTCTGTACATTTCTGCATTCATCTTTGCCTCAATCCTGACTAGTCTCCCAGTTCCTGCCGCTGAAAACATCCCCACAGCATGATGCTGCCACCACCATGCTTCACTGCAGGGATGGTTCCTGGTTTTCTCCAAACATGATGCCTGGCATTCACACCAAAGATTTCAATCTTTGTCTCTTCAGACCAGAAAATTTTGTTTTTCCTGGTCTGAGAGTCCTTCAGGTGCCTTTTGTCAAACTCCAGGTGGGCTGCCATGTGCCTTTTACTAAGGAGTGGCTTCTGTCTGGCCACTCTACCATACAGGCCTGACAGGTGGATTGCGACAGAGATTGTTGTCCTTCTGGAAGGTTCTCCTCTCTCCACAGAGGAATGCTGGAGCTCTGACAGAGTGACCATCGGGTTCTTGGTCACCTCCCTAACTAAGGCCCTTCTCCCCAATCACTCAGTTTAGACATGCGGCCAGCTCTAGGAAGAGTCCTGGTGGATCTGAACCTCTTCTGTTTACATGATGGAGGCCACTGTGCTCATTGGGACATTCACAGCAGCAGAAATGTTTCTGTACCCTTCACTAGATTTGTGCCTTGAGTCAATCCTGTCTTGGAGGTCTACAGACATTCCTTTGACTTCATGCTTGGTTTGTGCTCTGACATGCTCTGTCAGCTGTGGGACCTTATATGTAGACTGGTGTGTGTCTTTCCAAATCATGTCCAATCAACTTTATCCCAGGTGGACTCCAATTAAGATGTTGAAACATATCGAAGATGATCAGTGGAAACAGGAAGCACCTGAGCTCAATTCTGAACTTCATGACAAAGGCTGTGAATACTTATGTACATTTGATTTGCAAAAATCGCCCAAAACATTTTCACATCATTATTATGGGGTATTGTGTGCAGAATTTTGAGTGAAAAACTAAATTTCTTCCATTTTGGAATAAGGCTGTAAAATAAAATAATAATAATAAAAAAAAAAAAACACAACAGACATTTGTTCCTAAACAAGATCTGGAATATTGATTTGTGTGACCACAATACACATCTACTGTGTGATGGGCCAACCCAGTTGCATTTGAGCCTAGAGAAGTGCAAGGTTAACATAAGGCTGCTTTTCTGCACATTAAAGCTTTAAGTGGTATTTTTGAATGTAACTCCATATAGTAGTGCTTGACAAAGGTTTTTTCCACAAAGTAATTCCTCGCCCATGTGGTTATATCAGCTATTGATGAACAACAGTCCCTGATGCAGTGCTGTCTGAGGAACCAGAGATCATAGGTGTTCAGCTTAGGCCTTGTCCTTTTACACATTAAAATTCCTCCTTGATATTCCTGCTTTAAAAACAAGGGGGAAAGTAAACATGCAAACACTTCCAGCCTCACAATCTACCTCAAAAGATTTAAGTTGCTCGATACTGATCAAACTAACTGGTGGGAGTAGTTTGGATTCCAAAAGAGGAATGTCGCTCAGAAGTCAGCAATCTGCAAAACATGTTGCCAACCCACTGCTGTAAAAAACAGCTCAACAGTGAAATTGTCTCACCACTTACAAACTAACCATAGCAAATAAGATAAACAATATGAAACTCTGAGTCTCTGTTGCCCAATAAAAGCCGAGATAAGTTTAGGTGCCTGCACAACACACTCAGAAAATCATTTGCACTTGTGATTTTTACATTCATGCTTAAGCTTAAGGAAATAAATAAGAACAATTTTCCTTAAGCATTGTTCCATGAATGTCATCAGTAAGCAGTAATTAATGCCAACTTGTTCAAACACTTCTATAAACACAATTTTGTTATCATCAAAGTCACAAAGAAATAGAGAATTTTTTGTGTCCATATGACAGACATCCCATTAACAAATGAGATGAAATGAGATGGGGAAAAAAAAAACAAACAGTAAATTTCAAAAAGCAGAACTGAATACGGTCATTAAATTTAACAAAGAGCAGTGGCTCAGTGACCTTTAGATAGAGAGATAGTTTATTATAGTCATTTTTATGGCCACATAAATCCTTTACCTGCTTGGGATTCTCTGAATTGTGTCCAGACAGCTCCACTTGCAGTGACGGCTGTCTGTCTGTCTGAATTTCCCCCACTGTGCTGCCGTTTGTGCTTTCTCCAGGAGTGAGGGGAGGTGGGAGGAGAATGATGAGGAGAGACCACCGGGGATGTGGGTTCAGGCTGACAACAGGAAAAACAACAAAAGACTTTAAAGAAAGTGTTTCAGGAATGAAAAATATGAATAATAATATATGAAAGGTCTGTTCTGGCAGCCTGTGCACAGATTTGCTCTGGGTCCTGATCATCAACCATCTAAACAGGTCATTGCTGTAGCCGCACTTCAAAAAGTAGCTTTCTATCTACCGCCACCAGGTGACGTGAGCCTCTGTTCCCAGCACAGTGGCTCCAGCATGCACAGGATCACGCACAGAGAAACGAGCCAAGTGGCCATAATGTCATAG
This sequence comes from Thalassophryne amazonica, assembly GCF_902500255.1. Taxonomy (NCBI): domain Eukaryota; kingdom Metazoa; phylum Chordata; class Actinopteri; order Batrachoidiformes; family Batrachoididae; genus Thalassophryne; species Thalassophryne amazonica. The sequence continues at coordinate 10,865,669 of NC_047123.1, read as the reverse complement.
CTGAAGTTCTCTTTTGCAGTCGCCACCTTAGGTCACTGATTATTGTCAAAGTCTCATGGTCATACTGTGTCCATCAACCCCATCAACTCTCCCCGAGCTCCCCGAGACCTGGGCACACCTGCTTACAGACACTCACCTCTCACATTCAACACTTTCACTGCAGACACACTTCTGATGGCTCATTCCAGGAAAACTTTGACAGCCTGGATCTTGGTTCTCAAGTGCTGTGTTCAAAACATCCAATGATCCCAGAGAGTGCACTGTATCTTCCACAAGACAGGTTTAATGAAACTTTTTGTGCTGACAATAACACCAAAGTCCCTGGATTCTATGACCAAAGACTCCATTCATGCAATCAGTCCACAGAGCAGGAGCTACAATACATCCTTAGTGAACAACTTCAGTCCACTGGGTAGGGGAGTGAGCAATCAGACTGCCTCCACTCCACACGGTCTGGCTATGGTGTCCAGCAACTTACAGATGATCCCAAAAATTCTGAAGATGTTCCACAAAGCAACCCAATCCACCAAAAGCAACACTTTGTGAAATCAACACAGGCTGCAAAGAAGTGCTGATCATATTCATGCTTGTATTCACTGACAATTCACAGAGCAACGACTAGGCTGATAGTTGACAGTTCTGGTTACTGAGCAGCAAGTAACTGGAGCTGAATCCTATCGACAATGATGCTTGTAGGTACAGAGTGAAACAGGTCTTTTCTTCCCATCTGCTGCAATGATACCCATCTTTCCAAATAAAAGCAAAGATATATACACCTCCCTGAAGACATTTAGACCCAATGAATGAGGTGTAGGTTTGAAAAACACAGTGCTTGGATTCCCCTGTTAGCAGGCTGTGGGTCAGGAAACATGTGTCACCTGCTCAGAGAACCTTGAACAAATACCTCCTTGTTTACCTGCAGTGCCATCACAGTTCACTTCTCAAGTTCACTATCCAGCCAATAATTGCCACCAAGCAAGGCACTACAGCACCTGTAGATGATATTCATTGGCCTGAGATGAAAGACCTTCTATGTACATTGGCAACACCAATGCAATCCCTGACAGCTTTCTGCGTCTTGTCACATAAGAACTCCCACATTCCAGTTGGGTCACTTGCCGCATGCATGTTTATGGGTCCTCCACCCAGGCTATGTGAATTGTTGTGAAACACATCTTGAAACCAAGCCAGATTAAATTTCGGACACCAAGTAAATGGCAATCTGTGGGACTTTACTTGAGACCTTTGGGATGCTTCCACAAGTCTGTTGTCAGTTCACAAATAGGTAGTTCTACAAGGTAGAATGACTCACCTGTGATTCAATACTGGATGCCAAGGGCTGGATGACATCATGTACAGAGTGTGAAGTGGAAGAAGGGAGACCTTTCTTGTTCTGGTGGCCCCTGCCAGGTGGTCTGGGTATCACCCCTGGGCCAGAACCCGGGTACATCCCCTGACTGTCTGTGTCCTGGTACAGTGCCGCATGTCTTGCCTCTGCCTCATTCTTCCCGACGACAAACCGTGGCAGCGGCAGGTCCTTGACTAACAAATGAGAAATCCATTAAGAGCATAAAAAGAAACTGCAATGGCAAGTTGGATTATTGATTTCAGGTCCTGTGTATATATAATGCAGTAACCTGGAGCTCACACCAGACTTATGAAACAAATTCACTCTCTAACACATTTACACTGACATCAGCTCTCTGATATTTAATGGCTTCCTGGAATCGGCTGCGGTGATCAATTTTTATTTTTGTCTCACTGTCTTCACCTGATCATCTCCACATCTTCAGTGTTTGATGTCACGACAGAGTGACAGAAAGTTGATTGTATACACAATGTGCAAGATGAATAACAGCACAAAAAATATCAATAAAAGATACAAACCTATTTGTATATCATCACAGACAACTGCTCTATATGAATTGAAACTGTCAGGTTTTTGTGTGTATGCGTTTTTGTGTCTTCAATTTGTGTTTATAAATCTAATCTAACTGCTCATTTATTTACTTTCATGTTTGTTCTGTTGCTCATGTCCCATATTCCTTTGAATTTGTTCCTAAAAAAAGTGAGTAGCTGACAGGGTGATGAGTGTGAAGTTGGAAATTCAAGGGGTGATGAATGCCATCAGTGCATATGTCCCACAGGTAGGTTGTGAGATGAAGGAGAAAGAAGAGTCCTAGAGTGAGTTAAATAAAGTGGTGGAGAGAGTACTCAAACATGAAAAAGAGTGGTGACTGAGTGGACTTCAATGAGCATGTTGTGACAGGAACAGAGGTAATGAGGAAATAAGGGGTAGATATGTTATCAATGAGAGGAATGTTTAAGAGCAGATGGTGGTAGATTTTACAAAAAGGACAGAAATGATAGTTGGAAAGATGATGAAAACAGACAGGAGTAAAAGGAAATGTTATGTAAGATGAAAAGAGAAGTGACAAATGCTAAGGAAAAGGCATACAGCGGCTGTACATGAAGTAAAACAATAAGATAGGAGAAAATTGTACCAACTGGCCAGACAAAGGGACTGTGCTGGAAAGGATGTGCAGTGGTTTAAGGTAAGAAAGGATGCAGTTGGTAATCTGCTGACAAGTGAAGAGAGTGTGTTGAGAAGGTGGAGGAAATATTGTGAGGAACTAATGAGTGAAGAAAATGAGAGACAAAGAAAAAGTCAGGTGCCAGAACTAAAGATGGTGTGATTTTCTTTGGGAGTGATAAGGATGGACAGGATTAGGAATGAATATATCAGAGGGACAGCACAGGTGGGACAGTTTGGGCACAAAGTTAGAGAGGCGAGATTGAGATAGTTTGGAGATGTTCAAAAGGAGGGACTCAGGGTATATAGGGAGAAGGATGCTGACCACAAAGCCACAAGACAGAAGGAGAAGAGGGAAGACAAAAGGAAGGGTTATAGATGTGCTGAGGGAGGACATGCAGGTGGTTGGTCAGACAAAAGAAGATTTAGAGGAAAGGGGCAAGACGGAAAATGATCTGCTGTGGTGACCCTTAACAGGAGCACCAAAAAGAAGAAGAAATGAAACCTGTGTTTCTCCACTGGGCAGCATGGTGACTTTTCAGTTTGGACTGTTGCCTCATGGTGAAAAGATCCTGGGTTCACATTATCAACATTTTAGTTTATATGCAATTTGCCTAGAATATGTACAATTACACACTTTTTTTTTTTTTTTTTTTAAACACACCTCCCACAGCTCCTCCAGGGGATCCCCAAGGCGTTCCCAAGCCAACCGAGAGATGTAGTCCCTCCAGCGTGTCCTGGGTCTTGCCCGGGGCCTCCTCCCAATGAGATGTGCCTGGAACACCTCTCCAGCGAGGCGTCCAGGGGGCATCCGGAAAAGATGCCCGAGCCACCTCAACTGACTCCTTTCGACGTGGAGGAGCAGCGGCTCGACTCCGAGCTCCTCACCTTATCTCTAAGGGAGCGCCCAGCCACCCTGCAGAGGAAACTCATCTCGGCCGCTTGTACTCGCGATCTCGTTCTTTCGGTCATGAGCCAAATCTCATGACCATAGGTGAGGACCAGAAAGTAGATTGATCGGTAAATCGAGAGCTTTGCCCCCCTACTCAGCTCTCTCTTCACCACGACGGTCCAATACAGCGACCACATCACTGCAGATGCTGCACCGATCTGTCTATTGATCTCACGCTCCATCCGTCCCTCACTCGTGAACAAGACCCCGAGATACTTAAACTCCTCCACTTGAGGCAAGGACACTCCACTGACCTGAAGAGGGCAAAGCAACTTTTTCCAGTCGAGAACCATGGCCTTGGATTTGGAGGTGCTGATCTTCATCCCGGATGCTTCACACTCGGCTGCAAACCGCCCCAGTGCATGCTGAAGGTCCTGATTTGACGAAGTCAACAGAAACACATCATCCGCAAACAGCAGAGATAAGATTCTGTGGTTCCCAAACCAGACCCCCTCTACACCCTGGCTGCGCCTAGAAATTCTGATGAAATGAACAGAACCGGTGACAAAGGGCAGCCCTGGTGGAGGCCAACGTGCACTGGAAACAGGTTTGACTTACTACCAGCAATGCGAACCAAGCTCCTGCTGCAGTCGTACAGGGACCGGATAGCCCTTAGCAAAGGAGCCCAGGCCCCGTACTCCCGGAGCACCCCCCCACAGGGTGCCCCGAGGGGACACGGTCGAATGCCTTCTCCAGATCCACAAAACACATGTGGACTGGTTGGGCGAACTCCCATGAACCCTCGAGCACCCGATGGAGCGTGTAGAGCTGGTCCAGTGTGCCGCGACCAGGACGAAACCACACTGCTCCTCCTGAATCCGAGGTTTGACCATCGGTCAAATTCTCCTCTCCAGTACTCTGGAATAGACCTTACCGGGGAGGCTGAGGAGTGTGATCCCCCTATAGTTGGAACACACCCTCTGGTCCCCCTTCTTAAACAGAGGGACCACCACCCCGGTCCGCCAATCCAGAGGCACTGTCCCCGATCACCACGCGATGTTGCAGAGGCGTGTCAGCCAAGACAGTCCCACAACATCCAGAGACTTAAGGTACTCAGGACGGATTAAATCCACCCCAGGAGCCTTGCCACCGAGGAGCTTTCTAACCACCTCGGTGACTTCGGCCTGGGTAATGGATGAGTCCGCCTCTGAGTCCCCAGTCTCTGCTTCCTCTTCGGAAGACGTGATGATGGAATTGAGGAGATCCTCGAAGTACTCGTTCCACCGCCCAACAACATCCCCAGTCAGGATCAACAGTTCCCCACCCGCACCGTAAACAGGTGGTGGAGAGCTGCTTCCATTTCCCGAGGCATCGGATGGTTTGCCAGAATCTCTTCGAGGCCGACCGATAGTCCTCCTCCATGACCTCCCCGAACTTCTCCCAGACCCGAGTTTTTGCCTCTGCGACCGCACGGGCTGCGGCATGCTTGGCCTGCCGGTACCTGTCAGCTGCCTCTGGGGTCCCACTTACCAACAAAGATAAGTAGGACTCCTTCTTCAGGTTGACGGCATAACTTACTTCCGGCGTCCACCACCGGGTTCAGGGATTGCTGCCGCGACAGGCACCAGAGACCTTGTGACCACAGCCACGAGCGGCCGCATCGACAGTGGAGATGGAGAACATGGTCCACTCAGACTCCATGTCTCCAACCTCCCCCGGGATCAGGGAGAAGCTCTCCCAGAGGTGGGAGTTGAAGACCTCGCTGACAGAGGGTTCCGCAAGTCGTTCCCAGCAGACCCTCACGATACGTTTGAGCCTGCCAGGTCTGACCAGCTTCCTCCCCTCCCAGAGGATCCAACTCACCACCAGGTGGTGATCGGTTGTCAGCTCTGCACCTCTCTTCGAGTGTCCGAGACATGTGGCCGAAGGTCAGATGATACGACTACAGAGTCGATACATCGACCCTCCGGCTCAGGGTGTCCTGGTGCCACGTGCAGTTATGGACACCCTTGTGCTCGAACATGGTGCTCGTGATGGACAAACTGTGACTAGCACAGAAGTCCAAACAACCTGAACACCACTCAGGTTCAGATCGGGAGGCCGTGCTTCCCGATCACCCCCCTCCAGGTCTCACTGTCGCCGCCCCACGTGGGCATTGAAATACCCAGGACAACAATGGAGTCCCCAGTTGGAGCACTATCTAGTACCCCTCGCAGGGACTCCAGGAAGGTCGGGTACTCTGCACTGCCGCTCAGCCCGTAGGCCGAGACAACGGTGAGAGACCTGTCCCCGACCTGAAGGCGTAGGGACGCAACCCTCTCGTTCACTGGAGTGAACTCCAACACATGACGACTGAGCTGGGGAACAATAAGCAATGCAACCCCAGCTCTCCGCCTCTCCCCGTGGGCAACGCCAGAAAAATGAAGCATCCAGCCCCTCTCCAGGAGTTGGGTACCACAGCCCAAGCTGTGCGTAGAGGTGAGCCCAACTATCTCTAGTCGGTATCTCTCAACCTCCCGCACAAGCTCAGGCTCCTTCCCCCCCAGCGAGGTGACATTCCACGTCCCAACAGCCAGGGGCTGTGAGCATCGACCGGGCCGCCGGGCCACCCGCCCTTGACCGCCACCCAATCCTCTCTGCACCCGACCCCCATGGCCCCCTCTGAAGGTGGTGAACCAACTGGAGGGCAGACCCATGTTGCTCTTTCGGGCTGAGCCCGGCCGGGCCCCATGGGCTAAGGCCCGACCACCAGGCGCTCGCGCGTGAGCCCCAGCCCCAGGCATGGCTGCAGGGTGGGGCCCCGGCTCCGCCATACCAGGCGACGTCTTGGGCCTTGATTTTTTATTGGTCATGGAGGTTCTGAACTGCCCTTAGGTGTGTGTGGATCGGGAGGTCCGGGCGGCTTTGCTTGAGCTGCTGCCCCCGCGACCCGACTCTGGATAAAGCGGAAGAAAATGGATGGATGGATATGTACAATTACCACTTTCTGAAATAAACAAAAAATAATGAATTTTTTCCAAAATATTTCAATTTTTTGAGATGCACCTGTATATTCCACCAAGATATGGTTGTCTCCCAGTGTCTCAAACGCAAAGCAAAACTGGATTAACACGAAACAGGTGAGGTATGTTTCTTTCCTTCAATCTCCAGGTGACAGTTTCTTACAGCGTTTTGACATCTCTCAGTAACACACAAGATCAGAAAAACAAATTTAAAAATGGAAATTCAGAAAAACAGGCCTGGGCAGTGCAGACCCACCCTCGAGGATTTCTGTGTGTTCCTTTTTTCCAGGAGCAACAACACATTACAACCCCTGGCAAAAATCATGGAATCACCGGCCTCGGAGGATGTTCATTCAGTTGTTTAATTTTGTAGAAAAAAAAAGCAGATCACAGACATGACACAAACTAAAGTCATTTCAAATGGCAACTTTCTGGCTTTAAGAAACACTACAACCCTGGCAAAAATTATGGAATCACAGGCCTCGGAGGATGCTCATTCAGTTGTTTAATTTTGTAGAAAAAAGCAGATCACAGACATGACACAAAACTAAAGTAATTTCAAAAACACTATAAGAAATCAGGAACAATAATTGTGGCAGTCAGTAATGGTTACTTTTTTAGACCAAGCAGAGGGAAAAAAAAATATGGACTCACTCAATTCTGAGGAATAAATTATGGAATCACCCTGTAAATTTCATCCCCAAAACTAACACCTGCATCAAATAGATCTGATCGTTAGTCTGCATCTAAAAGGAGTGATCACACCTTGGAGAGCTGTTGCACCAAGTGGACTGACATGAATCATGGCTCCAACACGAGAGATGTCAATTGAAACAAAGGAGAGGATTATCAAACTCTTAAAAGAGGGTAATCATCACGCAATGTTGCAAAAGATGTTGGTTGTCACAGTCAGCTGTGTCTAAAACTCTGGACCAAATACAACAACATGGGAAGGTTGTTAAAGGCAAACATACTGGTAGACCAAGGAAGACATCAAAGCGTCAAGACAGAAAACTAAAAGCAATATGTCTCAAAAATCGAAAATGCACAACAAAACAATGAACGAATGGGAGGAAACTGGAGTCAACGTCTGTGACCGAACTGTAAGAAACCGCCTAAAGGAAATGGAATTTACATACAGAAAAGCTAAACGAAAGCCATCATTAACACCTAAACAGAAAAAAACAAGGATAATGGGCTAAGGGAAAGCAATCGTGGACTGTGTATGACTGGATGAAAGTCATATTCAGTGATGAATCTCAAATCTGCATTGGGCAAGGTGATGATGCTGGAACTTTTGTTTGGTGCCGTTCCAATGAGATTTATAAAGATGACTGCCTGAAGAGAACATGTAAATTTCCACAGTCATTGATGATATGGGGGCTGCGTGTCAGGTAAAGGCACTGGGGAGATGGCTGTCATTACATCATCAATAAATGCACAAGTTTACGTTGATATTTTGGACACTTTTCTTATCCCATCAATTGGAAGAATGTTTGGGGATGATGAAATCATTTTTCAAGATGATAATGCATCTTGCCATATAGCAAAAACTGAAAACATTCCTTGCAAAAAGACACATAGGGGTCAATGTCATGACCTGCAAATAGTCCGGATCTTAATCCAATTGAAAATCTTTGGTGGAAGTTGAAGAAAATGGTCCATGACCAGTGTTGCCACAGTTACTTTGAAAAAGTAATCCAATTACTGATTACTCCTTGAAAAAGTAACTTAGTTACTTTACTGATTACTCAATTGTAAAGTACTAAGTTAGATTACTAGTTACTTTTTTAGCTACTTTTCCCAGCTGCCGACAACTACCCTCTGCCATCTCAACATGACAATGATACCTGTTTTGCCAAAACTTACTTTATAGTCACCCTTTCTTGACTTCAATGAAAATAAATACTTGTTTTATAAAAAGTAAAATAAAGACCTCTTTCTTGACCTCATATTTAACTGTTGACAGCACTGTAACAGTAAAACTTGCAATTTCGAACCTACAGTGTTTATAAATGTAACTATTAAATTCATTCTAGCATTTTTCTAACATTTAAATTCTCTCTAAATATTTTACTTGTAGAAATAATATTATTTTAAGTAGTATTAGTAGTTGTAGTAAAAAAGGCTTAAAAACTGGACCTTTAATCTAGGGGTGTTGTGAGGGGGGCACATCCCTCCCCACGCCCCCATTCCATCTGGATTCGCCCCTACTTTGGCGTTTGAGCACAAAGAATGGATAACATTTATTTATGCAGAAAACGTGACCGATTTACAGGTAAGAAAGTTTTATTGTGTTTTCACATCATGTGTCCTCAGAAACAGAGTTTAGGTGCATTTGAGTGGAAAATAGTGTTAGTTGTTGACGCGTTGCGGAGGATCAGCTGTTTTAACGTGCAGATATGGAGCGGCTCAGCTCAGCTCTAAATAAAGGAGGAAAAAAAGTATAAAAATGTCTTTGTAAAGCTCAGTGCAGGTGTGCTGATCACCGTGCTTTAAGAGACGAGTCGAGCAGCTGCAAAAAAACGCGGATGAAAAGCTCACAGCTCACTGAAAGTGGGCAGTTCAGTCGAACCCCGACCTCCTGCCCACGGACCAAGTTTAATGCTGCTATTGACCCACAATGAAAAATAATAGTAACGCACAGTGACATGGAGAAGTAACTTTAATCTGATTACTGATTTGGAAAGATTAACGCGTTAGATTACTCGTTACTAAAAAAAGTGGTCAGATTAGAGTAACGCGTTACCGGCATCACTGTCCATGACAAGGCTCCAACCTGCAAAGCTGATCTGGCAACAGCAATCAGAGAAAGTTGAGGCCAGATTGATGAAGAGTACTGTTTGTCACTCATTAAGTCCATGCCTGATAGACTGCAAGCTGTTATAAAAGTCAGAGGTGGTGCAACAAAATACTAGTGATGTGTTGGAGCGTTCTTTTGTTTTTCATGATTCCATAATTTTTTCCTCAGAATGAGTGATTACATATTTTTTGTTCCCTCTGCTTGGTCTAAAAAAGTAACCGTTACTGACTGCCACAATCTTTTTTTCCTGATTTCTTATAGTGTTCTTAAAGCCAGAAAGTTGCCATTTGAAATGACTTAGTTTTGTGTCATGTCTGTGATCATTCAAAGCGCATATTAAACAAATATGTAGGACTGCCTTTTTTGCATTTACGCAATATCTCTAAAATCAGAAAGGTCTTGTCTCAGAGTGATGCTGAAAAACTAATTCATGCATTTATTTCCTCTAGGCTGGACTATTGTAATTCTTTATTATCAGGTTGTCCTAAAAGTTCCCTAAAAAGCCTTCAGTTAATTCAAAATGCTGCAGCTAGAGTACTGACGGGGACTAGCAGGAGAGAGCATATCTCACCCGTGTTGGCCTCTCTTCATTGGCTTCCTGTTAATTCTAGAATAGAATTTAAAATTCTTCTTCTTACTTATAAGGTTTTGAATAATCAGGTCCCATCTTATCTTAGGGACCTCGTAGTACCATATCACCCTAATAGAGCGCTTCGCTCTCAGACTGCAGGCTTACTTGTAGTTCCTAGGGTTTGTAAGAGTAGAATGGGAGGCAGAGCCTTCAGCTTTCAGGCTCCTCTCCTGTGGAACCAGCTCCCAATTCAGATCAGGGAGACAGATACCCTCTCTACTTTTAAGATTAGGCTTAAAACTTTCCTTTTCGCTAAGGCTTATAGTTAGGGCTGGATCGGGTGACCCTGGACTATCCCTTGGTTATGCTGCTTTAGACGTAGACTGTGGGGGGGTTCCCATGATGCACTGTTTCTTTCTCTTTTTGCTCTGTATGCATCACTCCGCATTTAATCATTAGTGATCGATCTCTGCCCCCCTCCACAGCATGTCTTTTTCCTGTTTTTTTCCCTCAGCCCCAACCAGTCTCAGCAGAAGACTGCCCCTCCCTGAGCCTGGTTCTGCTGGAGGTTTCTTCCTGTTAAGAGGGAGTTTTTCCTTCCCACTGTTGCCAAGTGCTTGCTCACAGGGGGTCGTTTTGACCGTTGGGGTTTTCATAATTATTGTATGGCCTTGCCTTACAATATAAAGCGCCTTGGGGCAACTGTTTGTTGTGATTTGGCGCTATATAAAAAAAAAGTTGATTGAAGTTGAGTTGATCTGCTTTTTTTCTACAAATTAAACAACTGAATGAACATCCTCCGAGGCCAGTGATTCCATAATTTTTGCCAGGGGTTGTATAAGAAATCAGGAAAAAAAAATTGTGGCAGTCAGTAACGGTTACTTTTTTAGACCAAGCAGAGGGAAAAAAAATATGTAATCACTCAATTCTGAGGAAAAAATTATGGAATCATGAAAAACAAAATAACGCTCCAACACATCACTAGTATTTTGTTGCACCACCTCTGGCTTTTATAACAGCTTGCAGTCTCTGAGGCACGGACTTAATGAGTGACAAACAGTACTCTTCATCAATCTGGCTCCAACTTTCTCTGATTGCTGTTACCAGATCAGCTTTGCAGGTTGGAGCCTTGTCATAGACCATTTTCTTCAACTTCCACCAAAGATTTTCAATTGGATTAAGATCCGGACTATTTGCAGGCCATGACATTGACCCTATGTGTCTTTTTGCAAGGAATGTTTTCACAGTTTTTGCTCTATGGCAAGATGCATTATCATCTTGAAAAATGATTTCATCATCCCCAAACATCCTTTCAATTGATAGGATAAGAAAAGTGTCCAAAATATCAACGTAAACTTGTGCATTTATTGTTGATGTAATGAGCCTTTACCTGACATGCAGCCCCATATCATCAATGACTGTGGAAATTTACATGTTCTCTTCAGGCAGTCATCTTTATAAATCTCATTGGAACGGCACCAAACAAAAGTTCCAGCATCATCACCTTGCCCAATGCAGATTTGAGATTCATCACTGAATATGACTTTCATCCAGTCATCCACAGTCCACGATTGCTTTTCCTTAGCCCATTGTAACCTTGTTTTTTTCTGTGTAGGTGTTAATGATGGCTTTCGTTTAGCTTTTCTGTATGTAAATTCCATTTCCTTTAGGCGGTTTCTTACAGTTCGGTCACAGACGTTGACTTCAGTTTCCTCCCATTTCCTCCCATTCGTTCCTCATTTGTTTTGATGATGAAGAAGAGGAGGAAAACGTTGCCACAAACAGCGGGAGAAGAAGAAAACTAGAAGGGTGGAAATGAGAGTGGGGACTTTGAATGTTTGGTAGTATGACTGGTAAAGGGAGAGAGCTGGCTGATATGATGGAGAGGAGAAAGGTAGACATATTGTGTGTGCAAGAGACCAAGTGGAAGGGAAGTAAGAGCAGGAGCATCGGCGGTGGGTACAAGTTGTTGTACCATGGTGAGGACAGGAAGAGAAATGGTGTTGGGGTCATTTTAAAGGAAGAGTATGTTAAAAGTGTGTTGGAGGTTAAGCGGGTGTCTGACAGGGTGATGAGTGTGAAGTTGGAAATTGAAGGGGTGATGATGACTATCATCAGTGCATATGCCCCACAGGTAGGCTGTGAGATGAAGGAGAAAGATTTCTGGAGTGTGTTAGATGAGGTGGTGGAGAGTGTGCCCAAGCATGAAAGAGTGGTGATAGGAGCAGACTTCAGTGGGCATGTTGGTAAAAGGAACAGAGGTGATGAGGAAGTAATGGGTAGATATGGTATCAAGGATAGGAATGGGGAAGTACAGATGGTAGTTGATTTTGCAAAAAGGATGGAAATGGCTGTGGTGAATACCTACTTTAAGAAAAGGGAGGAGCACAGGGTAACATATAAGAGTGGAGGAAGGTGCACACAGGTGGACTACATTCTTTATAGGAGATGCAAGCTAAAAGAAATCACAGACTGTAAGGTGGTAGCAGGGAGAGAGTGTCACTAGACAGCATAGGATGGTTCTTTGTAGGATGACTTTAGAGGTAAAGAAGAAGAAGAGAGTGAGAGCTCAACAAAGGATCAGATGGTGGAAGCTGAAGGAGGAAGACTGTTGTGTAAAATTAGCGAGCAGGTGAGAGAAGCACTGGTTGGAGGGGAAGCAATTTTGGACAACTGGAAAAGTACTGCAGATGTGGTGAGGGAGACAGCTAGGGCAGTACTGGGTATGACATGCTGGACAGTGGATGGAAGACAAGGAGACTTGGTGTGGAATGAAGAGGTCCAGAAAAGCATAAGGAGAAAGAGGTTGGCGATAAAGTTTTGGGATAGTCAGAGAGATGAAGAAGTAGACAGGAGTACAAGGAGATGCGGCGTAAGGTGAAAAGAGAAGTGGCAAAAGCAAAGGAAAGGCATATTGCGAGCTGTACAAGAAGTGAATAGTAAGGAAGGAGAAAAGGACTTGTACCGATTGGCCAGACAAAGGGACAGAGCTGGAAAGGATGCTGCAGGTAGGTTAGGGTGGTAAAAGATGCACATGGTAATGTGCTGACAAGTGAGGAGTGTGTGCTGAGAAGGTGGAGGGAATATTTTGAAGAGCTGATGAATAAAGAAAATGAACGAGAGAAAAGGCTGGATGATGTGGTGAGAGTAAATCGGGAAGTACAAGAGATTATTAAGGAAGAAGTGAGGGGCTGCTATGAAGAGGATGAAGAGTGGTAAGGCTGTTGGTCCAGATGACATTCCAGTGGAGGCATGGAAATGTCTAGGAGAGATGGCAGTAGAGTTTCTAACCAGATTGTTTAATAAAATCTTGGAAAGTGAGAGGATGCCTGAGGAGTGGAGACGAAGTGTGCTGGTTCCTATTTTCAAGAACAAGGGTGCTGTGCAGAGCTGCAGTAACTACAGAGGCATAAAGCTGATCAGCCACAGCATGAAGTTATGGGAAAGAGTAGTAGAAGCTAGGCTTAGAAAACAGGTTAAGATCTGTGAGCAGCAATATGGTTTCATGCGAGAAAGAGCACTACAGATGCAATGTTTGCTCTGAGAATACTGTTGGAAAAGTACAGAGAAGGACAGAAGGAGTACATTGTGTGTTTGTGGACCTTAGACAAAGCTTAGATAGGGTGCCAAAAGAAGAGTTGTGGTATTGTATGAGGAAGTCTGGAGTGGCAGAGAAGTATGTTAGGGTAGTGCAGGACATGTACAAGAATAGTGTGACAGCGGTGAGATGCGCAGTCGGAATGACAGACTCATTCAAGGTGGAGGTGGGATTACACCAAGGATCAGCTCTGAGTCCTTTCTTGTTTGCAGTGGTGATGGACAGGTTGACGGATGAGATCAGACAGGAGTCCCCATGGACTATAATGTTTGCAGATGACATTGTGATCTGTAGTGAGAGTAGAGAGCAAGTTGAGTCTAGTCTGGAGAAGTGGAGATATGCTTTGGAGAGAAGAGGATGAAAGTCAGTAGAAGCAAAGACTGAGTACATGTGTGTGAATGAGAGGGAGCCCAGTGGAATAGTGCAGTTACAAGGAGTAGAAGTGGTGAAAGTAGATGAGTTTTAAATATTTGGGGTCAAACTGTTCAAAGTAATGGAGAGTGTGGTAGAGAGGTGAAGAAGAGAGTGCAGGCAGGGTGGAGTGGGTGGAGAAAGGTGGCAGGAGTGATTTGTGACCGAAGAATATCAGCAAGAGTGAAGGGAAAGTTTACAAAACAGTAGTGAGACCAGCTATGTTGTATGGTTTAGAGACGGTGGCACTAACAAAAACACAGGAGGCAGAGCTGGAGGTGGCAGAGCTTAAGATGTTGAGATTCTCTTTGGGAGTGACAAGAATGGACAAGATTAAGAATGAACATATCAGAGGGATAGCTCAGGTGGGACGGTTTGGAGACAAAGTCAGAGAGGCGAGATTGAAATGGTTTGGACATGTGCAGAGGAGGGACCCAGGGTATATAGGGAGAAGGATGCTGATGATGGATCCACCAAGCAGGAGGAGAAGAGGGAGACCAAAGAGGAGGTTCATGGATGTGCTGAGAGAGGACATGCAGGTGGTTGGTGTGACAGAGGAAGATACAGAGGACAGGGTGAGATGGAAACGATTGATCTGCTGTGGCGACCCCTAACGGGAACAGCCGAAAGACAAAGAGGAAGAAGAAGAAGAAGAAGTTCCTCATTTGTTTTGTTGTGCATTTTCGATTTGAGACATATTGCTTTAAGTTTTCTGTCTTGACGCTTTGATGTCTTCCTTGGTCTACCAGTATGTTTGCCTTTAACAACCTTCCCATGTTGTTTGTATTTGGTCCAGAGTTTAGACACAGCTGACTGTGAACAACCAACACCTTCTGCAACATTGCGTGATGATTTACCCTGTTTTAAGCTCTCCAAGGTGTGATCACTCCTTTTTAGATGCAGACTAACGAGCAGATCTGATTTGATGCAGGTGTTAGTTCTGGGGATGAAAATTTACAGGGTGATTCCATAATTTATTCCTCAGAATTGAGTGAGTCCATATTTTTTTCCTCTGCTTGGTCTAAAAAAAGTAACCGTTACTGACTGCCACAATTTTTTTTCTTGATTTCTTATAATGTTTCTTAAAGCCAGAAAGTTGCCATTTGAAATGACTTTAGTTTTGTGTCATGTCTTTGATCTGCTTTTTTTCTACAAAATTAAACAACTGAATGAACATCCTCCGAGGCCGGTGATTCCATAATTATTGCCAGGGGTTGTATGCAAGGCAACAGTTTATGCTCAGAAAGAAAAAGGAAAAATAAAAAAAAAAAAAGGCATTTGTTCTTCCAGATTCTGAGAAAACACCTTCATTGGGCTCAATTTTTTTTGGCAAAAAAAAAACAAAAACAAAAAAACAAAAAACAAAACAAAAACAAATTAGTGTACGCCAATGTCCATATTACTACGGACATTTAACTACCAATTTGAGGTTTCCACTAATCTGAAGCTGTAATGTTTGGCAGGACAACTTTCTTGACCACATTTAGCAGAAACACTGGCCTGATATCTCTTCAGTATCGAATGTGCACACTTCCTGATGTCATAGAGCAACTGAAGCAACAACCTGACACACTTGATTTCTTCTTTTCTGGGGGAGATTCTGATGAACGAAAGAAAAGTTAAAAGTTTGAACAAAAATGTTCAGCATCAAGTGAATATTTTACTATTCAATGAAGTGCATTTTCATAAATGGGGAAAAAATGCAATTGAAAATGTGAATTAATTGGATTTACATAAGTAAAATGAAAATAATGTGTTCAAACTTGTTAATATTCTGCACAGCAACAGTGACTTAAGTAGCCAGGGACATGTTGGCCTCAACTAAAAAGATGTGACTTTGGACGTACAGTGTTTTGCATCTACAGTACATCCGGAAAGTACTCAGAGCGCTTCACTTTTTACACCATTATTCCAAAATGGATTAAAATAATTTTTTTCCTCAAAATTCTACACAACAATACCCCATAATGACAATGTGAAAAAAGTTTGAGATTCATTATAAATTTATTAAAAATGAAATAAAAAAAAGTAAGAATCACGTGTATATATAAGTTTTCACAACTTGGTTTAAAGAACTACATTTTGTAATTTGTTCATTTTAATGAGTGGAAGTGGTCTCTGTTCTGCTTCCTTATATTTCTGCCAAGTTATGAAATGAAAAATGAAAAGGTTATGTTGCAATATTAGTCACTTCAAATAATGAAGGAAAGACAGTACTTGAGGAGATGACAAGTTATCATGACATTCTCTGGGGCTGAAACAGTTTAATTATATATATGTATATATATTAAACTGCGTGTGTGTACATACATATATGTGTACACACACACACACACACACACACACACACACACACACACACACACACACACACACACACACACACACACACTGAGAAAACACCCCCACAGCTGCCTAACTAACAAGCTTGCACTGTTCACAGAAACTCTCAGTTCTGGTTTTTCATAGTTTTTACTGCCTGCTGGTTAATATCCTTAATATCCCAAGTCGGTGGATTACAGAATCATTTGGAAATGTGAGAGCTCACACTGCTTTGTTTTGCAATGGAGGCGTAAAAAAAAAAAAAAAAGGAAGTAAGCGGTGCACACTCCAGTCGGTCAAAAGGACTGAGAAAACGTCGGTTGTATGCACATGGTTCAGATCTTACGGAGTCAAACAGTGAGCATAAAACAATCATTTGCAACTGATGGGCAACAGTGGCTACAACTTTTTCTGTCACCAAAAACAAAATGAAAAGAAGAATACATCCACTGCAAACGCCAGCTAAATCACTGAGCGGAGACCGAAAGAACAAGCTAGCTCTTATTTTATTCGATTTCATTAAAGTGTTTTTTTATTGAAGTTCACTGAGAAAAGGTTTTCTATTCTTATATATTTACTGTTTACATATTTAAAAATCAAATGCTTTAATATGATTATTTTGATTATTAAACAATTTGTCACTGCTAGCTGTGCGATTATGTGTGAGAATACCATCATTATTGGGTAAGCGGGGCAGGACTCTGACTGAACAAAGAGGTGGAAAATAAAAACGCCATTCAAGTCAACCAACGACGTCTGATTAAATTCATCCAGTGACTCACCTGAGTTGAGGCTTTCCACCCTTAGAGGCAGCCCAGACTGAGCGATGGCAATAAGCTTCAGAGCGATGTAGAACTGACTCCTTCCAAAGTGACCCAGCCGAGTGGCTCCACATAGTTCTGTGATCTAAACCAACACAACAACAAGGAAGTCAGCAACACCTTCTGTTAAAATAAAGTAGTGATAAAAAGCAGGGGTGTCATGGATCACAAAAGCCATCAGATCAGATACAGTTTGTAAGTCACAGACCTGATTATTTTTTTAGATTAGTAACTACCTTGTTTTCCATTTTTAAAAATAAATTAATGACCATTGACCAATGAAAATGAGGAACTTTTCCCTGTAGTCCTGAATGAAAACAAGGTGTCCCACGTTTTATAGATACTGGCCGAGCCACCTTTTTCAGTTCCGATCAGATTCTGACGCACGGCTGCCAATACAGAAATATTCATATACTAGAGTTCTTGCTGAACTTGTTAAAACTTGTGTTTCGTTTCATGCCTTGGTTAAGAAGTCAGCAGGTTTGAGAGCCTTTACATCCTCTGTTCTGTCACTATGGAACAGTTTGCCTACAAAGTCCACTTATGTTGGACCTTTGAAGGCAAATTAAATATTTTTCTGTTTACTATTAGTTATACTGTTTTATCTCAACTGTATTTGCTGTTTATTTGTATTTGGCATTTAATATAAAAACCATGAAAATATGGTGAAGATCTTGCATAAACAAAGGCTGGTTGATGAAGGCTGATGCATGCAGAATTAGTTACTGCAGTGCACGGCTCAGCTCACTGGACTGAAGCCACTGTCCTCAAAATTTACAGTGCTTAAAATAAAAATTGTACATTAAAACCGATGACTAGAGAGTCTTTAGCTTCCCAGATTTCCTAAGAAGGCAAGAAAAAGGCTTCAGATTTTTATAATTTTCCAGGGTGGGCAAAGTCACGCACCCCACTCCACCCCTAACTCCACCTGAAGCTATATCCCCCCATGGAGTTTCATGAGCTGAAAGTGCTGTGTGTCTGTGCACAGCCCTTCAGTGGTCTGTTACACACAAACCATTGAAGCATTTAATAATAGTTTATGTCTGTACTAAAATGCTGCTAAGAACTGATCCCACCCCAGTGCATGTGCAAAAACGCATTTATGTGTAAAATGTTGACTTGGTCTTCTGAAATAGTTGATAGATGTATTTTATGCTAACGCCGATGCTAATGCGTTAGCATGTCTATGGCGTTTTCAATGTTAAAGTTAGCATTAAGGTGCTGGCATTTTAGCATGTTTGTGCATTTGTTTTCTGTATAATAATTAATGGCTCAGCATTTGTTGTCGTAAAAGAGTCAAATGTATTACAAATTATAATATTTTTAAACTTATTTTTATTTATATATTAATAATAAAGCAACAATAATAATAGTAATAATAACTAATAATGCTACAATACAATTTTAGAGAGAGAGACATGAGTCACATGTGTCATTGTGAAATGACCACATAGTTTACAAGTTATACAGAGAATGTCGCACATATAATGAGTCGGGCTACAGTTTTTGATTTAGGTTTTATGGTTAACTGGTTATGCTAATTGCTCATTTGCAGCAACAAAAATACCTCTTTTTTTCACCATATATTTTATAACATTTATATGTTTCAATGTTGTTTTATGGCAACTCAGCCCTTTGATAAAGCAATGTCATTTGAAATAATTATTTTTGTTATTTATTATAAACTGTTTTATTCTTTATTATTTTATATTTCAACAGCCAAGGGACATTTGACGATTTGTTGATTTTCAAGTATTTTAAGTTTTCAAATAATGTTCTGTTGTTAAATAAAATGATGGAAGGAGAGAAAAATTGTTTCCCTGGCACATTTTTAAAAAATTCCCCCCTAATCCGATTAATCGATGAATCATGTCGAAACCCCATCAGATTCATCGAGGATCCAAATAATCGTTGCAGCCCTAAATCCCAGCCTGACCAGAAAAATCACTAAGGGCCCTTGGGCAAGGTCCTTAATCCCCTACTTGCTCCCTGTGTGTAGTGGGCGCCTTGCATGGCAGCAGCCTCACATCGGGGTGAATGTGTAAAGCGCTTTGAGCATCTGATGCAGTCCATATCACTCATTTCTGGCTAAACATGAAAATGACCATCAATCATCAGGTAAAAGTCCTCTGTGCTTAGGACAAAAAAGGGAAGAATTTGGTTCACCTTTTACAGGTTTTACTTGGCTTCAGCGAATGTTAACTCATTAAATATGCCTGATGTTCACAAAGATATTTTTTTTCTCTCAAGCAACGGCATCTGAATTAAGCCTCGTTATACAGTAGACTGTAGAGTACGGCCTATAACTCCTTTGAAAATGGATGTCTGATTATAACGCAAATGTGCCATGGAAAAAGTGAAGCGCTGTGAATACTTTCCGGATGCACTGCAGTTGCCAGTCATAAAACATAATGTTCCTGGTGAGGCGAATGTCATAACAGGATGACCCTTTAAGTGAGCAACCTTCAGCTCTGGCTGACAAAAACAACAGCAGACTGAAGCGTTATAAAGGACCGATCACTTTAGTCGGACTACTGTAATGTGACACACTGTTCAAAAGATCAACATCCTATTCAATGAAACGTATATATACACGAGGTCTGTGATAAAAGTAACGGACCTTATTATTTTTTCAAAAGCCATATGGATTTGAATCACGTGTGATTACATCAGACATGCTTGAACCCTCGTGGGCATGCGAGAGTTTTTTCACGCCTGTTGGCTACGTCTTTCGCCTGTGGGCAGTCTTTGAGTGAGGAGTGGCTCACCCTCTCGTCGTTTTTTCATTGTTTAGGAATGGCTCAGAGACTGCTGTTTTGTTTGATCAAAATTTTTTCAAAAACTGTAAGGCACAACTGAGTGGACACCATTCGATAAATTCAGCTGGTTTTCGGTAAAAATTTTAACGGCTGATGAGAGATTTTGGTCTGGTAGCGTCGCCGTAAGGACGGCCCACGGCGCCTGACGGCGATATGCGCTTCGAGGCGGCAGCGTCTCGCCGTTTCAAGTTGAAAACTTCCACATTTCAGGCTCTGTTCACCCAGTAAGTCGTCAGAGAACAGAGAACTTTCAGAAGAAGTCGGCATGAGGAGTTTATTCGGACATTCCATTGTTAACGGACATTTTGTAATGAAAGAACGTGCAGGCAGAGTCGCATGTCGGGCCGGACCCGACCGCGGGGGGTCGCGACAGGAAAGACACCTCCGTTGGAAACCTTAACGGGCAAGTTGGAACATGCCCAAGCTGTTAAACAGTTTCTCAGTTACTCACTTGTTGAAAGCCATCAAAAGCCGCCTGAATTTTACAAATGGTTTTCAACACGGAGGTGTTTTTCCTGTCGCGGCGCACACAGATTCGCCAAGTCGTCACGGAAACGACTCGGCGAATTTGCGCGCATGTCTTTCATTACAAAATGTCCTTAAACAGTGGAATGTTCGCATAAAGTCCTCATGCCAGCCTCTTCTGAATCTTCTCTGTTCTCTGACGATGTCCTGGGTGAATTAAGCCTTAAATTAGAATGTTTTCAGGTCGAAACAGGCCGACGACGGCGCCTGGAAGCGCTGCGCGACGTCCCGCTCCGTGGGAAGTCCTTACACCGACAGAAACACCCGGTAATCTCTCATCAGCTGTTAAACTTTTCACCGAAAACCAGCTTAATTTCTCGAATAGTGTCCACTCTGATATTCCTCACAGGTCCAGAAAAAATGTTGATAAAGCAACGCGCGCCGTCCGCAGCGGCTATTCAGACAAAGAGATTCCGACGGGCGGGGTAGAGCACTCCTCACTCAAGGCCTGCCCACAGGCGAATGACGTCACCGACACGCGTGAAAAAGCTCACGCATGCGCGCAAGGGTTCAAGCTTGTCTGACGTAAAAACATATGAATCAAATCCATTTATTTTTTGAAAAAAATAAAAAGGACCGCTTTTTTCATCACAGACCTTGTATGACCTTGAATCAAAATTATTATCTATCAGTGTGATATTAGAGGTCATCTGCAGTCTGTGACGTGCATTATGCTTTGCTGTCTCATCATAAATATTCTAAAACAAGATATAAAACCTTGTAAATGCAAAATGGAAAAAAAAAAAAAAAACAACACACACACGTTAAACTTTACCATCCTTGAATTTTGACTTTTCTTAAACCATTTGAGTATTCGCGTTGAAGAGGATGATACTTCTCCTTCACACAGGTCGGCTGTTAACATTTAGTTCACTGAACTGATCCCAGACCTGCCAGCACCTTGTTTTTCCCCACTATGGAGTCTTCATGTCACCCACTGGTTCAAATGTGTCATGTGATAAAAAGGCACACTAATTGGCTATGAGCTCCCTCTGTTTCAGTTCTGCTACATGTGGAATCATAGCAGCAACATTTATTGCTCACGTTTGGATTACATCTTAATAAAATAAAAATGTAAAAGCAATTTCCAGACAGGAACACATGATGAATTTTGCCATCAGAAGTGGGAAAGTCTGGCTCATGCACTGTGACTCATTCAACACTTTTCGTAAGGTTAGAAAGTGTTTGAGCTCCCATTTTCTACTCTTTTGCTCCTGCATAAAACAATGGCTGGTGTGAGATGTAAGGTTCAAAAACACGACTGATTTGTAAATGGAAATAAACCATACACACACACACACACCTATGAGACAGACTTGACAGAGTAATGATAAACTATTATAATTTCAAGCACTTTATGCAAAATTCAGGCACTTCTCAAACCTTGAAAACACAACATTCAAGCATTTTCAAGGATTTCAAGCACTCGTACTAACTGTAAATTAATTTTGCGGCAC
Source organism: Thalassophryne amazonica (assembly GCF_902500255.1). NCBI lineage: Eukaryota > Metazoa > Chordata > Actinopteri > Batrachoidiformes > Batrachoididae > Thalassophryne > Thalassophryne amazonica. The sequence continues at coordinate 10,843,915 of NC_047123.1, read as the reverse complement.
TACTCCACAGTAATTTACATCAAATAAATTCCTGTTTTAGAGCACTGGATACAAAAAAAAAAAAAAAGTGAGAGAGGTGTCATGCTGATGTTTCTGTAGAACTGTTCGATAATTAGATGATGTTACAGGAACACAATCTGAAACCTGAGCAGAAGATCAATAATTTGACATGTTTCAACTGACAGTAACACCACACCTGCACAATAACCGACAGATCATACGTATAACAATGATATGTCAGATTTCTAAAAAATATTTGCTCCAGTGTTTTCTAGAACCGACGAGGTTCGTCCAGGAGGCCACAATCCCCTACATTCATTAAAGCATAACATTCAGCAACCTGTACTTAGGTCACGTGACCTCTGGTGAATTCAGATATAAACCAATTTGCAGAATTTCAATATTCAGCACTGTTAAAAAGTGTACTTCAGGTATTAACTAATGCTATTCTTGATTCCTCCCAGAAAACTAGAGGTCTGATTTAGATTCTACAAATGCACAGCAAATTCTGTGATACAGTCTCCTGCACCGAATTGAATGGTTTAAAAATCTAAGAAATTGCGCAGATGCCCAATATTTGTAAAGACATATTTTATATTCACGATTGATTCCTCTCCATGCAGACTCAACATTAAATTAATCCTGAATTTCAAGCTGTTCAACTATCAAGTGAACTTTCTGACCATTACTGAATCAGACAGATATTCAAGTTATATATTTTGCACACAAGAGTAGTTCAATGCAAATTTCAAAATTATTGCTACTTTGTTTTTGGCATTTTCCCCCCATCAAGAAAAATGTTCCTGCACTTTTACTGTCCATACTCAAATGCATCAGAAAATGACTTGATGCTTAAGTATATTGAAGATACTTTGATTTTTACTCAACCAGGATGCTAAAGATCAAAGCTGGATGTATGTGTCAGTACCTCAGCCACCTGAGGTACTGACTGTAACCGCTCGCGTGCTTTGACACTTTGCAAGATCCACTTGCTCGCCAGAAAACCTCACTTCTCTGCTATTTATATAGAAAAGTGTCAGTTTCAGCTGCTCTTAAAATAGACTGACAGAAGGCAAACTTGTCAAAAATTCTGAAATCTGCGATGCCAGGATTTCAATAATCATTTCAACAAATAATTCAACCACTATATCTGTTTTTATCGTTCCATATTATATAGACATCCATCCAGCTCTCCATACATGCACATGACATGTATATTGGTTGACACTGAAAACTTCTGGAGGGTCTGTTTTTTGCACAATCTGCATATTGACTTGGCACAATTTACAGCTCCGCCCCTTTCCTGATGCAGCTTAAGATGTACATGGAGGTTGGAGTACAGGCAGCCTTGAACCGGAGACCTTGTCACTGGGAGGGAAGAGCATTACCACTACCAGTCCTACAGACAGTTTTCTTTTGACAAATCAGGGGACAGTTAGATGAACATTTCCAAGTCACTAATTATGTTTTGAACTTCATTAACCTTAAGAAGTGTCATATAAATACAGCTCATTTACATATAAATATGAAGACATACTTATTCAGTGACCTGGAAATGTTCATGTATCAACCCTGGACTTGCCAAAGAAAACTAACTGTAAAAGTAATGATTTGTATTAACAGTAATTGTTAGAAATTATTGCTGACACCTCCCACCCTGGTCACAAACATTTTAAGGAACTGCCCAGGATACAAAAACAGCTTCTTCCACCCTCTGCAATCAGTCTCTTTTCTCTCTATCACACTCACACACCTGGACTCTGTTTTTTGCACATTATACAGTCTGTACTTTCATTGAAATAATTACACACATTATTACATATCTTGAACATCTTTCATACTTATTTAAATACTCACTGTATGCTGTAAAATGGTGTATTCTGTGTCCCGATACCTATTTGGTCACAGTACCAAACCAATAGCAATATGCTTTTGTAAAACCTCTTGAATTAAAGCTGAAAGCCTACACTACAAGAACATCTTGATGGTTTCATTTCAAAGCCACTGTGGTAGTCTACAGAGACAATACTACAGAAATGTGAGACAAAGACATATCTGTGTGGAGGACGCAGTTCTCAGAAACTGCATGATCATGCAAGGAGACCACCAAGAAAAGCCACCCAGAAAACCCTGAAGAGGTTATAGGCTTCTGTGGTTGGGAATGCAATTGGAGAACTTATGCACAGTGCAGGTTTTGCATTTTGTATCACCACTCAGAGCTTGATAGTGGAGCAGAGAAGAAGATTCATATGTGCATTTAGGCAAACTGCAGCTGAATTTTCAAATCATCTTGTTAAGAAAATCCTCCCCACCATTTCATCATGAAGCTGTATAACTGATGTTGCAACATCTTCACAGTTGCCTGTGTGTCTTTGTGGCTTTCCTCACTGGTATCGTTCTTACACAGAGACTCAGTTGTGAGAACTACCTATTCAAGACAGATTTATCATAACTTACTATACTGTTTGTTCTATTTCATGCTTTCTGACCACCAGAGGCGGTACATAACGCACTGAATGATCACCTTTGTGCAAAAGCAGGTCAAGAATAAATATAAACAAAGTCACATGTGACCTACATGACCCTATACAAGCCACAAGGCACCAGAAGCAGTCCCTTAAACCTTCTCGTGAGCAAACGAGGATTCAGAGGGACCAGGCGCTCTGGCGGTCATCCAGGATTCATAGAACCAGAGTTACATGCGTAACTTTCATTTTGCTTAATGACTGATGTAAATGAACTCAGACATATTCAGTGACTTGGGTTCAGTTCATGTATCCATCAGGATTGTCTGAAGAAAACTAGCTGTAATAGTGATCACTTACTTGTATAAACTTACACTACGGGGTGCCATTACTTATGCAAACCATCATTTTATCTTTTAGATTTTTATTTCATTGATATTATGTTGTAGAGATTAGTTTCGACTGGAGGTAACGGCATCATTTAAAAAAAATTACATAAAGAGGTCTGATTTTTTTATTATTATTTGTTGTCAATCAGTTCAGACATGTAACAGTTCATGGGTTCAGATATTTTTTTCTTGCCACTGTATTTCTTACTTATGGCGTTAAATGATAAGGGATTTTGAGACCGAGTGCACTGGCATAAAGAGGGCAGTGTGACTTCCAGCCACCATAAATTGTGATAAAAAGAGACGACAGGAAAGAGTGGGCTGTGGAGGAAAACGGCCTGATGTGGACAATCGACAGAAGACAACATCCCCAGCTGGGTTCAGGGCTCCCTTCCGTTTAGCTAAAGCTAACATTAGCCAGGAGGAAGGTGTGTCTCCTGCGCAGCACTGCTAACTGCCAAGGCTAACCACACGGTCAAAGGAACACGGGTCAACTCTGACAGCACATCAGGTTTATTCTAATGTACAATCAGTAGGCTGCCTACGGGGGTCGTAAGCTTTTCAAGTGCTGCTACGGTTAGCTTACCTGCAGGACAACTTCGCTGGGTAGCTGGGCCGCCCGGAAAAGGTCAAGAACTCTCCCGTTGGAAGCCACTTTTTTGGTGTTGTCCGTGTCGCAGTAGATGAACAAATCCGAGTAATATTTCTGTTCGACATCACTTAATGTTAGACTTTCCATTGTGGAGTGAGTCGATCGGCTGCTGATTAGCCTTTAGCCAGAGGCTGGATCAGCTTCCCAAAAAAGGAGGAGAAAAAAACCCCGATAAATTAGTTTACCAACTCAGCTAACCGAATGGTCACCAGTCACAGCCGACTCGTTGTCTCCTGGTCAGCCTCTCAGCGAATAAGTGCCCGCCTGTGAACGACTTTAAAAACTGCTTTCATACAGTTAGTTCAACGCTGAGTTAACTTGTTGGGCCAACAGCTGGCTACAGAATGCTAACAGCTACCTACAATCAAAGTCACTGGAGCTAACTAGCAAAGTGCGTCCGTCTCCTTCAGCCCAACATTTACCGCGATAATATCACATAGGAGCAACTCTTCTCCCTTCCAGAAGCCGTCACCGGACCGCTGATGTGCGTTTCGCCACAAACAAATTCCTCTGCGGGGCCGCTACAAGTAAAGTTTCAGGCTCTTCGGGATCCTTCCTCCAGTAATCATAGCCGCCATTCCTACTGGCATCGTCAAAAACACAATAATTATCAAAGAACATCCGGGAGATGGTGTCAAGATAAAATATAAATTCGCTGTCAGCCGCAAAATTGTAGATGCCACAAAAGATATGCTTTTGTTTTGAAGGCAATAGAGGCAAATTTCTGGTCTTGTCTCGTGATTAGCTTGAAGTCTCGCGACGTCAACAAGCTCCGGTCAGACTCAGGGGGAGCGTGCTTGGCCCACCGCGAGGAACCGGATGAATGACTTCAAAATAAAATAATTAATAATAATAATGAGTAAAATCTCCGCCAACACTAGTTTCCAATTCCACAAACTTTTATCTTGGAAAAATTTTCAAGGTGAAAGTCCTGTTAGAAGTGACTTTTCTTTAAGTTAAAATAGATGTGATCAAATGTATTTAGTTCATGCACTTGAAGTTTTTTTTTGTGGTGATGTCAGCTTTTTTTTTTTTTTGGTTACTTGTTTAGCAAGCTAATATAGGCCACCGGTTACACTTGTCTGTGTCCTTGGATTTACAGGTCAGCCAGTGGAGAGGAGTTGGGCTACCAATATGTGGACATGGGTTTGAGTCCTAGTCATGCTACCTGTCTGTATCCTTGGACAATACATTTCATTTGCATTGTGCCATACCACCTAGTAGACTCTCAACCTCATCACCCTACGGTATCACAGGATACAGGGCCTATATTGGACTTCTTCTTCTACTAAGGCGTTGCTTCCCGAAACATATTCATGGGGTTTTTTTTTTCAGAAATAACATGTTTCTGTGCCCGCTGCTTTAAATGGACAGTTTATTTATGTCACAGATGTGCAAAGTAAGTTGTTTCAGGCCTAACTTTAGATTACAGCAGGAGATTTAATATACGAGGGCTGTCAATAAAGTAAGGGTCCTTTTTATTTTTTTCAAAAACTATATGGATTTCATTCATATGTTTTTACGTCAGACATGCTTGAACCCTCGTGCGCATGCGTGAGTTTTTCCACGCCTCTCGGTGACGTCATTCGCCTGTGAGCACTCCTTGTGGGAGGAGTCGTCCAGCCCCTCGTCGGAATTCCTTTGTCTGAGAAGTTGCTGAGAGACTGGCGCGTTGTTTGATCAAAATTTTTTCTAAACCTGTGAGACACATTGAAGTGGACACGGTTCGAAAAATTAAGCTGGTTTTCAGTGAAAATTTTAACGGCTGATGAGAGATTTTGAGGTGATTCTGTCGCTTTAAGGACTTCCCACGGTGCGAGACGTCGCTCAGCGCTCTCAGGCGCCGTCGTCAGCCTGTTTCAAGCTGAAAACCTCCACATTTCAGGCTCTATTGATCCAGGACGTCGTGAGAGAACAGAGAAGTTTCAGAAGAAGTCGGTTTCAGCATTTTATCCGGATATTCCACTGTTAAAGGAGATTTTTTTAATGAAAGACGTGCGGACGGGTCCGCGCGTCGGGACATAGCCGACGCGGTGCGGCGGCACAGGAAAAACACCTCCGTGTTGATAACCATTTGTAAAATCCAGACGGCTTTTGATGGCTTTCAGTGGAGTGAGTATATGAGAAATTGTTTAACAGGCAGGACATGTTCCAACTTGTCCTTAAGGCTTTCAACAGAGGTGTTTTTCCTGTGGCGGAGGTGTGCCTTAGACTGCCCACAATAAAAGGCCACTCTGAAAGGTGCAGTTTTATCACACAGCACAATGCCACAGATGTCGCAAGATTTGAGGGAGCGTGCAGTTGGTATGCTGACAGCAGGAACGTCAACCAGAGCTGTTGTTCGTGTATTGAATGTTCATTTCTCTACCATAAGCTGTCTCCAAATGCGTTTCAGAGAATTTGGCAGTACATCCAACCAGCCTCACAACCGCAGACCACGTGTAACCACACCAGCCCAGGACCTCCACATCCAGCATGTTCACCTCCAAGATCGTCTGAGACCAGCCACTCGGACAGCTGCTGAAACAATTGGTTTGCATAACCAAAGAATTTCTGCACAAACTGTCAGAAACCGTCTCAGGGAAGCTCATCTGCATGCTTGTCGTCCTCATCGGGGTCTCGACCTGACTCCAGTTCATCGTCGTAACCGACTTGAGTGGACAAATGCTCACATTCGCTGCCGTTTGGCACGTTGGAGAGGTGTTCTCTTCACGGATGAATCCCGGTTCACACTGTTCAGGGCAGATGGCAGACAGTGTGTGTGGCGTCGTGTGGGTGAGCGGTTTTCTGATGTCAATGGATCGAGTGGCCCATGGTGGCGGTGGGGTTATGGTATGGGCAGGCGTCTGTTATGGACGAAGAACACAGGTGCATTTTATTGATGGCATTTTGAATGCACAGAGATACCGTGACGAGATGCTGAGGCCCATTGTTGTGCCATACATCCAAGAACATCACCTCATGTTGCAGCAGGATAATGCACGGCCCCATGTTGCAAGGATCTGTACACAATTCTTGGAAGCTGAAAATGTCCCAGTTCTTGCATGGCCGGCATACTCACCGGACATGTCACCCATTGAGCATGTTTGGGATGCTCTGGACCGGCGTATACAACAGCGTGTACCAGTTCCTGCCAATATCCAGCATCTTCGCACAGCCATTGAAGAGGAGTGGACCAACATTCCACAGGCCACAATTGACAACCTGATCAACTCTATGCGAAGGAGATGTGTTGCACTGCATGAGGCAAATGGTGGTCACACCAGATACTGACTGGTATCCCCCCCAATAAAACAAAACTGCACCTTTCAGAGTGGCCTTTTATTGTGGGCAGTCTAAGGCACACCTGTGCACTAATCATGGTGTCTAATCAGCATCTTGATATGGCACACCTGTGAGGTGGGATGGATTATCTCAGCAAAGGAGAAGTGCTCACTATCACAGATTTAGACTGGTTTGTGAACAATATTTGAGGGAAATGGTGATATTGTGTATGTGGAAAAAGTTTTAGATCTTTGAGTTCATCTCATACAAAATGGGAGCAAAACCGAAAGTGTTGCGTTTATATTTTTGTTGAGTATATATATATATATATATATATATATTTGGTTGTGTCACTGATCCTCAGAGGAATAAAGGTAACACAAGAGGGTTCACCTCTTTATTACCATTTATGGGCAAAGGCAGCTGTGTGTGTGTGTGTGTGTGTGTGTGTGTGTGTGTGTGTGTGTGTGTGTGTGTGTGTGTGTGTGTGTGTGTGTGTGTGTGTGTGTGTGTGTGTGTGTGTGTGTGTGTGTGTGTTTTAATGGGGCAGAGCCAATGACATGTCACGTTGTGTCACGGTGAAGTCAGATGCGCTTGTGCAGCTTTCACTTACAATTGGAAACGGCAGTTGCATACAGCACATGGATGGCCCAATATTTGGAAAAGACCAATGCAACTTCTCATGTCATTTGTCCTTGTTCTACGAGAGGGCCAAATATAGCCATTTTTAACCACTGTGCCCTGAAAGTTGTATCAACAAAAAGATTCAACTTTCTGACACAAGTTGTTGTCAACAGAAAGGATTAGTTAACTTTTTAACAACTCTGGCCATGTTAAATCATTGATGGAAATCAAGCCTTGTGGATGTTTTGAAACATTGTTCCGATACTTTCCTGAGACCCAGTTAGTTCATTTCATTCTTGTATATGATTAAAATCAACTTGATAACACTTTAAACCATCTTCGGATCAGTAATTAATCATGACAAACAGTTAAGTATTTAAACTCATTTGTATCATGACTTTTATTCCTTGTAACTGCACTATTTCACTGGGCTCCCTCCCTCCATGTTCTTGACATGGAATAATAGCTCCCTCTGGTGGACAATTAATGCAGGTACAACAATTTCACAAAGGGTCATCGTAATTTTTAAAATGTTTGAAATTTTGAACAATACTTTCAAGATAAGAACTTTGAGCGATTTAGAGAGTCCTGCACAGGAGTACCACCATTTTCCTATGGTTCAAGTCCCATTCGGGTGTAGTTCAAGTTCTGTGTGTGTGTGTGTGTGTGTGTGTGTGTGTGTGTGTGTGTGTGTGTGTGTGTGTGTGTGTGTGTGTGTGTGTGTGTGTGTGAGAGAGAGAGAGAGAGAGAGAGAGTCTTATGTAGTTTTGAAAATTATTTCCTGAACTGCATTCTAAGATAACTGTATCTCTCAAATACTTTGTTTTACATTAAGCTCTTATGCTGTTTTGTTTTGGGGGGGGGGGGGGGTTTCCCCTGAAAGATATTATGAGCTGTTATTTCCAATGACCCATAAAGCACCTCTGGCTTTGTACTACTTGATTTCAACAGACTGAGAAAATCTATCAAAGCTACTTCTGTTCTACTTTGATTTCTCCTTAACATTTACATAAAAATTTTCCGAGCTGACCCTGAATGCAGCAGCATTATTCACCGGTGTTAGTTGAGAAAGTCGCCTAGTTCCTGTACATTATCCTAAAGTTAAATAAACCCTAATCAGGTAAATATTATCACTTTTAAAATGTTAAAACTGTTATTTTCCCCAGTTCACGTGCTTTCTGAATAATTTAATTTTGGCTCGAGTATCCTGCTGTTATAAGGAGAGTATTATTGTTGTAATTGCGTTAAACTTGATAAAAGCGTTCATGTTATTCCGTGAAAAAGACTTTTGAAATACTGAAGTAATTTTTCATGTCTTGTGATGGTTCGCGGTTTTGATGGTTCATTTCCGCGTTGCTGATATTCCGCCTGTTCATGTTGAAGCTTGTTGAACCTTGAACGCCTCACAGTTAATCCTCCTTTCAAATTTAACACATTTGTCTTTAACGAATCAGTTTCGTGAGTGGAACCTTTGCTTTTCCTTGCAAACCAAACAAAGGACCAGTTTTCATCAAACAAAAGAAGATCCCACTTCCAAACTCCGTTTAACAATTGACCAAAATTGTAATTTCCTTGTTTTTTTCGTGAATACACTTAAGAACACGAAAAACCACGATGCTTTTCTGATCGAGGTGGGTCTTCTGGAGAATTCGGCTTGTAAAGGACTACCAAAGAGGTCTTAGTTTCAGTACTGTGGCTTTTTGTATTGGCGCACACAGCGCATGTTCCAGTGAGAGTTGCAAACTAAACCCAGTCCTGCGTGGAGGTAATCTGGAAGTAGACTTGAAGCTTTGAAGGATGACAATTTACCTTTTTATAGAAGCAGGTAAACACTAAAGAGGAGCAATAATAGATAGGATTTATTCCCCCTATAGACATTTGTATGAATAAGGTCAAAAACTATATTTAATTGGTTCTTAAGTAATAAGCTTTCAGGGGCGTAACCAGAATTTTGCAGCAACAGTGGTCCCCCGGGGCCTAAGTAAGATTTTCTTTGCTTTCAGTGTCACAAATGACAAAACAGTCAATCAAATCACCTCCAGTACCCCTTACCAGAGGGGTACAATCCATCTTTTGGATCCAGTTTGCTGCTATCAAAGAGAAATGTCATGCTAAGCTGTGAAATCTGCTAGATGGAGTTAAAAACTGAAGTTGTGACACGTGTCCCAGATTGATCTGATCCTACCACTTTGAGAGGTAGGGAAAGAAATCGAGAACCACTTTCAAATTTTTCAATCCATTGGAATCGTATATGTTGGTTCAAAATTTTAGAAGCAAGTTGCGCGCAAGTGTCTCAATGTTAAGGTTCCCAGTGACCAGAAAATCCAAGGACATGCCGGTGTTTCACCTGGTTGCAGTAAATACAGTGATGGGAGTTATTCCAGAGTGTCGGTCAGTTGTTTTTAGTAGTTTGCATCTGGCTTGTACTCATGCTGCGATTCAGATACTAAAAAAAAAAAACCCTACACGTTTGTAATAATAATAATAATGATAATGATTAATAATAACTGTTTATATAGGGCTTTCCCTTTGTTGTCCATTGCATGTTTATTAGTCATTTTTAGTTATTTTTGACATTTAAAAGTCCTTTTTGGTACACACCACCAGCAGAGGGCTTCATGCAAAAATCCTGTTTAAAAGTTAAGAAACAGCACAGGCTGTGGCGTGCACATGTGCAACACTGAATTCCTGTCTATTGTTAAACTGGCTTCCAGGGTAATGCTGTGTGTGTGTGTGACTTTCACTCTGGAAAATACAGTAGTTACCTTCAAGTTCATGTAGATGGACCAGCTGTCTGCCTGAGTGGTTGCCATCCAGGACCCAAAGTGATTTTGGAGTGTGGTAGATGCACGCACTCAGACCTGACCTGACTTTCATTCCAAAGAACGCAATTATCCAGTAAGACTTCAGTCTTTGACAGTCATTTTGTCTGGCTGGACAGTTAACTTTGCAGCACCTCTGGAAGTCATCTGTGGTGATTATAATGTTTGTCTTACAGGACTAAACTACCTGTTTTTTATTCCCCTTCCAGCAAATGGACGTCCAACATGAAATAAACCTGCTGGTGCAAGAGATTCATCGACTCGGCACCAAAAGTGAGTGTTGGTGTGCTTAGTTTTTAATGGGAACTAGATCAAGGGTGAAGAACAGACTGCAGGTTTTCCTTCAGCAGGTGCTTTTATTCACGAGCTCCTCCTCTCAAATTAAAGTCATGATGATCCGCAAAGCTGTAGGGGTCAGCGAACAGTATATAGTGGTCTCAATATAAAAATGCTCCAGTCATACTGACAAGTATACCATATTTTTTGTCTGATCGTAGGGATTCCACAAAGGTATAGATTGGACTATCTCTGAATGAATGTTATGGAGTTATGAGGTTAAAAAAAAGCAGCAAAAATGGTGGCAAAAGTCAATTTCAGTGTGTACAGGGGTCAAAAGTTAAATATGCTCCAATTTTGGTAAACCATGATGAAAAATATTGGCATGATTTTAACCCTCTGGGGCTGACGCCGTCATATACAACAGCTAAGACCAAGCTTTACTAAATTATAAATAACTTTTTAATGATATGAGATAGAAACTTTTTTTTGCTGAAAAGTTAACTCCGCAGACTTTTGAGCCAGCCATCGGCCATCTTTGTATTCCTCATAGAAGCTGTGTGATGACGTGCGCAATGTGAGTGTCCAATCGGAATTGATTCATCATCAGATGGTTTTCCAAAATCCAATCGTAGGGCAGATTTACCTCACGTGAAAAGCCAAAGATCATTTTCAGGAGTGATATGTTACTACTTGGCCCGTTTGAATAGCCCCCTGGGTGCTCAAATGAGTACATCCAGTGCACCCTACGCCATTATGCACAGCAATCAGTGAAAACAGACGGAGAGCCTCTGATGACAATCTCACGTGCTCAAACAAAGAGTGTGTAACTATCAGGATTGCTCCACTAGTTTGCATGTGAATGTTACTGGATAACTCTGTTGCTTTCTTGGCATAAAGCACTGTTTACCATGTCAATGGACAACAAAACGCATAGACCATTTTGTATATATTGTTCAAAATGTGCATTTGTGTTTATTGTTTGAACCTTTTTGTTGTACAGTCTTTCACACAAGACCTAAAATTACCTTTTATAAAGTGTTAAAACAGTTGTTTATTATAGTTTGCTGTGTGTTTTGAATAAATGTGTGTGGAAAATTATTTTCCGCTTTACTTTCTTATTGTAAACCTTTATTACACTTATGAAACATAACAAAAGCATATATATTCTGAAAGCACAGGTTGTCGTGAAAAAAAAGAGACATAAAACTTGATTGTGGGATGCAGGGAGAGCTGTTAACAGCAATAATAAAACATTTATGCTAGGCGAGTGAACTGTCCAAAAAATGCCCTCGGACCCCAGAGGGTTAAAAAGGGAATAGTTTGCACCGTCTGTCATGTTTAGTTATTTATTCATTCATACCCACTTACTCCAATAAAGGGTCATGGGAGGCCTGGAGCCTATCGCAGCAGTCACAGGGCGCGAGGAGAGGTACACCCAAGACGGGACACCGGTCAATCACAGGGCCACATTCAGACAAACGCATTTACACACACACCTATGGTCAGTTTAGAGACATCAATCCACCTAGCTTGCAATACCTGGAGGGAACCCACTCAGACGCCACACAGAAAGGACCAGAAGCGATCCCACGACCTTATTGTTGTGAGGCAACAGTGCTAACCGCTAAGCCACCATGCTAGTTATCATGTTATGGGGTAACATATGTCATAAGTCATAAAATCTAATGGACATTGACCTTGTTTGGTTATTACTTTGGAGATCAAACAATCAACACATCCAAAACTATTCCATTTATTGATCCTATTAGCTCAACCAATAATTAATTATTATTATTATTATTATGATCAAAGATGCCTTTAAAATGCAGTATGTCTTCAAAAGTCGAACTGTAACAAAGGATTTGGTGGTGGTGGTGGTGGTGGTGTCTTCTGACCCCTTGCCCTTCTGGCTCTGGGCCTGAACAGTGTCTGTTGATGAGAGAAACTTGTGTATTCATGCGGAACGTGCGGCCTGATGCACCTGTAAGAAGCACATCACATGCACCATCCATCACAAATAGACTTAAGGCTTGTCACACCATGACGATTTAGCCAGCGTATGCCAAGTGTATTAAAAAACACTGGCATAAGTTCAGTAAGTTAAGGGTAAGTTTTTTTATAAGTTAAGAGCAAGTTGAAGCACGTTGAAGCTCGTTGATGTATGTCCTGATAAGCTGAGCTCCTCAAAAAATTTTGGGCATGCTGAAAATTTTCAGCGAGTGCCAGCATGTGACTCACGTCCTGCACATGCTGGACATAAGTTGTAGGTAAGTTATGTGATTGTTGGCAGACATTTCTAGTAATTTACTCATAAGTCTAAATCCGTCCATTAATGCTGGCCACTGATTGGCTGAAAGCCGCTGTCCATATGCAGAACGACTTTCATTCACACACGGAAAAAATATGAAGTCAGACCTGTTCATTTCAGTCCAATTCACCATCACAGACAGACATGAATCCACATAAAGCTCCTGATTTTTAAAATTGACCACGGAAAATCTTTTAATTCATGGCTGGAAACATAGCGTATTAAAGCAAGTCCCTCTGTGTTTTTTTTTTCTGCTCCAGGTGCGTTTCTCATGTTGGTGCTGCGCTCTGAACACACAGAAGCGCTGTGATGATTTAAACTTTTAAAGCACTGTCGCTGTTAGTGTGATCATCAGATGACCTGATCGATCGATCAGGGTGATCGCACCTGATTAATGCGCTGTTTAAGCATTTAAAGCGCCGTCGCTGTCAGTGATCACCGCTCTGACAGATCACACAGCACTTCATTCAGATAACACCTGATTGTGATTGACTGGTGCTTTAAAAGTTTAAATCATCACAGCGTTTCATTATTCAGGTCTGTGATCCGCTGATCAGGAAAGCAGCCGCTCTGTGCTTTCAACATTTAAAGAGACACGGCAATGTTTCCCACAGCCAATCCACTCATCAGCATTCTATACACAATGGAAAATTGTCCACCTAGATAAATAATGTTAAATTACTCTGTTTCTGATGCACACCACACCATGCAGTACAGACCAGAACCACTGGGTTGAAACGGGGCTGTCGGCAGACGCTGGATAATCGCCAAGGTGTGACAGCTGCATTAATTTATTAGACATATGACAGCGTGTGCCAGTGTTTTAACACGGTTGGCATACGCAGGATAAATCGTCAAGGTGTGACAGGGCCTTTAGTGGGTATTTGAAGTGAAACAGAGCTTCAATATATGAACCAGCAGCAGCAGAATGATTTGTGTGATTCTTATAAGTTCTTTCTTGTTTTCATTGTAGTTGTTAGTTAGTTGTTATATAGTTATAGTTGTTCAGCAGAACTTGTAATGCTCAAAGTGTAAACAATCTAGAGTAGCGGGTTGCACTGCCAGAAGAATGTTTAATTCTCTACAATCTACTGTTACTGTTGAGCTGACTTTGATCGTATTGAAGGATTTGCAGCACTAAAAGCTCTGAGGTCTTCAGAGTGCTGCTGTAGATCTAGAAATGTTGTGATTTGAGGTGGCCACTGAACCATCTAAACTTCTCTTCTCGTTCCTCATATCTTTGGCGCCAAAATCTCATTTCTATGAACTTTCACCTCTGCTCATAAACATGTTGTTACTGGATTATCTATTTGTGAATAATCTCTGTTAATACCTTTGTTCATGTCCTATTTCAGATGCAGATGGAAAAACCAGCGTGAAATTCGGTGTGCTTTTTAACGACGACCGATGCGCCAATATCTTCGAGGCGTTGGTGGGCACCTTGAAGGCAGCCAAGAAGAAGAAAGTGGTGACCTTCTCGAGCGAATTGCTCCTGCAGGGAGTCCATGATGATGTCGATATCACGCTGGTGGAAGAATGAGACCAGAGTTTGAAGCCTTAAAAAAAAAAAAAAAAAAGAAGAAAAAAAAACACAAAGTGTGTAAATGCTGAGGTTTGACGGCAGTTCTGCTCGTCTGGGATCAGTGACCCTGATCCTCACTGAGGTTCAGTACTGGCACTAAAAGTCAGTGTCCAATAAGATCTGATTTCAGTGTGCCACAAAAAAAAAAAACACCCCTCAGTCACAAACATTATTTTTTTAATTAATATTTTGGGACTCATTCATATTTGTACTTCCAGATAAAAGCAACCAGGATGTTCATGTCATTTTCAGGTGCTGCCAGTTAATCAGCTGCATTCTGCCAAGAATTGTATTCATCATTTTTTTGTCATTTGTGTTAATTTTTGATCAACATAGGAAAAGTTTCTCAACCAAAAGTCTCTAACAGTCGGTCAGATGGAGCAGTTTGTCGTAAACATTTCATCTTCAGACACGAATGAGCTTGATGACGGAGTAAAAGTCAAACCTGTCCAAAAAAAAAAAAAAAAGCATAAGTTGCACCTTTTTCTGTGTTATCTGCTCTTTAATTTAGGATATTTTGTGCATTGTGGTAGTGTCCTTTTTTATTATTGGCATTTATTCTTTTGCTGTTGGAGTTTATTTTGATTAGTGCTTTGGTTCCTGGAAAAGGCAAATATAAATAGTAATAATAATAATTATTATTATTATTATTATTAAAGATTGTGCAGATTTTCAGGGTATAAGTTGCAGGACCTCTGAAAATAGTAAAAATAAAATAACCTTACACTTTGGAAAATGCAATACTTTTTCTCGGCTTTGATGAAAGACGAGGCATGTATCCTGAAAAATGCAATAAGTAAATGTGTGGCTCCACTTCCTCAAGTTTGTTAACATGCTTTCTCAAAAACAATCAATGCTTTCATCTTATAAATCTCCAAATTAAAAGGGCAAAAAGGGCAGAGAATGAGGAGAATCTGAGTAAAATTTGGTGAACCTTGATGCACCATATCAATCCAAAAATCCAGATTGTTTGGCTCCTGTAATCATATATTGTATGCCTGTCTGCCACCTGCTGGACATGTGCAGGCTTATTCCAGGGAATAATCTTATCACATGCATGAGGAGCAGCTGTGGTTGAAGTTGTATGTAGCTCATCTTCAGTTTTCTTTCATTTCCATAGCAAAGGTTTTCCTCTGCTTATTTAAAGCCGTACATGCTAAAATTGTAAAATGGTAATAATAAATTCATTTATATAACGCTTTCCATAAATCAAAGCACTGAGTAACATAAAACCAAAAATAAAAATACAGTACAATGATGCACATTTGATAAAATAAACTGATAAAAACTAAACACTTGTAGAATTCCACACTGTCTCCCACAGGGAACCTCTTGGGACATTCGTACATAAATGCCATATAATGTAATGATTGTTTTGTATTGAAAATGTTACCATTAGGTTTTCGGAAAGTAGGCTGTGTCCATTTTTTTGTACCCTATATCATGGTGTCCGCTGTAGTCGTCATTGTCTTCCGTTTATTGCGACTTTTTTCCTAATTTGGCAAGAGTGTAATGTGTCATTGACATTGTTTCTGTCTAAAAATCATATTTGCAGATTGATTCATTTGGAAGTGGTGGCCATTTTTATGCTGAAAATGGCTATTTTGAGCATTTAAAGGCAATTTTCTCAAAAAAATGACAACTTTCTTCTAATTTGTCAAGGGCGTAATATGGGCCATTGACATATTTCACATCAAAAAAAAAATTATAGTCATAGATTTGTTCATTTGGAAATGGCGCACATTTTTATGCCGAAAATGGCCATTTTGAGCATTTAAAGCCAATTTTCTCAAAAACTGACAACTTTTTCTAATTTGTCAAGGGCGTAATATGGGCCATTGACATATTTCACATCAAAAAAATTATAGCCATAGATTTGATCATTTGGAAATGGTGGCCATTTTTATGCCCATAATGGCCATTGTACCTTGGGCTTTAATTGAGCCGGTAACCCACAGGGCCCTTGGCACACTAATTTTGCACAAGAGAGCTATTCTATTATTTATTCTGGACTGTAAGCATTATTTTACCAAATCTCTTGGAAATCAAGTAACTGTTTTCTTTTGAGAAACAGCAAAAAAAAAATTACAAATGCATTTCAAGAAAACTTTTTTTATCCCACATTCAAATTTTATATCCATTCCACTGTGCACAAGTAGCTTTTATTATATATTTGTGTATGTGACCAATAATGGATTTTTTTTTTCTTTTTTGCGACCAGTTCAGATTGTATTTCTGGTGCCAATTTTTCACTAATTACAGCTGTTAAGTGAAAATATTGGCACCATATCTCAGGACCAAAATGTGCACAAAACTGTGGCTTAAAGTGAACGACTGTTACTTGTAACACAATAAGACGTCTGTCTCTGTCTGTCTCTCTGTTCGCCGTACGTACTGTAGGTCAGACGGTACTTGCATATCAGGTGTGATCACTTCCTGGTTTCCCACTCACATAGTCGAATGTCTGGATTTGTTCAAGTTTTTTTTTTTTTTTTTTTTTTTGAGCAAGCGCTCATTTTCTTCATTTCTGTCAACTGCTGTGATGCCTTATGTGTTGAAAGTGTGTCATTTACTGTTTACTCTCCGTTGAATAAAATCTCCACACTTGAAGCTCTGCTGTGTATTTTTTTTTTTCAGCGCATGCTGCAGACTGGTTGTGCTTTGCTCTTGCTAGCTGTATCCGTAGTTCAGTGAAAATCTTAGTTTATATTGCATATTCACAATTCTAGTAAGTTGGTGTTAAAGAACAAGCAAGTTTTTTAAATGCATCCATGAGGTTAACTGTATTTAGCAGCATCCTAGGTGATGGTCTCAAACTGGCAGGTTGCAGGTCATTGGTTTACAGCCCACATCATCCCGCTGCTTTTTGGGGATGATGTTCTGTTGGCTTCATCAAACAGTGACATCCAATGTGCACTAGCCAGATCTGAGGGTGACTATGAAGAGGATCAGCACCTCCAAATTTGAGACCATGGTTCTGTTTCAGAAAAGGGTGGATTGTCTCCTCTGGGTCTGGGGAGAGTTACTGCCCCAAGTGGAGGAGTTGAAGTACATCATGGTCTTGTTCCTAAGTGGGGGTAAGATGAAGCAGTACATCGACAGGGGGATCGGGGCTGCATCTGAGGTCCTGTGGACACTGGACTGGACTGCTGTGAAGAAAGCTGTCCCAGAAGGTGATACTCCATTTACCAGTGAATTTACACCCCAGTCTTCACCCCTGGGCTTTGGGTCGTGACTGAATGAAGAAGGTCATGGATACAAGTGGTGAAAATTAGGTTTGTCCGTTGGATATCTGGACTTACAATCACGGACAGGGTGAGAAGCTCAAATATCTTGGGAAGATCTTGGAGTACAGCCCTGGAAGGGAGCCAGTCGGAGTGTCTCAGGCATCCTGATGAGGATGTCCCCAGGACATCTGCCAAGGGAGGTCTTCCAAGCATGTCCAACTAGGATGAGGTCCCGGGGAAACCCAGGACATGCTGGAGGGATTATATTTCCCAGCTGGCTTGGGAATGCCTTGGGATCCCCGGGAAGCGTCGGAAGACTGCAGTGTTTCAGCGGGTGGCTAACAGTAGGGGTTCATATCCCCTGTACCTAATAAAGTGGCGACTGAATCAGGGAACATTTAACGGATACCAGAAGATGCAGCTCATGTGGGATACGCTGGCAAAAAAAAAGGAGAAGACCAAAGAACCATCATCAATTTCACGCCCAAAACTGACTGTAATTTGAAAAACTTCCAGAAGATACATCTTACTGTTTGCATTTGGTGTCAGAAGTGTGAATTTTCAACAGTAAAATCCCACCCTCCCAACATGTCTGGAACACAGCATTTAAACTCAGGTTTTTAGTCTTTTATGACATCATAAGGCAAACTGAAATCAAAGAATTCTGAGTGTGGATATGTCTTTTATGACATCATAAGGCAGGTTCTGGAAACACCCAGAAATCCGAGGAAACCCTGCCATTGATTGTAGATGTGTCCCAAAGTGACGCAATTATGATCGCTTCTCTTTACATTTGCGGTGATACTTCTCTTCAACTTGGAACAACCCAAAGTATGTGATTCTGTATTCAGGTGGCGTGCACCCCACACTGCACACCCCCCATGAGGGTCAGACTTATCCAATGACCCTCCAATAACTTCACTTTATGACTGACATATGGTGTGGAAACATCATCTATCATATTACTCATAGAGGTATGTGATGATCCCTCGTCAGCAACTTAATGCATCTTCTTTCTTCATTCAGGTACCGTTCAAATTTCTGTCACTTGTCCTTCACTGTGTAAAACAGCAACCTTTAAAGCTACAGTGTGTAGAATTTAGTGTCATCAGCAGAAATGGAATATAACATCATAACATTTGTTCATTAGGCCATAATTACCCACAGCAATGAATCAACATGTTTTCATCAGCTCAGACAGAGGCCTTTAGGACTATCTGGGAGCACGGTGCTTCATGGAAGCCACCATTTTGGACCACCATAGTGATATTGTGGCCTAAAAGGGACATACTTACTCTGGCTTTCACATTTTGTGGTGCAGCCAGAAGACTGAAGTAAACAAATAGGACTCAGTGTTGCTCCCTGATGCACTTTCTACTAGTTACTAGTTTAAGCAAACAAGTTTGACAACACACATTTTTGTAAAATGGAAAATTATTAATATTGCTTTTTACAAGCAAAGGCAACAGAGCATGACCCCCCACCCCCCCCTCCAATCAAAGAATCAAAAAAGTGAAGTGAAATAAAATCATGACTGCCAAATGCATAATGCAGTCTGCAACATCACCACTAGATGGCACTAAATCATACACACTGTAGGATGATAGAGACATCATACATATGTGGGATTATTTGATAATTCAGTTGATATCTTATTTAAAAATGAGAATTTGTATACTACTATTTATGCATTGTACACCTTTTGTATCACATGAATAGATGAATTATTACTACTGTAAATAACTTTTATTTGTCCTGGCTGGGTTATTAACAACATGAGACTTGATAGTTCGATAAAATAATAATAATAATTTATTAATTTATATAGCGCCAAATCACGAGTAATCGCCTCAAGGCGCTTCACAAACATTTAAAAGCAGAATAAAATGAAATAAGATTAAAACACAATAAAAAAAAATTTAACCGTAAAAAGGTAAAAGAAGTAAAATAAATAAAACGAATAAAAAAGACACACAATCATTATTATTAGATATATTTGGTTATAATGAATGTGTTGGTGTATACTTCAGCAAAGTGGTGAGTAGAACCTCCCGAAACATTCAGGTCAATTATCTGCACGAACAGGTGCTGTGTAAATGTATGTCTCTGTGCATCGACGCTCCTGACTCACCTGAACGCACCATAAAACGCTGACAGCCAATGCCGGGGGCGTGGTCGCGTGACGTCAGGGGGTGGAAGAAAATAGCAGAGCAGGAATCAAAACAAGAGACGGGCACGCCTTCGTTCTTAAAGTGTATAGGAGCTAATTCTTTTTTAATCTGCAGAAATTCAAGTTTGTGATCATCGCGGGGCCTCACGGGAGCGACGCGTCGGTGAGCGCAGACAGAAAAGCGCAAACGGCGGAGGAGCGCGCTGCAGACACGGAGCCCGCAGAAATGTCAGGCTGCTGCTGAGAAAGGTCGAAAATAACAGTGACATTTGAATCCTGCGAAATGCCCAACCAGAAGAGTAGTAAGGGCAAGAAAAGCAAACGCACCAACAGCAGCGGGGACGAGCAAGAAAATGGAGCCTGTGCGGCTGCAGCAGGAGGCGCGGCCGCGGCGCCGAGGACCGATCGCTCCAGCGGTAAGGCGAACCCACGCGCGGACGTGGAACTTCACTGTCCGTCCCTGACACAAACACCTCGGGCCTTCTATGAATGGATCCTCCTGTCAAGTCGCTTAAACTCATCTGCGCTCAAATCTCAGTTCGCCACTTTGCTAAAGCTTCGTGTGGTGCGTTTAGGGCGCCAATCCAGCGTGGAAGCATGAAGAAGTGTTTTTAAAAAATGAAAATTCACTAAAACGCCTGGGGTTTGGTGTGTGAAGTGGTAGCCGATTTGAAGAGGGCTGCTGTTGTGTCGTGCAGCGTTTTAGTCACGTGTTTTAGCTGCACGCATCACCTAGTAATGAAGAAGTCGTGTTTTTTGAATGGAGTTTGGCGCGCTGGCAGCTTACAAACAGCAGAAACGACTAAGTGACATTCGGTGCTGCACAAAAGTGCTTCCACGATGTTGCAATCGCTGAACGTCATGAATCGATTAGTGACCGATGCAAACGTGTGTGTATAGAGTAAACTCTGCAGGCCTGAGCTGCGTGTTCGTGACGTGACATTACACAGCTTCTGGTTGTGGCCTTAAGTGCAGTACCTCAACGTCACCGCTAGTCCACGCAACTTCACAGATGTCAAAACTACTCAGAAAACATTTTCTGGAACCTTTTCCAACAAAAATTATACTGTTTTGCCCTGTTGTAACGACAGTCATAAATAATGCTCTTTTTGTCAGATGAATAAGTGCAATTTAGATAAAAACAATTTAATTAATTTACTACTGATCAAATCAATTTTATTTATATAGCGCCAAATCACAACAAACAGTTGCCCCAAGGTGCTTTATATTGTAAGGCAAGGCCATACAATAATTACGTAAAAACCCCAACGGTCAAAACGACCCCCTGTGAGCAAGCACTTGGTGACAGTGGGAAGGAAAAACTCCCTTTTAACAGGAAGAAACCTCCAGCAGAACCAGGCTCAGGGAGGGGCAGTCCTCTGCTAGGACTGGTTGGGGCTGAGAGAACCAGGAAAAAGACATGCTGTTGAGGGGAGCAGAGATCAATCACTAATGATTAAATGCAGAGTGGTGCATACAGAGCAAAAAGAGAAAGAAACACTCAGTGCATCATGGGAACCCCCCAGCAGTCTAAGTCTATAGCAGCATAACTAAGGGATGGTTCAGGGTCACCTGATCCAGCCCTAACTATAAGCTTTAGCAAAAAGGAAAGTTTTAAGCCTAATCTTAAAAGTAGAGAGGGTGTCTGTCTCCCTGATCTGAATTGGGAGCTGGTTCCACAGGAGAGGAGCCTGAAAGCTGAAGGCTCTGCCTCCCATTCTACTCTTACAAACCCTAGGAACTACAAGTAAGCCTGCAGTCTGAGAGTGAAGTGCTCTATTGGGGTGATATGGTACTATGAAGAATTTTAAATTCTATTCTAGAATTAACAGGAAGCCAATGAAGAGAGGCCAATATGGGTGAGATATGCTCTCTCCTTCTAGTCCCTGTTAGTACTCTAGCTGCAGCATTTTGAATTAACTGAAGGCTTTTCAGGGAACTTTTAGGACAACCTGATAATAATGAATTACAATAGTCCAGCCTAGAGGAAATAAATGCATGAATTAGTTTTTCAGCATCACTCTGAGACAAGACCTTTCTAATTTTAGAGATATTGCGTAAATGCAAAAAAGCAGTCCTACATATTTGTTTAATATGCGCTTTGAATGACATATCCTGATCAAAAATGACTCCAAGATTTCTCACAGTATTACTAGAGGTCAGGGTAATGCCATCCAGAGTAAGGATCTGGTTAGACACCATGTTTCTAAGATTTGTGGGGCCAAGTACAACAACTTCAGTTTTATCTGAGTTTAAAAGCAGGAAATTAGAGGTCATCCATGTCTTTATGTCTGTAAGACATTCCTGCAGTTTAGCTAATTGGTGTGTGTCCTCTGGCTTCATGGATAGATAAAGCTGGGTATCATCTGCGTAACAATGAAAATTTAAGCAATGCCGTCTAATAATACTGCCTAAGGGGAACATGTATAAAGTGAATAAAATTGGTCCTAGCACAGAACCTTGTGGAACTCCATAATTAACCTTAGTCTGTGAAGAAGATTCCCCATTTACATGAACAAATTGTAATCTATTAGATAAATATGATTCAAACCACCGCAGCGCAGTGCCTTTAATACCTATGGCATGCTCTAATCTCTGTAACAAGCACAGAGATGAGTCCACTGTCTGAGGCCATAAGATCATTTGTAACCTTCACTAATGCTGTTTCTGTACTATGATGAATTCTAAAACCTGACTGAAACTCTTCAAATAGACCATTCCTCTGCAGATGATCAGTTAGCTGTTTTACAACTACCCTTTCAAGAATTTTTGAGAGAAAAGGAAGGTTGGAGATTGGCCTATAATTAGCTAAGATAGCTGGGTCAAGTGATAAATAACTTTATCAAACTGGTGTGAAATATGTGGTCCCAGATTATTCTAAATAAATGATTAATATTTCTGTTTTAACACAGCGATATCAGAACTTTATTATTAATCATTTATTTTCAGTTTCCAAAAGTCAAAAACAAGTTTATCATTTATTTTTAATGAATCAGTTTTCACAAACTATGTCAGATTGAAACATTTGGTTTTGATCCACCAACTTCATAGTTATTTTCAAAGTTATTATCAGGAGGTGGTGTTCTAGTGGTTAAAGCTGCACACTTGAGACAAAAGGATTGTCTGTTCAAATCCTCATCACAGCAGCAAATCACTCAGGACCCCTTATCACTCTTTAATCCCCCAAATTGGTGTCCGTGTGAAGACTTGGGGTTGGTGATTCAGATTGAACAGCGCATTATAAATTAAAGCCATCTAATTATTTTGTTTTATTTTTTTAATTATTCCATCTTCATAAAATGTGTAAGATTTAAAAGGAACCGTTTGGGTCATCTGTTGAGTTATCATGTTATTGGGTAATATTTGGTCCGTAAAGTAATGGTAAAACACTCATCACGGTCAAAACGCTTCCTTTTATTCATGCTTTTACCTCAGCCAGTAATTTGCATCACTTTTGACCACAACTGGAGCAGCTTTAATTTTTTAATCTCGTCTGTACAAACTGAAATTGACATTTGCCACCATTTCTGTTGTATTTTATCCCATAACTCCATAACATTCAGTCATAGTTAGTTCAAACTACTGTATACCTTTTTGCAATAATGCATTATACAATCCAGTATAGAGCTGAAACAATCAAATTAATCAATTAAAATCAATTATTAAAATAATTGTCAACTAATTTAGTCATTGATTAGTTGCTAAATAACTTTGTTTTACAGCAAAAGTTTCGTTTCTTCCATATAATCAACCGAGCTTTGCGTTGAATCTTGAACCAATGAAGGAGTGCTTCGAGCTGCTACTTTGTTGGTTTCATTTGTTTTATTTCGCTTTATCTTAATTTTTCTCCACTAAAACCCTAAAGAGCATATGTCTGTGAGGAATATTTACCTTTTTTATGTTAAACTGACCTGTTATGGTCTTCTGAAACAGCTGATAGATGTATTTTGTGCTAACGCCGATGCTCATGCGTTAGCATGTCTATGGCGTTTTCAATGTTAAAGTTAGCATTAAGCTGCTGGAATTTCAGCATGTTTGTGCATTTGTTTTCTGTATAATAATTAATAGCTCAGTGTTTGTTGTAAAAGAAGCAAATGTATTACAAATTATAATATGTTTTAATTAATTTTTATTTATATTAATAATAATAGCAACAATAATAGTAATAATAACTAATAATGCTACAATACAATTTTAGAGAAAGAGACATGAGTCACATGTGTCATTGTGAAATAACCACATAGTTTACAAGTTATACAGAGAATGTTGCACATATGAGTCGGGCTACAGTTTTTGATTTAGGTTTTATGGTTAACTGGTTATGCTAATTGCTCATTTGCAGCAACAAAATACCTCTTTTTTCACCATATATTTTATAACATTTATATGTTTCAATGTTTTATGGCAACTCAGCACTTTGATAAAGCAATGTTATTTGAAATAATTTTTGTTCTTTATTCTAAACTGTTTTATTCTTTATTATTTTAAGTTTTCAAATAATGTTCTGTTGTTAAATAAAGTGATGGAAGGAGAGAAAAATTGTTTCCCTGGCACATTTTTAAAAAATTCCCCGCTAATCTGATTAATCGATTAATCGTGTCGAAACCCCATCAGATTCATCGATGATCCAAATAACCGTTTGTTGCAGCCCTAATCCAGTATGAGGAGCATTTTTAAATGTTGATCCTTGTGTACTCCTTCATTGACCCCTACCTGGCTACAGGTGTCGCCCTGGGATGGCCACCATACCTTTTTGTGCAGGCATAATATGAATAGACTTGAATGCATCATGCAGTTAAGCATCAGCTCAATAATATTATGCACTAAAATGATACACAAATAGTAAAATGTACCAATGGACTTTGCACGGTGAGGTGACTTGCAGAGAATCAGTAGCGAGTGTGTACAGGAAGGAGGAAACTCTCCCCCACACACACACTCCGTTGCATCAGCTCTTGCTTGTATGCCCACATGCTTTATTCACAACCATGTCTCTGCGTTGGCAGGGTTTGAATCAAGCTCCTGACAGGCTCGACGGCCTGAGCTGGTTTTTCGTGAAGCCATGAGGCTTCTTTTAAGATCTTCACCTGAAGAGTGTCTGCAGGCATATCAGTTTAAATGATGCCTTGCTCAAAACGTTTGGCAATCAGTGACTTACCACACATGTTCTGTCGTCTCCCCTCCTGTGTTTGCAGAGGTCCAGTGTGCCACGCCCCTTGGGTGCAGCTTTGGGAACACCATTGATCTGGAGAAGGACGAGTACCAGCGGGTGTTTTGTAACAATGAGCTCTGCCCGTATGGCAACTGGATGCACCTGCAGTGCTTCTACGAGTGGGAGAGCTCCATTCTGATCCAGTTCAACTGTATAGGCCGCGCGCGGTCCTGGAATGAGAAGCAGTGCCGCCAGAACATGTGGACCAAGAAGGGTTACGACCTGGCCTTCAGGTTCTGCTCCTGTCGCTGCGGCCAGGGCCACTTGAAGAAAGACACGGACTGGTACCAGGTCAAGCGCATGCAGGATGAACGCAAGAAGAAGCCATGTGAGAAGAGTGCAGGCAGGAGCGGGTCCAGCGGAGGAGGAGCAGGGTCTGGAGACGGGCTGTTTGAGGAGCCCAAGAAAAGCAAGCCAGCCGGGGCAGGTAAACTCGCCCAGCGGGCCTCCAGTCAGGAGTTACCACGGAGACAATCGGTTGAGCGTCAGAACTCTGCAGAGAGAGGAGTATCAGCCGCGGGACATGGTATAGGAGGCGCCTCCCCTCTGGGACCTCCACAGAAGTCTCCCTGTGACTCCCCTGGACAGTCTCCACCTACTGGTTTCTCCTTCTCCCCGACTACTTCCCTTGGATCCGGCGGTGCAGCAGCAGGTTTGCGGGGTTCCCGTCAGCTGGGAGAATTCCTCAAATCGGCCGTCCACATGGACGCGCAGAGGAAGCAGATGTTGATTGGGGGAGCCCTCAGCCAGGCCGGCGGATCCTCAGTAGGGGCGTCTGGTGGGGTTGCTGGCTGTCCCCAGCTGGATAGTGGTTCTGTTCTCCCTCTGTCTCTGTCCTTTGCCCTCCCGCTTCACCACCAGCTCACCTCGAACAGTGTGACCGACGGCATCCACTCTCATCCGGTGCAGTTCCTGAGGAGGCTGGACCTCTCAGAGCTGCTCACCCACATCCCTCGACATAAACTCAATACCTACCATGTCCGCATGGAGGATGACGCCCAGGCGGGGCAGGGGGAGGAGCTGCGCAGGTAGGACTTATGGGAAATTTATTCTGTTGCTTTGGTAACAGTACTAGCATGCACTGGGTTAGATGTGTTTCCATCATCATTCCCGATGTAATTAAAAGGCAAACGGGAGTGAGGAAGAGTTGCACTGCTTGTAGGAAAGTATCTATGACAACATGACAATGCATGATGGGAAAAGGACAATGATGATGTCGTACAGTCAGATGAACAAGTATTTGGGCAATAAGGCCATTTTTGTAATTTTGCTTCTGTACATCATCACAGTCACATTTTAAAATTAAACAAAAAGCAAGCACCCTGTGCGCTCTACATATACCTTACACATACGTTTGTAATGGAGTATTTTACTATGGATGACTTCATCATGTGACTTTTTGAAGTCATTCATACCAAGCAATCACAAATATTTTGCTGATCAATATAAATCAAATCAAATCAATTTTATTTATATAGTGCCAAATCACAAGCCATACAATAATTACAGAAAAACCCCAACGGTCAAAACAACCCCCTGTGAGCAAGCACTTGGCGACAGTGGGAAGGAAAAACTCCCTTTTAACAGGAAGAAACCTCCAGCAGAACCAGGTTCAGGGAGGGGCAGTCTTCTGCTGGGACTAGTTGGAGCTGAGGGAGAGAACCAGGAAAAAGACATGCTGTGGAGGGGAGCAGATATATGCTTTAGAACATTCATTGAGGCTTCTTGGTTGTTGATACACAAAAAGGGTATTTTTCTCACCATGGTTTCCATGAACTTGACCTTTGAACCATCAACTCCAGAATTTGATCACCTCTAGATGTAAGTAACATTCCCACCATGTTTGAAGGAAATCTTTCATATATATATATATATATACACGAGGGCTGTCCGTAAAGTATAGGTCCTTTTTATTTTTTTCAAAAACTATATGGATTTCATTCATATGTTTTTACGTCAGACATGCTTGAACCCTCGTGCGCATGCGTGAGTTTTTCCATGCCTGTCGGTGACGTCATTCGCCTGTGAGCACTCCTTGTGGGAGGAGTCGTCCAGCCCCTCGTCGGAATTCCTTTGTCTGAGAAGTTGCTGAGAGACTGGCGCTTTGTTTGATCAAAATTTTTTCTAAACCTGTGAGACACATCGAAGTGGACATGGTTCGAAAAATTAAGCTGGTTTTCAGTGAAACTTTTAACAGCTGATGAGAGATTTTGAGGTGATTCTGTCGCTTTAAGGACTTTTCACGGTGCGAGACGTCGCGCTGCGCTCTCAGGCAGCGTCATCAGCCTGTTTCAAGCTTAAAACCTCCACATTTCAGGCTCTATTGATCCAGGACGTCGTGAGAGAACAGAGACGTTTCAGAAGAAGTCGGTTTCAGCATTTTATCCGGATATTCCACTGTTAAAGGAGATTTTTTTAATGAAAGACGTGCGGACGGGTCCGCGCGTCGGGACGCAGCCGACGTGGCGGCACAGGAAAAACACCTCCGTGTTGATAACCATTTGTTAAAATCCAGTTGGCTTTTGATGGCTTTCAGTGGAGTGAGTATATGAGAAATTGTTTATCAGCTGGAGATGTTCCAACTTGTCCTTAAGGCTTCCAGCAGAGGTGTTTTTCCTGCGAGCCGACGCTGCAATCCGCCCGCACGTCTTTCATTAAAAAAATCTCCTTTAACAGTGGAATATCCGGATAAAATGCTGAAACCAACTTCTTCTGAAACTTCTCTGTTCTCTCACGACGTCCTGGATCAATAGAGCCTGAAATGTGGAGGTTTTAAGCTTGAAACAGGCTGATGATGCCGCCTGAGAGCGCTGCGCGACGTCTCGCACCGTGAAAAGTCCTTAAAGCGACAGTATCACCTCAAAATCTCTCATCAGCTGTTAAAATTTTCACTGAAGACCAGCTTAATTTTTCGAACCATGTCCACTTCGATGTGTCTCACAGGTTTAGAAAAAATTTTGATCAAACAAAGCGCCAGTCTCTCAGCAACTTCTCAGACAAAGGAATTCCGACGAGGGGCTGGACGACTCCTCCCACAAGGAGTGCTCACAGGCGAATGACGTCACCGACAGGCGTGGAAAAACTCACGCATGCGCACGAGGGTTCAAGCATGTCTGACGTAAAAACATATGAATGAAATCCATATAGTTTTTGAAAAAAATAAAAAGGACCTATACTTTACGGATAGACCTCATATGTATGTATGTATGTATATATATGTATATGTATATATATATACACAGTGAGGAAAATAAGTATTTGAACACCCTGCGATTTTGCAAGTTCTCGAAGTTAGAAATCATGGAGGGGTCTGAAATTTCCATCTTAGGTGCATGTCCACTGTGAGAGACATAATCTAAAAAAATAATCTGGAAGTCACAATGTATGATTTTTTTAATAATTAATTTTTATGTTACTGCTGCAAATAAGTATTTGAACACCTACCAACCAGCAAGAATTTTGGCTCTCACAGACCTGTTAATTTTTCTTTAAGAAGCCCTCTTATTCTGCACTCTTTACCTGTATTAATTGCACCTGTTTGAACTTGTTACCTGTATAAAAGAAACATGTTCACACACTCAAACAATCACACTCCAACCTGTCCACCATAACCAAGACCAAAGAGCTGTCCAGGGACAAAACTGTAGACCTGCACAAGGCTGGGATGGACTACAGAACAACAGGCAAGCAGCTTGGTAGAAGACAACAACTGTTATGATTATTTATTAGAAAGTGGAAGAAACACAAGATGACTGTCAATCTCCCTCGGTCTGGGATTCCATGCAAGATCTCACTTTGTGGGATAAGGATGATTCTGAGAAAGCTCAGAACTACACAGGAGGACCTGTTCAATGACCTGAAGAGAGCTGGGACCACAGTGGAAACATCATACTCTGGGGGTGCTCTTCTGCAAACGGGACAGGACATGTATTGCGAGATTTTGGCAAACAACCTCCTTCCCTCAGTAAGAGCATTGAAGATGGGTCATGGCTGGGTCTTCCAGCATGACAATGACCCCAAACACACAGCCAGGGCAACTAAGGAGGGGCTCCGTAAGAAACATTTCAAGGTCCTGGAGTGGCCTGGCCAGTCTCCAGACCTGAACTCAATAGAAAATCTTTGGAGGGAGCTGAAACTCTAAACCTGAAAGATCTAGAGAAGATCTGTAGGAGTGGATCAAAATCCCTGCTGCAGTGTGTGAAAACCTGGTGAAAAACTACAGGAAACGTTTGACCTCTGTAATTGCAAACAAAGGCTACTGTACCAAATATTAACACTGATTTTCACAGGTGATCAAATACCTATTTGCAGCAGTAACATACAAATAAATTATTTAAAAAAATCATACATTGTGATTTCTGGATTTTTTTTTTTTTTTTTTTTTTTAG
Source organism: Thalassophryne amazonica (assembly GCF_902500255.1). NCBI lineage: Eukaryota > Metazoa > Chordata > Actinopteri > Batrachoidiformes > Batrachoididae > Thalassophryne > Thalassophryne amazonica. The sequence continues at coordinate 10,814,533 of NC_047123.1, read as the reverse complement.
ATTATGTCTCTCACAGTGGACATGCACCTAAGATGAAAATTTCAGACCCCTCCATGATTTCTAACTTCGAGAACTTGCAAAATCGCAGGGTGTTCAAATACTTATTTTCCTCACTGTGTGTATGTATGTATGTGTGTGTATATATATATATATATATATATATATATATATATATATATATATAATTCGTAATTGAACAACTGACTCTTAAGCTGTTTTATGTTACATGAAACATTTTAAAATATCTGGAGTTATTTCCATTTGGCAGCTGGTTATGGGAACTCAATATAAAGTTCACAGATGTGTTAATGGAAGTGAAGGCCATAATTAGTCTGAAAAAAAAAAAAAAAGCCTATCACAAATAAGATGGCTTTATATGGCAGTGGCAAATCTGACAATAATGTGCACTCCTAAAACGGCGTGCATTTCACTCCAGAGTAAAATATTCTCCTCACTTTTGCATAATAATAGAATGAGAATAATTTGTTGATGTTGTTATATGTAGGTCCTCACCATAGACTGGTGGTGTTGACTGCTGTTAGGTTGCGCACTGGTCCTGCGCAGGACAGATGCATACAGGACTATTTGACTTATATTTCTATTACATAAAAAGACACGATAAGTCACATTTTATTTAGGTTGTGGATGTTTCGATTAGACAAAAATTGCCACTATTGTTGTCTGTGTGAAAGATTACTACTACTGAATGAAAATAAAGGAACGCATACCCAAACAGCTCACAGGGAATGACACTGAATCAGATTCACATGCCTCTGCATTGATTGCACAACCCTGAGTAAAGTATCACCAAAGTTTCAAACATGCTAAATTAGTTATTAGTCTCAGCCATGAAATTGCTTTTCGTCTTGATAAATTGTGCTGTGTGTGCAAACCTCGCCTGTTCAACACCCATTACTTTGCATTTTCATGAAGACAAATGTTAAATGGAAAATGCGCACAGTTTTTACATTTGAAAGATGCAGTCCTCAGCATGCACCGTGCACTTTTGTTGTGGGGGCTAATAAATTAGACCCTTAATGTATTTTATATAACATAAGTGTATAGACAGATGAGAAAGCATTGTGCATTGCAGTACAGAAACAGTAACAACTGACCACTCAATGATAATACTATAAGTGCACTCAGAGTGTGTACTTTCTCCAAGGCTCCAAAATCCCCATTACTTTATGGTAAGTTAAGGCCACAACACACCTTTGATCCTGACATTAGATCCTCATTACTCATTTTTGAGTGATGCCCTAATTTGATCCTGAGCCAATGCCTTATATAGGTCCTGATTTCTCACCTTTGAACCTTGCTTATTATAGGATCAAAGGAATCCACATTTTTCAACCTTATCCTGAAATTAGATTCCAGTTGCACTGATTGTGCAGCTGGGACCAAAATAATCAGGACTTAAGATCAAAGACATGGACAAAATAAAAGGAATCTGTAGCAAAGGTCAAGAATCCGAGGAAGGGTTTGTTCCATGATCTGGATCAAAGAAATAGAAAATAATGACTAAAAGCAGGATAAGAGTCGCAGTTTAAAAAAATGTAAAAGGCAACAAATGCCCATATGCTCCTTGATCAGGATCAAAGGAATCATAATTTTTGAATCTCATTACTGAACTTAGATCCTGGTTGCAATGTTTATGCAACACGGACAAAAATAAGATTAAAGATCAAAGACATGATCTAAGTAGAAGGAAACTGTAGGAAAGATCAAAAATCAAATGAAGGATTTGCTTCATGATCTGAATCAAAGAAGTCTGAATTAAAGAACAAATGCAGGCTCAGAGTTACAGGTTAAAAAAAATAATCAACAATTAAAGGCAAGATGTGCTCCTTGATCAGGATCAAAAATCCAAGTCAGCATTCATCCTTTGTTCTGTGTCCACACTGACATTTGTCCCTTCCTGGATCACAGTCTATCTGGCAAAGTGTCATTGAAATCTCTTTGTGTCCTGTGGAGACATCCTGCTGAATAACGAACCACAGTCTGGTACACTAAGTTGTTGTCTAAAAGCTATGTGATGGTATTTCTCAGATTTTGTCCATGTGGTCCTCCAGGTTTATACTGTCAGCCCTCAGTGCCAGCCAGAGAAACGTGGTCCACTGTGCTCTGTGCCACCGGGTGCTGCCAGTGTTTGAACAATTCCCTTTGGTGGACGGGACTCTGTTTCTCAGTCCTTCACGGCACGAGGAGATTGAGTATGATGTCCCCTGCCACCTTCAAGGTCAGTCACCATTTCTTCTTTATTTTTAATTCAGAACAGTTTAATATATTTGAAAATGTTTTGCAAAGACTTTAAAAACTGTAGCATGATGCAGGGGTAAAGTAATTCTGAAAAAAGTTTAACATTTTACAAATGCAAGACCTACATTCACATTTGTCCATTTATCATTCTCATGCAAATAAAAACCAATGAAGTGATGCAATTAATTTTCCTATGGTAACACAAAGGGAAATAGATGGTTTCCAAATGACATCAAAAAAATGAAAACCAAAAACAGCATTTTTCTTTTCCCCTCTTCAAAATCCCGTTTGCACAACTGCAGTTTGCATGTTAAATGCATGGTAGTCATTACCTCGTTCTGCCAGACTTCCTATCGGACAAGCAGCTGTCGCTATAAACTAGGGCTGCAGCTATCGATTATTTTACTAATTGAGTATTCTATCGATTATTCTGGCGATTAATCGAGTAATCGGATAAAAAGTACTTTTGTGTTTTTAAGCATCAATAGTCCAGGGCTCTCCCTAAGCAGTGGCACAATGTCACTGCACCAAAGTCTTGACATTTTGCTGAAATAGCGATGGGATGTGGCTTTCTGTTTTGTTTTCTCCAACTTGTAAAACGTAACCATTTTGAATGTTTGTTTTTTTTAATAAAGGTTGATGGACTGGTCCCTGATTTTTTTTTTTTTTTATCCCTCGTTCTCTGCAATTCAGCAGATGCATTTCAGCTGGAGGTTGAACATGCAAGCTTCAGTCAGTTTTTTTATTATTATTTTATTTAAGTTACCGTGTTTGTGAAGTGTTGTGTGTTGCCCAAAAAAGCAAAAATTAAAACGTCGAGCAGTGTGAGTCTGAGGGAAACAGAAGAAAGAGTGGACTTCTGCTGTTCGTCAATGTAGCCGGGGACAGAGCTGTGACTCGCCTGCTCTGAGAGCCCCTCACACTGGGTAGAGAGAGACAGCAGCTGGCCACCGGGTCCATGTGTTTTTTAAAAATACACAAACACACTGCTTCGCTTTAAATGCACAGTAAGTCTATTTCAGATGATCAGCGTGGACCATCTTTCTCTTAAAAGGCTTTATTTTACTCTGTGTGTCACGTTGGAAAGCGGTAGCTATCGTTGCTAATTTGATTAGCTGTTATGCTCGTCTTCTTCTGTTTTTGTTTCTGCGGCCGTTCCAGCGCCACACACAGGCCTGGCATATGTACTACAACGTTAAACGAAGCTTCGAGGCACAGAATTTGCCTCGAACATTTTTTGTAATCGAATTATTCGAGTTACTCGATTAATCGTTTCAGCCCTACTATAAACTGGACGGCGTCATGACACCAACAGGGTAGGTCAGGTCTGGAGGCAGGTGGTTGTGCTCTGCATCACTGCATCCACCAAACTACAAAACTGCCTTGGGTCCTGAATGGCAACCACCCAGGGAGACATCTGGTCCATCTAGAAAGTTACCATCTCTATGGCACAGCCAGGTGGAATGTGGGAGTACCATTGGTAGGGTGTTGTAGCACTTAAGTCGATTGTGGTATCGCCTCCTGCAAAGACTTGGTCTTGACTTACCCCTGACCTTTTAATATCATGGTCTTGACTCAGACTCTATATAGATCTACCCATTGGCCTTCTCCATTTGCTGGGACATTCAACACTGAGGTACCTATGTGCAGGAACATGTCCATGTCCCAAAAGTCATAGCTGATGTTCCCTCACAATAGAAGTGATACTCTTCATCTGAGACTCACTAAGTAACCATTCGATTGACACAAAGTCATTCCAGCATTATCCAAAGGCATCTGGTACCAAAGACACCCAGTCATTTCCTTAAGTCACTGGTTAGTGTCTCACAATCACACTGCAAGATTTTTTCTCATAATTATGAGATCATTTTCTCGAAATTACGAGATTTTTTTTAATCCAGGGAATGCATCTAGATAGATGGACAATGTATAAAATACATATTTTTGTGCCAAACTCACTGCTTTGTTTGTAATGTGATTGCCATGGTAATGAAAATCTGAACTTTTGTTTTCCCTATATAAATTCCTGCTGAGTCATACTTCTATAGAATATGGAGGCGGAGCTACTTATGTGACTAATCATGCAGGCCACCAAAATGGAGGAACCATGATCACTAGTTTTCGTTTCCACCTGATCATGCAAGTTGCTGTCCTTCTTTTAAGCAGATTTGTCTTTTGAAATCTCTTTTCCCATATTTCGTAGTGAAATGTCAGACGTTAGGATTTCTGGCCTTACTTTTAAAAGCTGGCAAATGAAAGAAAATGTGTGGAATATTATTGTTTTTACTGGAACTTTTGTAAACTCCCAACATATGCACAATTTCCAGTCACACCACTCGAAAGTTCCCAGAGCATTAATGTTCAGGAATATTCCCGAGGTTTCTGGACACATCACAATGGACCGCAAATGTGCTAGCTGCTAACTGTTAATGTGCTGAAATGCTTTAAATGGTTTTCTCACTTTGAAGCTAGCTTATTCAAAATGAGAAAACTGTAAGCTAGCTGCTAGCTTATTCAAAATGAGAAAACAATTTTAAGCAGAATCACAGCTGTAGCACCTCATTCTGACTTAACACATAAAAATACCTTTGTGGTTTGAGTTACTTTGCAGGGTCCTATCTGACAACACAAGCTAACAAATGGCGTCTCACACTGTAACCGCTTTAAGAGGCATTGGCCAGATTGGCCATCCGCACCGCATCTTACAAATACCACCTGAATAAAAGCTACTTCTTGTTCCAGTGTAGTCTTTCGTGGTCGTCAGCTGATAACTTCAGACAGGCACGCCGAACTAATCCAGAGCCCACTAAGAGTAGCTTTTACAAAAGATGAAGCTTGCAGAACCAACTTGTGTTCAGTAAATAAGATGCCGTCTCATAGTTAAGACATAACCAAAAGCAACAATATGGCCAGATGTAATATGCACACAATGAAACCACAGCTGGCTGACTGCAGCGCCCCCTGTGGGAGTATCTTGGCTGCGTCCTTAGTTACAGTAGCTTGGTGGGATCGGACTGATTTTGGACGGTGTGATTTCCTGTTATACGAGATAAAAAAAAATGTAATAAAACATACAGAGGTGGGAAAACTTATTTAATGAATGTACTTATTAGAAGTGTTTATTTCTAACAGGCAGGCTAATGCATCTCTACGCCATCTGTGTGGACTGTCTAGAAGGCGTCCACAAGATTGTCTGCATCAAGTGCAAGTCGCGCTGGGACGGGAGCTGGCACCAACTGGGCACCATGTACACCTATGATATACTAGCCGCTTCGCCGTGTTGTCAGGTAAAAACACTGGGGAGCAGTCATACAGTTGGGGCCAGATGTTTACGTACACCTTGACAAAAAACTTCCCAAAACAAATTTTTGTAACTCCCATATTTAAGGACCTACATGTGGAACCAGTGCTGTCTTGTGTTGTAAAGTGGATGCAAAAATCCCCCAGAACTTAACCCAAGGCATCTGGAAGAAAGCCGGGTTCCTCTTTAGGAGCCATCTCTTAATCTTCAAGGTACCATGTTCATCTCAAAGTGCTATAGGCGCCAAAGGTCTCTAGACCTTTCCCACCTACAACTTGAGGGATTAAGATGTAAGAAAACAAGTCAAGTCCAGGCTTGAGTTTCCAATACGCATTCTGGCAAACTGATACTTCAGCCAACTTTTTCTGTCTTGGTGGTGTATCCCATCATGTTTGTGTATCCATCCCCTGAAAACTGTCTGGAAAAAGTGATTTTTTTTTTTTCTTCAAAAAATAAACTAATATCCTGATATTTAGTTTGTCCAATTACTTGATGCTTCTGAAAATGTAAGGACTGCATATGAAAATAAGTGTAGTTTTAGGTACTTAATGAACTATTTTTGTTGGACCTACTGAATTAAAGCTTAGTCTGTACTATACATCTTCATTGTTCCATTAATTCTTCATTGTTGTGGTGAAAAACAAAAACTGACAAATTGTAGGCCATCTGTGATGTCTAGCTACTTGGTGGTGATTCTGCCAATTTCCAGGATTGTCCAGAGAGCAGGCAGGCACATCAAACCAAACAGCTTTGCAATAAAAGCAAAGGTTGCAAAGAAGCACCGCTGATATTGGTGCTTGACATCTTGGCACTAGAGATATCCTACATCCCAAAAAGAGGAGCAGTTTGATGTAACCAGCCTAATGGGACAGTACAGCAGAGGCATCTATCAGACTGAGCCAGAGCTCGTGATTGTGATGGTGCAGACTGAAGGTCACTAGACCACAGATGTCTTGATCACACATTCTTCTAACAAACATCTCCTTGTCCACTCTCAGGGCCTTCACAGCCCAGTTTCTCAGCTTCCTGTACAGCCTGGAGTTGCCATCAGTCTGTGCACAGCTGCTCTGGATGATATTCAGAATGCCCTCAGATATGAAACACCTCCTCCAATGGACATGACTGCAATATAATCAACAGCAGCAAACATTTCAAGATTTGGTAGCAGAAGAACTCCAATATTCATTTGGGTCACCACCAGTTTCGTCCATGTCTGTAAGTCTTCCTGCCAGATTGCATTAAGAATTCTAATCTTAAAGTCTAGCCAGATTTAATCTTGCATATTGAGTAAATGGCAGTCTGCAAGACTTAAACTGAATCCTCAAAAGAGCCATGACAAGTCTGTGGTGAGACTTCACAAACTGGGCACTGTTATAGAGCCTCCAGTTCTACAGAAGTCTCCAGTATTTTCCCACAGGAACATCATCAATCTTCTTCACAGGATTGTGGATTGCAGGATTGTTGTGGAGCACCAAAACATTTTCACCATGGTTATCAGATCCATGTGATCCAGTGCAGTCCTTGTAGGCAGCCCTGTCAGTGGTCACACTGAAATCGCCCATGACCAGTGGGTTGTCCCCTCAGGCAGCCATCAGTCACCCTCACTGAGTATTTATGGTTATAAATATTACCCCAAGTGAAGCAGTTCAAGTACAGTACCAGTCAAAGTTTGGACACACTTTTCCATTCAGCTAAATGGGAGAGTGGGCCACTTCACAGAGGTTGTCATGTTGTACCACTGGGTTGATACAGTACCCCAAAAGACATATTTACTCAGCATTTTGCAGGCCAACTGGAAGACTGAAGAAAAAAGAATGGGAATCAGTAGTCGCACCACTATACACTAGCTGCTGGTTGCTAGTAGGCCAGCAAGTTTGTGAAACTGAGAACCATACACATCATTATAAAAGACAGTAAAGGACCATGAATCCCGCCTCCCAAAAATGCAAAAATGGGAAGGGGGGTGGGGGAAAACAACAACAACAACAAAAAAGAAACAGCACCTTGGCAGTCAACAGCATAATGCAATCTGCAACCTCACCACTAGATGACACTACATCCTGCATGATTTAACATCCAAATTGTTTGGTAACATGAAATGTGTGAAGGTGTATGTCAACTCAGGACCTCCTGTAGTTTTTGCCACATTGGGTCTAACACAAGCTGCATAAAATGCTTCATACTACATTTGGGTTTAGACCAGTAGAGGCGTTACCATGTTTAATTCTCCATTTCTGTGTGTCTTCTTTCCTTTTGTGTCTTCAGGCTCGTCTTAACTGTAAGCACTGCGGTAAGCCGGTAGTGGACGTCCGCGTAGGAATGCAGTACTTCTCCGAGTACAGCAACGTCCAACAGTGTCCTCACTGCGGCAATCTAGACTATCACTTTGTTAAACCCTTCTCCTCCTATAAAGTACTCGAGGCTTATTGACAAATGTTGTCCATGCATGCTAGTTAAAATACTTTTTTCTAACTGTCTAGGAAAGATTTTATTTTTCATGCCATAAGGTGGTTTTATGTTTCATTTTCAGTATCTTTAAGTTTCTTTTTATGTATAGATAGTATGATTCTAGTTCAAATAAAAGTTCCGAGATAGTATCTCTGCTGTTACAGAAAGGTGTTGATAAAGTCCAGGACTGACATTTCAGCCAAGCAAATACATTTATCTGTGACAATGAATGTATCTGTACACCAAATTCGCTTTTATTTTTGAACAAAAATAAAATAATAAAAAACTCATAGCTGAGAAAGATACTTTTGTGGTCTTAGTTTGACATGTTCTTCACATCTGGAATGCTGCACCTTATGTTTGACATCAATTCATGCAAATTAATTCTAATTTAGTGACATAATATATAGTTCTGGATCAGTTTTGTCCAACACAATCACTGAACAAGAGTTTTTGAGAAAAACTGAAATTTTCAGGATAGGGCCAGAAAAAATGTGTCGAATCACATACTAATCCCAGTTGTGGCTTTTTCAAAACCCAAGATGGCGTCCAAATGGCTGCCATTTCTTAGTTAATTGTCAGATTTTAACATTTTAAGTATAGATGCCGTGGACAGTGCTGTGAATTCTTAAACTTGCTTTGCCTTATCATATGTTATGTAAAATAATAATTACAGACCAAAGCATTTGCTTAGGCATAGGATAAATACAGTCCCAAAGGGCCTTCCATAAATCTCCTCAGCTTTTTCATCAACTCTACAATAACTGGTCAGATGTTTTTGTGTGTGTGTCAAAGTGGAAATTATAAGCAAGTGAGATTTCAACCAAAAATCCTTTAAGATTTAATGGTTCTTCGTCATGAGATGTATATTATTTTTTGCCTAAAAATGAGGTTTTACTGGCCCTCTCATGAAAATAATCCCGATATTACATAAATTTTCATCTAAAACCTATTTGTAATTCTAGTAAAGAATTTCTCATGCCCTAAAACATATTTAGGCACTTAAATCAGGCTCCCAACCTCTATATAAAACCTGAAATGGCAGCCATCTTGGATTTTGAAAAAGCCACAAGGGGGGTTTTCAGCGAGGGCAGCATGATGGCAATCAAGCAGATAGCTGAGTGGGATCGGAACTGAACTAAACATCACAAGCAAGGAACTGATGGAGGCATCAGATAGGAATGTGACATCACCTTTAAGAAAGTGGTCAATGGCCAAAAAGTGTTGACCAGAAGAAGCCATTACTCCAAAATGGACATTAAAAAGCTAGGTTTACAGTTGTTCATCAAGACAAGAGTTGGGTGTTTACATTTTTTTTTTCTTCAATCTCTTTCATGTGCTCTTTAGTCATTCTGTTGGACCTAGAACATAATTTCTGTAATTCTCGGGGATTAACTTGGATCTCCATTCTGTATTGTACTAAACTTCATTCTCTTTATTTAATAACAGATTTTTAACAGCATGTGGTGCCAGGAATGTTTTTAAGACATTGCTTCAAAAGAAAGCAGGTTGTTCAGGGGATTAAGGTGTTAGGTAACCAATGTATAGACCTACGATCAATTCCTGGTCATGCTAACTGTCTGTGTACAAGACACATCTTCTGTATAGTCCCAGTCCATCAAGCTGTAAATGGGTACCAGCTTTGGCAGGGGAGGAACCTGCTATGGAAAATCATCCTGTCCAGGGGCAGTCGAGAGATCTTTATTTGCTTCATGCTACCGAATCTAGACATACACACCGACTCCAATCTTACAGCAGTTCTCATTGTTGGTATTGACCAATGAGAACTGGAGACCGTGGTTTCAGGGGGTGCACCGTTCTGTCCAGTAACAGTTTATCAATCAGAGGATCCAGTGTTTCATCCTCCATTCAAGCACAAACGTACCCTGATATTGGCTGAATAAAATCAGATCCACATCTTCTTGTTCCACCTAGTCGCTGCTCCTCAGCAGTGGAAAAAAGTGCATGACCAAATCAATTTTATTTATATAGCGCCAAATCACAACAAACAGTTGCCCCAAGGCGCTTTATATTGCAAGGCAAGGCCATGCAATAATTACGGAAAAACCCCAACGGTCAAAATGACCCCGTGTGAGCAAGCACTTGGCAACAGTGGGAAGGAAAAACTCCCTTTTAACAGGAAGAAACCTCCAGCAGAACCAGGCTCAGGGAGGGGCAGTCTTCTGCTGGGACTGGTTGGGGCTGAGGGAGAGAACCAGGAAAAAGATGCTGTGGAAGAGAGCAGAGATCAATCACATGCAGAGTGGTGCATACAGAGCAAAAAGCGAAAGAAACACTCAGTGCATCATGGGACCCCCCAGCAGTCTAAGTCTATAGCAGCATAACTAAGGGATGGTTCAGGGTCACCTGATCCAGCCCTAACTATAAGCTTTAGCAAAAAGGAAAGTTTTAAGCCTAATCTTAAAAGTAGAGAGGGTGTCTGTCTCCCTGATCTGAATTGGGAGCTGGTTCCACAGGAGAGGAGCCTGAAAGCTGAAGGCTCTGCCTCCCATTCTACTCTTACAAACCATAGGAACTACAAGTAAGCCTGCAGTCTGAGAGCGAAGCGCTCTATTGGGGTGATATGGTACTATGAGGTCCCTAAGATAAGATGGGACCTGATTATTCAAAACCTTATAAGTAAGAAGAAGAATTTTAAATTCTATTCTAGAATTAACAGGAAGCCAATGAAGAGAGGCCAATATGGGTGAGATATGCTCTCTCCTTCCAGTCCCTGTCAGTACTCTAGCTGCAGCATTTTGAATTAACTGAAGGCTTTTCAGGGAACTTTTAGGACAACCTGATAATAATGAATTACAATAGTCCAGCCTAGAGGAAATAAATGCATGAATTAGTTTTTCAGCATCACTCTGAGACAAGACCTTTCTAATTTTAGAGATATTGCGCAAATGCAAAAAAGCAGTCCTACATATTTGTTTAATATGCGCATTGAATGACATATCCTCATCAAAAATGACTCCAAGATTTCTCACAGTATTACTAGAGGTCAAGGTAATGCCATCCAGAGTAAGGATCTGGTTAGACACCATGTTTCTAAGATTTGTGGGGCCAAGTACAATAACTTCAGTTTTATCTGAGTTTAAAAGCAGGAAATTAGAGGTCATCCATGTCTTTATGTCTGTAAGACAGTCCTGCAGTTTAGCTAATTGGTGTGTGTCCTCTGGCTTCATGGATAGATAAAGCTGGGTATCATCTGCGTAACAATGAAAATTTAAGCAATGCCGTCTAATAATACTGCCTAAGGGAAACATGTATAAAGTGAATAAAATTGGTCCTAGCACAGAACCTTGTTGAACTCCATAATTAACCTTAGTCTGTGAAGAAGATTCCCCATTTACATGAACAAATTGTAATCTATTAGATAAATATGATTCAAACCACCGCAGCGCAGTGCCTTTAATACCTATGGCATGCTCTAATCTCTGTAATAAAATTTTATGGTCAACAGTATCAAAAGCAGCACTGAGGTCTAATAGAACAAGCACAGAAATGAGTCCACTGTCTGAGGCCATAAGAAGATCATTTGTAACCTTCACTAATGCTATTTCTGTACTATGATGAATTCTAAAACCTGACTGAAACTCTTCAAATAGACCATTCCTCTGCAGATGATCAGTTAGCTGTTTTACAACTACCCTTTCAAGAATTTTTGAGAGAAAAGGAAGGTTGGAGATTGGCCTATAATTAGCTAAGATAGCTGGGTCAAGTGATGGCTTTTTAAGTAATGGTTTAATTACTGCCACCTTAAAAGCCTGTGGTACATAGCCAACTAATAAAGATAGATTGATCATATTTAAGATCGAAGCATTAATTAATGGTAGGGCTTCCTTGAGCAGCCTGGTAGGAATGGGGTCTAATAGACATGTTGATGGTTTGGAGGAAGTAACTAATGAAAATAACTCAGAACAATCGGAGAGAAAGAGTCTAACCAAATACCGGCATCACTGAAAGCAGCCAAAGATAACGATACGTCTTTGGGATGGTTATGAGTAATTTTTTCTCTAATAGTTAAAATTTTATTAACAAAGAAAGTCATGAAGTCATTACTAGTTAAAGTTAAAGGAATACTTGGCTCAATAGAGCTCTGACTCTGTCAGCCTGGCTACAGTGCTGAAAAGAAACCTGGGGTTGTTCTTATTTTCTTCAATTAGTGATGAGTAGTAAGATGTCCTAGCTTTACGGAGGGCTTTTTTATAGAGCAACAGACTCTTTTTCCAGGCTAAGTGAAGATCTTCTAAATTAATGAGACGCCATTTCCTCTCCAACTTACGGGTTATCTGCTTTAAGCTGTGAGTTTGTGAGTTATACCACGGAGTCAGGCACTTCTGATTTAAGGCTCTCTTTTTCAGAGGAGCTACAGCATCCAAAGTTGTCTTCAATGAGGATGTAAAACTATTGACGAGATACTCTATCACAATTACAGAGTTTAGGTAGCTAGTCTGCCCTGTGTTGGTATATGGCATTAGAGAACATAAAGAAGGAATCATATCCTTAAACCTAGTTACAGCGCTTTCTGAAAGACTTCTAGTGTAATGAAACTTATTCCCCACTGCTGGGTAGTCCATCAGAGTAAATGTAAATGTTATTAAGAAATGATCAGACAGAAGGGAGTTTTCAGGGAATACTGTTAAGTCTTCAATTTCCATACCATAAGTCAGAACAAGATCTAAGATATGATTAAAGTGGTGGGTGGACTCATTTACATTTTGAGCAAAGCCAATTGAGTCTAATAATAGATTAAATGCAGTGTTGAGGCTGTCATTCTCAGCATCTGTGTGGATGTTAAAATCACCCACTATAATTATCTTATCTTATTATGCCATAGGTATTAAAGGCACTGCGCTGCGGTGGTTTGAATCATATTTGTCTAATAGATTACAATTTGTTCATGTAAATGGGGAATCTTCTTCACAGACTAAAGTTAATTATGGAGTTCCACAAGGTTCTGTGCTAGGACCAATTTTATTCACTTTCTACATGCTTCCCTTAGGCAGTATTATTAGACGGCATTGCTTAAATTTTCATTGTTACGCAGATGATACCCAGCTTTATCTATCCATGAAGCCAGAGGACACACACCAATTAGCTAAACTGCAGGATTGTCTTACAGACATAAAGACATGGATGACCTCTAATTTCCTGCTTTTAAACTCAGATAAAACTGAAGTTATTGTACTTGGCCCCACAAATCTTAGAAACATGGTGTCTAACCAGATCCTTACTCTGGATGGCATTACCCTGAGCTCTAGTAATACTGTGAGAAATCTTTGAGTCATTTTTGATCAGGATATGTCATTCAAAGCGCATATTAAACAAATATGTAGGACTGCTTTTTTGCATTTACGCAATATCTCTAAAATCAGAAAGGTCTTGTCTCAGAGTGATGCTGAAAAACTAATTCATGCATTTATTTCCTCTAGGCTGGACTATTGTAATTCATTATTATCAGGTTGTCCTAAAAGTTCCCTAAAAAGCCTTCAGTTAATTCAAAATGCTGCAGCTAGAGTACTAACGGGGACTAGAAGGAGAGAGCATATCTCACCCATATTGGCCTCTCTTCATTGGCTTCCTGTTAATTCTAGAATAGAATTTAAAATTCTTCTTCTTACTTATAAGGTTTTGAATAATCAGGTCCCATCTTATCTTAGGGACCTCGTAGTACCATATCACCCCAATAGAGCGCTTCGCTCTCAGACTGCAGGCTTACTTGTAGTTCCTAGGGTTTGTAAGAGTAGAATGGGAGGCAGAGCCTTCAGCTTTCAGGCTCCTCTCCTGTGGAACCAGCTCCCAATTCAGATCAGGGAGACAGACACCCTCTCTACTTTTAAGATTAGGTTAAAACTTTCCTTTTTGCTAAAGCTTATAGTTAGGGCTGGATCAGGTGACCCTGAACCATCCCTTAGTTATGCTGCTATAGACGTAGACTGCTGGGGGGTTCCCATGATGCATTGTTTCTTTCTCTTTTTGCTCTGTATGCACCACTCTGCATTTAATCATTAGTGATCGATCTCTGCTCCCCTCCACAGCATGTCTTTTTCCTGGTTCTCTCCCTCAGCCCCAACCAGTCCCAGCAGAAGACTGCCCCTCCCTGAGCCTGGTTCTGCTGGAGGTTTCTTCCTGTTAAAAGGGAGTTTTTCCTTCCCACTGTAGCCAAGTGCTTGCTCACAGGGGGTCGTTTTGACCGTTGGGGTTTTACATAATTATTGTATGGCCTTGCCTTACAATATAAAGCGCCTTGGGGCAACTGTTTGTTGTGATTTGGCGCTATATAAAAAAAATTGATTGATTGATTGATTATCTGAGCTAAGCACTAAGTCAGACAAAAGGTCTGAAAATTCACAGAGAAACTCACAGTAATGACCAGGTGGACGATAGATAATAACAAATAAAACTGTTTTTTGGGACTTCCAATTTGGATGGACAAGACTAAGAGTCAAGCTTTCAAATGAATTAAAGCTCTGTCTGGGTTTTTGATTAATTAATAAGCTGGAATGGAAGATTGCTACTAATCCTCCGCCTCGGCCCGTGCTACGAGCGTTCTGGCAGTTAGTGTGACTCGGGGGTGTTGACTCATTTAAACTAACATATTCATCCTGCTGTAACCAGGTTTCTGTAAGGCAGAATAAATCAATATGTTGATCAATTATTATATCATTTACTAACAGGGACTTAGAAGAGAGAGATCTAATGTTTAATAGACCACATTTAACTGTTTTAGTCTGTGGTGCAGTTGAAGGTGCTATATTATTTTTTCTTTTTGAATTTTTATGCTTAAATAGATTTTTACTGGTTATTGGTGGTCTGGGAGCAGGCACCGTCTCTACAGGGATGGGGTAATGAGGGGATGGCAGGGGGGAGAGAAGCTGCAGAGAGGTGTGTAAGACTACAACTCTGCCAGGCGACGGCATTTCATAGTGCTGTTGTTTAAAGCCACAACTACACATCAATGCATCTCATTCCAAAGCTTTTAAAGACTACAGTGAAATGACTTCATCTGTCTGAGATACTGCTGGACACACAAGAGTTTCATGATTTCAGCAGGTTACATTAACAACTATTTTTAATCCTAATAAATTTCTATACGAATTGTTTGTCACCAAATCAAATCTAGAAAGTCAGAGCTTTTCTGGAGATATTAGTATATTTTCATATTAATGATAACCGCACTTAACTGTGATATTTGTGAACCTGTTAGTTGTGCTGTGCAACACAAAAAAAATGCCCAATTTGTAAATTTAAAAGCATCCACGTCCGAGCAGTCACGTCCGAGCCAAAAAGCAATAAGATGAGAAAGGCTACTACCCGTTTAAACTAGCTAAAGCCTCTGGCTAGCTTTAGGGTAGCTCTAGACTTGCTTTCTATATGTATACTGCATGTATTTTTTATTACTGAAAGCGTTTATAAAATACTTCTGTTCCATGCTGGCTGCAGGGCATCAACCCCGCCTCTTTCTTACAATATGAAGAGTTGGATCAAAGTAGAAGTACCTGTACAATAAAACTTTTCCAAAGATTCCAGAAACCTTCAAGTATTTCAAAATGCACATTTCTGAGAATCAGGTCATTAGAAAGTAATTAATAGTTAAAAGGGGCATGGCTCAGCTTTGATTATGATATTGGTCAAGAACAGTGTGACTGACAGCTGCTGTTGGCATATCACTGCCTCTCGAAACAAGCCACAAACCGACTTAGGTCTTGGTGACATTCTGCACTGACTGACCTCATGACTAAAGTAGTAAGGTTCTTCTGTTAGGTAGTGGGAGCCTTGGATTCAGTTCTAGATGGTCTATGAGCCAAAATATGACTTTGCACTCAACAACACTGTGACCAAATTAATATCCAAATAAGGTCACTGTTGCTATGATTGGTCTCCCCACTAGGAGTGCCCATGTGCCAAGCTTGGTTCGTTTGGGCCCTCGGACCTTAGAGGTATGATGGCAAATGCTTGGATGGATGGACAGGGCACTCAACTGAATCCCCATTGATACTTTGTTGGGATAGGCAAGGGCAACAACTGGTCAAAGGGGAGACCGGTTAGAGGATTTATCATTTAAACTGCCATACCTGCCTCGGCATCTGTGGGTTTAAGAAACGCCATAAACTGTTCTAATTATCCAGAGGAGCTTCTTTGCCCCCTTATTTTATATCCCATTAGCTCAACTTAACCCTTTATTATAACGGCTGGCTCATTGATGAACCTGAGCCATTTAACTGAAGACTTTACAGCAGACTGTGACACAGTGAAACTTTCATTTATTGCTTCGTTCCATCATCACCTGAGCCTTCTTGTATCTGGCTGAGAGTAATTTGAGATGTGTTGGTCTGTGCAGATGGCACAGATGAAGAATCATTCTTTTTTTGGGACAGTTCCTTTTCTGAAGGCAGACGGAGGACGCACATGGCTGCATTCCCGTTCTGGATGACTTGTGGTTTTGAAACAAACCCCACTGTGACTTCGATATTTTGCAGTATGTCTTTCAGAGCCACATCCTGAGGTGGGGGAGAAGAAAATAAATATTTAAGATGCACTATTTTGGGAATTACTAGGGTAATAGTACTATTGCCACGAAGATGGTAATGGCTATTGCAATCTGACATTTGACCCTTCATGACCTTGGCCTTCACCCAAATGCCTTTACCTCTGGCTGACCTTGCCTGGGCAATTCTGGAATCTACCTGTGTGCCACATTTGGTCCAAATCATGCTGAAAATCAAACTGCTTTACCTTGACTGTTATTTCAGGGGCAATCTTCACTGACATACCAAGTTTGGAAGGAGGAGCTCAACAGACAATCAGACATGACCTTGACCCCAATGACTGACCTTTGGCAAATTTGACCTTGCTGGGCAATTTCACAACCTACCCTCATATAGCTGCCAACTTCAACGCAAATCGGAATCAAGAAATTCAATTTTGACCTCTGGCCGCAATGATCTCGCCTGGGCAATTCCAGAACCCACCTACATATGTGTGACAAATGTGGTGTGACTCAAAGCGGAACAAAAAAACCCACAAAACCCTAATTTTTACCTTTGACAAAACAACGCTCTGGAGTTGACCATCAAGGACGTATCAAGTTTAGTGGAAATTGACCTTTGACCCCCAATGGCCTCAACCTTTGCCAAAACAAACCCTCTAATGTCAATTCTGGGCTCAAGCTCCATACAAGAAGTTTGGTGAAAACTGACTCAAGCACCTCAGTCTCAGTGCGGTAGCCACCGACTGCTATTTGTCTATCAAAAACTAATCAAGAATTTCTCATGAAACCTGGCAAAGGGATGGTGCATGGGTCAAGGAAGAAACCACTAAACGTTTGTGCAGATCACAAATTTTTCTCTTCACTTTTACCAAAAGTGCAAAATCCTGAAATTTTTATCTAATTTAAATCTACATTAAACCAATTTAAGACCAATTAAGAGCTTTTAAAGCCAGGTCAGCTGTCAGATAATATTGCGTTTAAAACCATTTGTAAGTGGCACAGGTAAGAAAACTGGTTTCAAAAACATTCTGTGTGTAACTAATATTCAAACTCATGCCCCAAAGTGAAATCATTTTCCATTACTATTGCTGAAATGTGGGAACACTTAACTCACCATGTCGGCCAGCTGTTGCTTTCGTTTTCGCAGAGTAATTTTGACATGGTCCTTCTTGGCTAACCAGCTCTCCACTTGTTTCAGCTTGATTTTGAGGTCATGAGGTGAGATGCTGGATGAAAGTACAAGTTCCTTCACTTGCACAGGAGCTATGTAGAAAATACAGTCAGTGCTGGACTGCTTCAATTGGGCATTTTAATATATATATATATATATATATATATATATATATATATATATATATACACACATAAATATACACTCAACAAAAATATAAACGCAACACTTTTGGTTTTGCTCCCATTTTGTATGAGATTAACTCAACGATCTAAAACTTTTTCCACATACACAATATCACCATTTCCCTCAAATACTGTGCACAAACCAGTCTAAATCTGTGATAGTGAGCACTTCTCCTTTGCTGAGATAATCCATCCCACCTCACAGGTGTGCCATATCAAGATGCTGATTAGACACCATGATTAGTGCACAGGTGTGCCTTAGACTGCCCACAATAAAAGGCCACTCTGAAAGGTGCAGTTTTATCACACAGCACAATGCCACAGATGTCGCAAGATTTGAGGGAGTGTGCAATTGGCATGCTGACAGCAGGAATGTCAACCAGAGCTGTTGCTCGTGTATTGAATGTTCATGTCTCAAACCATAAGCCATCTCCAAAGTTGTTTCAGAGAATTTGGCAGTACATCCAACCAGCCTCACAACCGCAGACCACGTGTAACCACACCAGCCCAGGACCTCCACATCCAGCATATTCACCTCCAAGATCATCTGAGACCAGCCACTCGGACAGCTGCTGGAACAATCGGTTTGCATAACCAAAGAATTTCTGCACAAACTGTCAGAAACCGTCTCAGGGAAGCTCATCTGCATGCTTGTCGTCCTCATCGGGGTCTTGACCTGACTCCAGTTCGTCGTCGTAACCGACTTGAGTGGGCAAATGCTCACATTCGCTGGTGTTTGGCACGTTGGAGAGGTGTTCTCTTCACGGATGATGCGAAGGAGATGTGTTGCACTGCATGAGGCAAATGGTGGTCACACCAGATATTGACTGGTATCCCCCCCCCACTAAAACAAAACTGCACCTTTCAGAGTGGCCTTTTATTGTGGGCAGTCTAAGGCACACCTGTGCACTAATCATGGTGTCTAATCAGCATCCTGATATGGCACACCTGTGAGGTGGGATGGATTATCTCAGCAAAGGAGAAGTGCTCACTATCACAGATTTAGACTGGTTTGTGAACAATATTTGAGGGAAATGGTGATATTGTGTATGTGGAAAAAGTTTTAGATCTTTGAGTTCATCTCATACAAAATGGGAGCAAAACCAAAAGTGTTGCGTTTATATTTTTGTTGAATATATAAGGCAATGTTGCGTTTGACCTCAATGACCCTGACCTTCTTCCAAATGACTGAGCTTTGGCGAACCTTGCCACAGCAACTGTGGCACTTTGTCTAAATCGTACCGAAAAGCAACTTCATAGATCTTGACCTTTGCCAAAATGAATTTTTTAAATAGCAATGTCAGGCAGTCTTCACAAAGATACCAAGTTTGGTAGAAATCAGCAAAAAGACCTGGGAGGAGTAGGTCAACAGACCCTGACCCTGATGACTGACCTCAGACAGATTTCACCTTTGTGGGCATTTTGATACAGATTAGAGCAAAACATTTTTTTTGTTTTTTTTTTTGTTTTGTTTTTACACCTTTGTAGTGAATGATGTTGAACACAGTGTTTGATTTATTGCAAATTTTATCTCGCCTGGGCCATTCCAGAACCCACTGCTGTGTGTGTATTTTTAATTTTGTACAAATCAGAATCAAAAATGTTAATTTACACCTTTGACCCCAATGGAAGAAACTGGGTAAGTATGATGTTGCCTGTGAAATTCCAGAACTCACCTATGTATAGTTGTCAAGTTTGGTGTATGTCAGAGTTTATATAAATACAGTAGTGTTCAGAATAATAGTAGTGCTATGTGACTAAAAAGATTAATCCAGGTTTTGAGTATATTTCTTATTGTTACATGGGAAACAAGGTACCAGTAGATTCAGTAGATTCTCACAAATCCAACAAGACCAAGCATTCATGATATGCACACTGGTTAGACTTAGGTACTCTACTGGTACCTTGTTTCCCATGTAACAATAAGAAATATACTCAAAACCTAGATTAATCGTTTTAGTCACACAGCACTACGATTATTCTGAACACTACTGTAAATACATGCATAAACAGTTGAAAAAACGGGCATCCTTGGGCCTTTTATCCCTCAAGATCACATGGTCAGTGTTGGCAGGTAAGAAGCTGCATGACCATTGAAGGTAGTCCAAGTAACCTGACAATGGCACATGAAAGAGTACTCTTCCATTGTTAATTTGTTGCTATTTTTTACTGCTAAATCAGTAGCCATGAACAGTTAAACACTAAACTTTAATACAGCTTGAGTGCCTCTGATTTTTCTAACTGTTTAAACTTTCGGGATCCTGTAACTGAAGCACACCAAAGGGATACTACTAACCACACCCAGACAGCAGTCCATAGTTTTACTTTTAAATAAATTAATAAATCCAAAATTTTAACTTTAACCTTAACTTTGACCTTCTGTGGCTACTTGGTGAATAAAGGCTATTCTGATTCTGATTTTACTGTAATTACCTTGAATTCTGCCAAAGCAAACTCCTCAAGGGAAATTCTGGGGTAATCCTACATGTATACAGCATTTTGGTGTAAACTGCCCCAAAGATCTCAGAGGACTAGTGGAAAAACAAACACTTCTCAATGTATGACAGAAACTGACACAACTCTCTATTACAAGGAGAACGGGCAGGGGTGGGTTTGACCAAGAGCCTTCCAGGTGGCGGCTGAAAATATCACACAAAGTAGCTTGATGTCCACTCTGGTGTTTTTTCTACCAGCACTACCTTACAGATTTGATATTATTATAAAAAGCGTAAAAGTATTTTTCGCTCATGAAGGTAGGACAGTCTAACATTCAATAAAAACACTGAGAATTACACCAACATGACTCATCTGTTTTCTAAGACAAGGTGTATTTGTATTTTGTTACTGTTTATTGCATCGTAGCCACATACCTGGTTTGGCTTTCTGCTTCTCCTGCAGCTTCATCTGCTCTTCATGAATCTGTTTGCCGCTCATCAGCTGGTAGAT
The DNA here is from genome assembly GCF_902500255.1 of Thalassophryne amazonica. Lineage (NCBI taxonomy): Eukaryota > Metazoa > Chordata > Actinopteri > Batrachoidiformes > Batrachoididae > Thalassophryne > Thalassophryne amazonica. The sequence goes on along the minus strand of NC_047123.1, from coordinate 10,793,723 downwards.
GGGTGGAACTTTACGTTCATTGAGAAGCACCAATTTAAGACCTCGCTCATCCATGATTCTTAGAGCTTCGGCACGGTGCATGACGCCCAGGTTCTCAGCTGTCTCACTTAATAACTGTATCTGGGGATGTGGGATTAAACGGCCAACGCTGCAGATTGTGGTGTGAGCCTGGTGGCCCTGCCTTTTTTTTACAGGTGCGGGAGTCTTTCCAATGTCACCTGCTGCAGTGGACAGGAAAGCCCATCTCAAGGAGGCAGTAAGGATGCCACATCTTTCATGACATATGCTGAACCTAGTTATGGGCATCCCAAAGCCAGAGCAAGGCCTGTACACAACTCTCACTGCATGGGCTAGCGCCCTCCTCAGGCATCCTGCAGACATATACTAAACAAAAAAAAGGAGTTCAAAAGACTTAATTATTACACAGCGTAGGATATTTTATATGATGCAGAATGCTTCAAAAGAAGGTCACAATCAAAATGAAACATAAGCGGGTTAAAGATGCAATTACATCACAGCTGCATCACCACAGTCTCCTGTCAAACAAATAACTGATGTTTATTTACAATGAAAGCAAAATGCTTCATCTGAGTCTCTTTAAATAACCACACAAGATATCTCAGGTTTGTCCATAGAAACATCCAGTCATCACCTTAGATCAATGGACAGAGTCCAGGCCTCTCAACCATACATTAAAACTAGAAACGCCAGGACTCTGCAGTCTGGACTCCCACCGATACAGGATTTTTAAGACAGATACCTATTTTGATATTTGATGATTCTATAATCCAATATGCCGACATATCATCTGATGTTCTTTTCCCATGAGAAACATATACCAAAAACAAATTTTTCCCCGAATATTTGTTCTGTGCAGTTTTTGTCACGAGTCCTCAGCAAGTGGCAGTTCCTTGACTGGTCACTTGAGGATGGCTCTAGGAAGGACCAGATTCCCATAGAAAGCCATATTAAAATGTCCAATATTGGAGCAGAAATAAGCATGTTTACAGTCTGGTACAAAAACATGGATTAAAGAAAACAAAATTAACTGAATTTTTTTCATGGCTAAGTCATAGCT